>NC_138864.1:113077240-113662240 GCF_965194805.1 Balaenoptera borealis
TCTTTCTTTCACTAGAGTAATGAACATCTCACAGCTGAGCTGGCTTAAATGGGTTCAAAAATAGAACTATTGTCTCAAACAATAGCATTACATCCACTGCCTAAGATAAATAATACTTCATACCTCATAATAATACTTCATAAGACATTTTTCCTCAGTTGATGGAGCAGTTGATATTTGTGCAAAATTCAGTTTAAAAATGAGCCACAATTAAAAACGCAAATTCTGAGAAAAATCTTACATAAAGGACTGGCCATGGAGAAAGAGATAATTTACCAGTGTTTTCCATTAAGATTCAAGTCCCAAGGAAGAGATGGACTAAGGAAGATCGATTTCCTTTTAATTTGGAGGATGTTTCTTTTTCTGAAGACATAATGAATCAGCCAATCCCAAATTCTGTCTGGGCTGAATTCAAGAAGTGAAAAGTGTATAAGGTGCTCCCTCACTTACCTCTATGACAAATATTTTTTTTCCAGAGAGCAACCAGACTGTCCCCAGTTAATAAGTCTACTTGGTGGATGGGGCTGAGAGCTTGTTGCTGAGACATTTGATCTCTGCGGTCTAATATCTACTGTTGATTCTTTGGAGGGGTTGTACCCATATTTTTTTTATCCTCTTGGTTATCACTCACAGCTGCTGTTTGCATGTTGGGTAATTCCTGAGACATATACACACTTACTAGCATTATAAAAGAGTTGCATTTTATGTTTTTTACTGAAAATTTCCACTTCCACTACACAGGATCTTGTGGACTCGCCTGAGAATCTAATTATCAAAAAATATAATAAACATAATTAACATTCTTTACTTTGAATTAGCACAGTGCTTGAAACTCAATATTTGTTGGATGATTTTAAAAATTCTAAATAATGAATATGGAATTGAACTATAAGACTATATCCCTTCCATAAATTCACCCAAACTGTTAGGTCAAAATTAGCATTTTGATGGACCTTCAATACAAGTATTAAAAATCATGAATTAAATGATCAAATTTATGATAAAAGCTAGTTTTATTTATATGATACCAAAATATCACACATTATTTATTGAGTTCTTAATATAAAAGTGTTAACTCATATTCATGCACTGCTAATAACTATGACTATCACCTTAATTATGTATTGTAGCATATCATTTGCTTTGGTGACACACATTTATAAATAGTACTTATAGAATTAAGTATGTTAAAATCTGCAAGGGGTCTTGAATATTCTAGCAGATAATTTCATTACTTTACAAATAATAATGTCTAACTAAAATATCTTGAGCGTTTACCATTTGCTGGGTACCACAATAATCATATTATATATAAAACCTTATTTAGCCCTCATATGAATACTGAGAAAAAGAAATAGACCTGCAGGTTTAAATTACTTATTTAAGGACACAACACAGGGTCACTTAATAGCAAACCTGCGATTTATTTATTTATTTATTTATTTATTTATGTATTTTTAACATCTTTATGGAGTATAACTGCTTTACAATGGTGTGTTAGTTTCTGCTTTATGACAAAGTGAATCAGTTATACATATACATATGTTCCCATATCTCTTCCCTCTTGCATCTCCCTCCTTCCCACCCTCCCTATCCCACCCCTCTAGGTGGTCACAGAGCACCGAGCTGATCTCCCTGTGCTATGCGGTTGCTTCCCACTAGCTATCTATTTTACATTTGGTAGTGTATATATGTCCATGCCACTCTCTCACTTTGTCACAGCTTACCCTTCCCCCTCCCCATATCCTCAAGTCCATTCTCTAGTAGGTCTGTGTCTTTATTCCCATCTTGCCACTAGGTTCTTCATGACCTTTTTTTTTTTTTTCCCTTAGATTCCATATATATGTGTTGGCATATTGTATTTGTTTTTCTCTTTCTGACTTACTTCACTCTGTATGACAGACTCTAACTCCATCCACCTCACTACAAATAACTCAATTTTGTTTCGTTTTATTGCTGAGTCATATTCCATTGTGTATATGTGCCACATCTTCTTTATCCATTCATCCGATGATGGACACTTAGGTTGCTTCCATGTCCTGGCTATTGTAAATAGAGCTGCAATGAACATTTTGATACATGACTCTTTTTGAATTATGGTTTTCTCAGGGTATATGCCCAGTAGTGGGATTGCTGTGTCGTATGGTAGTTCTATTTTTAGTTTTTTAAGAAACCTCCATACTGTTCTCCATAGTGGCTGTATCCATTTACATTCCCACCAACAGTGTAGGAGGTTTCCCTTTTCTCCACACCCTCTCCAGCATTTATTGTTTCTAGATTTTTTGATGATGGCCATTCTGACCAGTGTGAGATGATATCTCATCGTAGTTTTGATTTGCATTTCTCTAATGATTAATGATGTTGAGCATTCTTTCATGTGTTTGTTGGCAATCTGTATATCTTCTTTGGAGAAATGTCTATTTAGGTCTTCTGCCCATTTTTGGATTGGGTTGTTTGTTTTTTTGTTATTGAGCTGCATGAGCTGCTTGTAAATTTTGGAGATTAATCCTTTGTCAGTTGCTTCATTTGCAAATATTTTCTCCCATTCTGAGGGTTGTCTTTTGGTCTTGTTTATGGTTTCCTTTGCTGTGCAAAAGCTTTGAAGTTTCATTAGGTCCCATTTCTGTATTTTTGTTTTTATTTCCATTTCTCTAGGAGGTGGGTCAAAAAGGATCTTGCTGTGATTTATGTCATAGAGTGTTCTGCCTATGTTTTCCTCTAAGAGTTTGATAGTTTCTGGCCTTACATTTAGGTCTTTTATCCATTTTGAGTTTATTTTTGTGTATGGTGTTAGGGAGTGTTCTAATTTCATACTTTTATATGTACCTGTCCAGTTTTCCCAGCACCACTTATTGAAGAGGCTGTCTTTTCTCCACTGTATATGCTTGCCTCCTTTATCAAAGATAAGGTGACCATATGTGCATGGGTTTATCTCTGGGCTTTCTATCCTGTTCCATTGATCTATATTTCTGGTTTTGTGCCAGTACCATACTGTCTTGATAAATGACTCTACTACCCAAAGCAATCTACAGATTCAATGCAATCCCTATCAAACTACCACTGGCATTTTTCACAGAACTAGAACAAAAAATTTCACAATTTGTATGGAAACACAAAAGACCCCGAATAGCCAAAGCAATCTTGAGAACGAAAAATGGAGCTGGAGGAATCAGGCTCCCTGACTTCAGACTATACTACAAACCTGAGATTTAAATCAAAGTTTTCCTGTGACTATGAGTCTGGGCACTCTCCATCATACTATATTGCATACATGTATTTTTGGCAGATATAAAATTATTTCTGCATGGTGGAGTCTGTGAAACCCCATTCTACCCTTTATTGTCAACCTGGGGCCTAACATAATTAACATTATTTTAGTTGAAACAAATAGGCATGAAAAAACATAGGTAATTAAGTTTACAAAGCTAAAAGAAAGAAAAAGAAAAAGAGTGGATCCCGTGATTGACATGGAGAGTCAAGGGGTGATAAGGCCCTTAAGAATCTAGGATGAATGCTCTAAAGCGGTTATAACAAGCAATCATGAGCAAGTGGCTTCAGTTCAGTTTAACGAGACATAATTTGTCTCCCTAGGATGCACATAGTTTTCTATCTACATAAACCAGCTACTTATTAGTTGGCACCACCAAGGTGAGACTTTATAGCTTTGATTTCATAGTAGCTGCATCTAACTTACCATTTTATAGATCTGCTGACATATAAACAGTGATGCTGGGCTTCCCTGGTGGCACAGTGGTCGAGAGTCTACCTGCCAATGCAGGGGACACGGGTTCGAGCCCTGGTCTGGGAAGATCCAACATGCCGCAGAGCAGCTGGGCCCGTGAGCCACAGTTACTGAGCCTGCGCGTCTGGAGCCTGTGCTCTGCAACAAAGTGAGGCCGCGGTGGTGAGAGGCCTGCGCACCGCGATGAAGAGTGGCCCCCGTTTGCCACAACTAGAGAAAGCCCTCGCACAGAAACGAAGACCCAACACAGCCATAAATAAATAAATAAAATAAATTAAAAACAGTGATGCTCATAAAAATTAAGGTTAATGGGCTTAATTTAAATTTAAAATAAAGCACTTAATTTAAAATAATGGTTGACTATTCTTTCACAGGAAACTAGGTTGCTCTTTTATGATGATTTTGAATTGTGGGTTTTTATGGCTATAACTAAGGATGACTGCTGACACAGGTCCATCCTCACCAGCAGGCTTTCCCCATTAAACATAAGTAAAGGATGAACAGAAATGTAATAAAGTCTATTCTATTTTGTACATTTGATTCATTTAAAATTTAAAAAGTGGATAAAGCACACTTGCAGAAGAAAATTAATAAGAGCATTGACTGACAGCTGATTCATAAAATCAGGCTCTTTATTGAAAAATATGCACAGTAAGACACTTAACTGTGTTTACTTAATAAATTATTTTCAGTGTCTACTACCATGGCTAATAATTACATACTACATACATTTTATTGAACAAACATGGGATGCTAATTACATTTCTTATTATTTGAAGAAGTAGAATATTAAAAATTAAAGGCTTTCTTGAAGCAGCCTCTTGGAGTAAAAATCTCTGACTGATGCCTGTGAAATTACTTGTACATTAAGATATAGCTCACACAAAAAAATATGTGCTACAAATAGCACATTTTTTCTTTTCCTTTCCCTTCTGTGAGGTAAATAGCAAGATCAGAAAAAGCTTAAAGCAGGTGAAAAGTGCAACTTCTTCCCTAACTTATTCTTTATTCATCATACTCATGTATTTATTAAAATATATTCTATTAATGCTGTTTATAGTGTTGAATAAGACCGGAAAAGCCCGAGCCCTCAAGGAGCTTACAGTTTATAAAGAAAGGAGATTTGGAGTAAGAAATGGTGAGTGTCATAAAGGACATCATCAGAATGACTAACAGGGACACACAACCCAGCAGGGATATGGCAAAGAGAAGATCAAAGGGGAATGAATAAGTGCTAGTTAATTCAGGGAGAGGTAGTTAGAATATATTCCTGGCAGAGGTTAGGAGGGCCTAAGGTGAGCTGGAAAATTCGAGGAAAGGATAGTGTAATATGACTGGAGCATGAAGACGTAGAAATGAGTGGAGGGTGAGTGGCAAGAGTTTGTAAGATTGGCAAGTTGGTTCTCTAGGTCATGTGAAGAATTTTCGGCAATCTGACTTTGGGTCATATATCCAAAAGAATTGAAATCTGAATCTCAAAGAGATATCTGCACTCCCATGTTCACTGCAGCATTATTGACAATAACCAAGACAAGGAAGTGACCTAAGTGTCCACTGACACATGAACACATTAAAAAAATGTGGCATATACATATAATGGAATATTACTTATCCTTTAAAAAGATGGAAATCCTGCCAGTTGCAACAGTAGGGATGGATCTGAAGGACATGATGCTAAGTGAAATAAGCCAGACAGAAAGACAGATACTGCATAATTTCACTTATATGTGGTATCTAAAATAGTCAAACATATAGAAGCAGAGGGTAAAATGGTGATTGCCAGGGAGGAGGGCAGGGAATGGGGAAATGGGGAAATGTTGGTCTAAAGGTACAAAGTTTCCACTTTACAAAATAATTTCTGGAGATCTACTGTACAAAATAGGGCTTATGATTAATAATTCCATACTGAATACTTAAAAATTTGCTAAGTGAGTAGATCTTATGTTAAGTGCTCTTATCACAAAAGGAAAAAAAAATGAACCTCAAAAAACAAAAAATAAAAAGGGGTGGGTGAAAACTTTTGGAGATGATGGTTAAGTTTGTGGTATTGATAATAATGATGGTTTCAGGGGTGTATACTTATCTCCAGACTCACAAGTTGTATATGTTAACTATCTATAGCTTTTTGTATGTCAATTATTCCTCAATAAAGCTGTTAAAAAAAAGAATTATAATTTTTTTTCAACTTTAAACTCTAATCCAAAGGAAAGAAATTGAAGGATTCTTTATTTTTAAAAAAAATTTTAAATTTTATTTATTTATTTATTTTTCATATAGCAGGCTTTTATTAGTTATCTATTTTGTACATATTAGTGTATATATGTCAATCCCAATCTCCCTATTCATCCCACCCCCCCCCCACCACTTTCCCCCCTTGGTGTCCATGCATTTGTTCTCTACTTCTGTGTCTCTATTTCTGCCTTGCAAACCGGTTTATCTGTACCATTTTTCTAGATTCCACATATATGTGTTAATATACGATATTTGTTTTTCTCTTTCTGACTTACTTCACTCTGCATGACAATCTCTAGGTCCATCTATGTCTCTACAAATGACCCAATTGCGTTCCTTTTTACGGCTGAGTAATACTCCATTGTATATATGTACCATTTCTTTTTTCTCCGTTAGTCTGTTGATGGACATTTATGTTGCTTCCATGACCTGGCTATTTTAAATAGTGCTGCAATGAACATTGGGGTACATGTGTCTTTTTGAATTATGGTTTTCTCTGGGTATATGCCCAGTTAAAGGGTTCTTTAGTGTCAGGGAGTTTGAATCACAGAAGACAACTATTTCTTCTCAATTCCTTTGTAAAATGGCCTAGAACAGAAATCCATCAGGAAACATGTGAGTGGTCACAGTTGAAGAAATCTTTAATCAATAGCAATGTAAATTACCTCATGAGATGGAATACCTTACTCATTATATTTACACCTCAAGTTACTTTACATTCGGTCTCTAAGAACATGAATAAAACAGCCTTGTCATACACTCAAAGAAGTGAGCTTCTGAGATTGGAGTGCTCTGGGTATTACATCTGATTTGGAACAGATATTTGCAGGGTTTTTTTCCCTCCAATTTCTTTGGTCTTTAAATATTCTTGCTCAAAAGTATAGCCTGAGAGATAGCCTCATCCACCAGAGGGCAGACAGCAGAAGCAAGAAGAACTACAGTCCTGCAGCCTGTGGAACAAAAAGCACATTCACAGAAAGATAGACAAGATGAAAAGGCAGAGGGCTATGTACCAGATGAAGGAACAAGATAAAACCCTCGATAAACAACTAAATGAAGTGGAGATAGGCAACCTTCCAGAAAAAGAATTCAGAATAATGATAGTGAAGATGATCCAGGACCTCAGAAAAAGAATGGAGGCAAAGATCGAGAAGATGCAAGAAATGTTTAACAAAGACCTAGAAGGAATAAAGAACAAAAAAACAGAGATGAAGAATACAATAATTGAAATGAAAAATACACTAGAAGGAATCAATAACAGAATACCTGAGGCAGAAGAACGGATAAGTGACCTGGAAGACAGAATAGTGGAATTCACTGCTGCAGAACAGAATAAAGAAAAAAGAATGAAAAGAAATGAAGACAGCCTAAGAGACCTCTAGGAAAACATTAAAGGCAACAACATTCACATTACAGGGGTCCCAGAAGGAGAAGAGAGAGAGAAAGAACCCGAGAAAATATTTGAAGAGTTTATAGGCGAAAATTTCCCTAAAGTGGGAAAGGAAATAGCCACCCAAGTCCAGGAAGTGCAGAGAGTCCCGTACAGGATAAACCCAAAGAGAAACACACCGAGACACATAGTAGTCAAATTGGCAAAAAATAAAGACAAAGAAAAACTATTGAAAGCAGCAAGGGAAAAACGACAAATAACATACAAGGGAAATCCCATAAGGTTAACAGCTGATTTCTCAGCAGAAACTCTACAAGCCAGAAGGGAGTGGCATGACATATTTAAAGTGATGAAAGGGAAGAACCTACAACCAAGATTACTCTACCCGGCAAGGATCTCATTCAGATTCAATGGAGAAATCAAAAGCTTTACAGACAAGCAAAAGCTAAGAGAATTCAGCACCACCAAACCAACTCTGAGACAAATGCTAAAGGAGCTTCTCTAAGTGGGAAACACAAGAGAAGAAAAGGACCTACAAAAACAAACCCAAAACAATTAAGAAAATGGTCAAAGGAACATACATGTCGATAATTACCTTAAACGTGAATGGATTAAATTCTACAACCAAAAGACACAGTCTCGCTGAATGGATACATAAACAAGACCTGTATATATGCTGTCTAAAAGAGACCCACTTCAGACCTGGGACACATACAGACTGAAAGTGAGGGGGTGGAAAAAGATATTCCATGTAAATGGAAATCAAAAGAAACCTGGAGTAGCAATACTCATATTGGATAAAATAGACTTTAAAATAAAGAATGTTACAAGAGATAAGGAAGGACACTACATAATGATCAAGGGATCAATCCAAGAAGAGGATATAATAATTATAAATATATTTACTCCCAACATAGGGGCACCTCAATACATAAGGCAACTGCTAACAGCTATAAAAGAGGAAATTGAGAGTAACACAATAATAGTGGGGGACTTTAACACCACACTTAAACCAATGGACAGATCATCCAAAGAGAAAATTACTAAGGAAACAGAAGCTTTAAATGACACAATAGACCAGATAGGTTTAATTGATATTTATAGGACATTCCATCCAAAAACAGCCGATTACACTTTCTTCTCAAGTGCACATGGAACATTCTCCAGGATAGATCACATCTTGGGTCACAAATCAAGCCGCAGTAAATTTAAGAAAATTGAAATCATATCAAGCATCTTGTCAGACCACAATGTTATGAGATTAGAAATCAATTACAGGGAAAAAAATGTAAAAACCACAAACACATGGAGGCTAAACAATACGTTACTAAATAACCAAGAGCTCACTGAAGAAATAAAAGAGGAAATCAAAAAATACCCAGAAACAAATGACAATGAAAACATGACGATCCAAAACCTATGGGATGCAGCAAAAGCAGTTCTAAGAGGGAAGTTTATAGCAATACAAGCCTGCATCAAGAAACAAGAAAAATCTCAAATAAACAATCTAACCTTACACCTAAAGGAACTAGAGAAAGAAGAACAAACAAAACCCAAAGTTAGTAGAAGGAAAGAAATCATAAAGATGAGATCAGAAATAAGTGAAATAGAAACAAAGAAAACAGCAAAGATCAATAAAACTAAAAGCTGGTTCTTTGAGAAGATAAACAAAATTGATAAACCATTAGCCAGCCTCATCAAGAAAAGGAGGGAGAGGACTCAAATCAATAAAATTAGAAATGAAAAAGGAGAAGTTACAACAGACACCACAGAAATACAAAGCATCCTAAGAGACTGCTACAAGCAACTCTATGCTAATAAAATGGACAACCTGGAAGAAATGGACAAATTCTTAGAAAGGTATAACCTTCCAGACTGAACCAGGAAGAAACAGAAAATATGAACAGACCAATCACAAGTAATGAAATTGAAACTGTGATTAAAAATCTTCCAACAAACAAAAGCCCAGGACCAGATGGCTTCACAGGTGAATTCTATCAAACATTTAGAGAAGAGCTAACTCCCATCCTTCTCAAACTGTTCCCAAAAATTGTAGAGGAAGGAACACTCCCAAACTCATTCTATGAGGTCACCATCACCCTGATACCAAAACCACACACAGATACTACAAACAAAGAAAATTACAGATGAATATCAGTGATGAATATAGATGCAAAAATCCTCAACAAAATACTAACAAACAGAATCCAACAACACATTAAAAGGATCATACACCATGATCAAGTGGGGTTTATGTCAGGAATGCAAGGATTCTTCAATACTCACAAATCAATAAATGTGATACACCATATTAACAAACTGAAGAATAAAAACCATATGATCATCTCAATAGATGCAGAAAAAGCTTTTGACAAAATTCAACACCCATTTACGATAAAAACTCTCCAGAAAGTGGGCATAGAGGGAACCTACCTCAACATAATAAAGGCCATAAATGACAAACCCACAGCAAACATCATTCTCAATGGTGAAAAACTGAAAGCATTTCCTCTAAGATCAGGAACAAGACAAGGATGTCCACTCGTGTCATTATTATTCAACACAGTTTTGGAAGTTCTAGGCATGGCACTCAGAGAAGAAAAAGAAATAAAAGGAATACAAATTGGAAAAGAAGAAGTAAAACTGTCACTGTTTGCAGATGACATGATACTATACATAGAGAATCCTAAAGATGCCACCAGAAAACTACTAGAGCTAATCAATGAATTTGGTAAAGTTGCAGGATACAAAATTAATGCACAGAAATCTATTGCATTCTTATACACTAATGATGAAAAATCTGAAAGAGAAATTAAGGAAACACTCCGATTTACCATTGCAACAAAAAGAATAAAATACCTAGGGATAAACCTACCTAGCGAGACAAAAGACCTGTATGCAGAAAACTATAAGACATTGATGAAAGAAATTAAAGATGATACCAACAGATGGAGAGATATACCATGTTCTTGGATTGGAAGAATCAATATTGTGAAAATGACTATACTACCCAAAGCAATCTACAGATTCAATGCAATCCCTATCAAATTACCAATGGCATTTTTTTACAGAACTAGAACAAAAAATCTTAAAATTTGTATGGAGACACAAAAGACCCCGAATAGCCAAAGCGGTCTTGAGGGGAAAAAACGGAGCTGGAGGAATCAGGCTCCCTGACTTCAGACTATATTACAAAGCTACAGTAATCAAGACAGTTTGGTACTGGCACAAAAACAGAAATATAGATCAATGGAACAGGATAGAAAGCCCAGAGATAAACCCACACACCTATGGTCAACGAATCTATGACAAAGGAGGCAAGGATATACAATGGAGAAAAGACAGTCTCTTCAATAAGTGGTGCTGGGAAAACTGGACAGCTACATGAAATTAGAACACTCCCTAATACCATACACAAAAATAAACTCAAAATGGATTAGAGACCTACATGTAAGACTGGACACTATAAAACTCTTAGAGGAAAACATAGGAAGAACACTCTTTGACATAAATCAAGCAAGATCTTTTTTGATCCACCTCCTAGAGTAATGGAAATAAAAACAAAAATAAACAAATGGGACCTAATGAAACTTAAAAGCTTTTGCATAGCAAAGGAAACTACAAACAAGACGAAAAGACAACCCTCAGAATGGGAGAAAATATTTGCAAACAAATCAATGGACAAAGGATTAATCTCCAAAATATATAACAGCTCATGCAGCTCAATATTAAAAAAACACTAACCCAATCCAAAAATGGGCAGAAGACCTAAATAGACATTTCTCCAAAGAAGACATACAGATGGCCAAGAAGCACATGAAAAGCTGCTCAACATCACTAACTATTAGAGAAATGCAAATCAAAACCACAGTGAGCTATCACCTCACACCAGTTAGAATGGGCATCATCAGAAAATCTACAAACAACAAATGCTGGAGAGGGTGTGGAGAAAAGGGAACCCTCTTGCACTGATGGTGAGAATGCAAATTGATACAGCCACTATTCAGAACAGTATGGAGGTTCCTTAAAAAATGAAAAATAGAATTACCCTATGACCCAGCAATCCCACGACTGGGCATATACCCAGAGAAAACCACAATTCAAAAAGACACATGCACCCCAATGTTCATTGCAGCACTATGTACAATAGCCAGGTCATGGAAGCAACCTAAATGCCCATCAACAGACGAATGGATAAAGAAGATGAGGAACATATATACAATGGAATATTACTCAGCCATAAGAAGGAACGAAATTGGGTCATTTGTAGAGACGTGGATGAATCTAGAGACTGTCATACAGAGTGAAGTAAGTCAGAAAGAGAAAAACAAATATCGTATATTAACGTATATATGTGGAACCTAGAAAAATGGTACAGATGAACCAGTTTGCAGGGCAGAAACTGAGACACAGATGCAGAGAACAAACGTATGGACACCAAGGGGGGAAAGCGGCAGGGGGTGGTGGTGGTGCTGTGATGAATTGGGAGATTGAGATTTACATGTATACACTAATATGCGTAAAATGGATAACTAATAAGAACCTGCTGTATAAAAAAATAAATAAAAATTCAAAAAAATATATATATAGCCTGAGAGCAGACATAAAGTATGTTTGTTTTCATCAATAACTCCAAATTTGGCTGGTCCTTAACCTGTCCTTTGGCATTAAGATGCTTGTGCAGACAGAAATGTAAAGGAACTCATTGTTAATATCTGTTCAGGATCAGAAAATTGAGGATTTAAGAGTATGGCTGTGACCTCAACTATATCAGAGGGCTATAGATGTTTGAGTTTCCAGCTCACTCTTTCAAAAATACTTGTGAACAGAGAAAAATACCTGTATTTTAAACCTTGCCTCATATTATACCCAGAAAAAAATTTGAAGAATTTTTTGATAAAAATAACTATGTCATTACTTTAGAAATTATTTGATTAATCAACGAATATTTATTGGGCACCATATTTAAGTCACGCAGTTTACACATATAAATTAGTCCTCCAAGAGTCCTGAAAATTAGATATTTCAGGCATCTTCACTTTAGCAGTCAAACTTGGGATCAGAGAGGTAAGTTTGCCATAGGACACAAAGCTAATAAGTAGTGGAGATGTGATTTAAACTCAGGTCTGGCTGCTTCAAGAGGGTGTGCTATTTTCACTGTCATGTACTGTCTCCAAAGGGTTTATTTAATATTTATTAAGTTACTTACATAGACTTGTTATTTTGTGGATCACAAACCTATGCCCAGAGATCATAAGAAAAATGAGGGGGAGATGTAAATTATTAAGACATTTGCTTTGAGGAAATATTATTTGCTCTCCTGGAGCAGGGTTTATTATAGCTCAACTGGATAAGCAAAAGACAGAGTCATGGGGTAGTGGGCTTCTTATTCTGTTTAAAAGGTGGTCTTTAACAGAAGAGGGAAATCTTCATGCTTGTTTATTTGCTTATCATTTGTCTCACAATAATTATACCTAAATGAGGAGGATTAATGAAAGTCCCTGCTTCTCTCTAGGGTTTTATTCAAGTATGATTGATAATAAATAAGAAACAGTGATAAATATACAGAATTATTCCTGGGGATTTATTTCTTTAAAAAGAAAGACTAGCACTTCTCAAACTATTTTTTGCTGAAGATTAGTGTTTTGTTAGATATTAATAATGGTTCTGCCAAAAAATAGTTGAAATAAATTTAGGAAATTTGAGATGATACACTGTCAGACTTGATCTTTATAATTGGATTTCTTAGAACCTTTAATAGGTATATTATAATCACTGATTCCCAGGAACCACTCCAAACCTATTTAATGGGAATCTCTGTGGGTGAGACTCAGGCATCAGTTTTAAGTTTTCCAGATGATGCTGTGATTCTGGTATGCAGAAATGCTATTGTAATGAAACTTGTTTTTTTTTCTTTTAGTACATATGCTCAGGCTAGAGGCCAATTGTTTTCATTTCGTCAATTATTTGTCACAATGGAGAAAAAAATGATGATAAATGACACAAAGTAGAAAGGCTTTTGTAGTTTGTCATAGATTCAGTTCTTTATTAAATGAAAGTCAATTTTGATCAGACAAGCATCCTATGAATTACTAGTGATGGGAGAACAGATGGAGCTACAAGAGGGAAGGAAATGACCGGAAAGTAAGCCAACGCCCCCCTGTGTATCTCTGATTTCTGTCCACAGTGCTTCCACTTTTCTAGAGGCAGCAGCCAGGACCACCGCGGGAATGCAGGGCCCTCTGCAGCTGCCCCCTCTGTCACCTGGGGCACCTGTTTTTGCAGCACTGTTGAGGGCTGAGGTCTGAATTTTTCCTTTTATCTTTTCACTTTAGTCCCTTGGTTCTGGCAGAGACTTCCGGTCCTATTAAGTGGATTCTTGCTCTTTTAGCCTGTTCTATATGCCTGATGTTGTGAAACAAGTTCATTAAAGATTAAGGCTGACTTCCCTTCTTAATTCTTTTCCATGGAGCCCAAACCCAGGAGAGAAACGCCCCCCACCCCCTGGGCTTGCTCATCTCTCCAGGCCCAAGTCCCGCTTTTGTTTCGGACTCTCTGCCTGGGCACTCCCCTCACTGCAGTTCCACAAACACCAGCCTTTCTCTTTGACTTTGAGCTTTTGCACGGGTGGCTCTATTCCTCCTCGCAAGCACTTCCTTTGTGCTGTCTGGCTAAGGCCTATTTGATATTGTCCTTCACAACTTGGCTTGGAGACCACCTTTCCTGGCAGTGCCCCCCTCCCACCGTCCTCCCTCATATACTCGTCCGGGTTGAAGGCCCCTCATGTCTGCTACAAACAGCACCCCTTACATGGTCTAACAATGGTAATCTGCATGCACTTCTCCCCAGCTGGCTCCTAGAGTCCTTGAGGGCAGAGTCTGTGTTTTGTTTTCCAGTTCCCAGCTTAATGCCTGGTCTACCAAAAATGCTTCACTAATGTTTTATGGGTAAATGAAGACACTCTTTTCTTGTTCTTTCCAACACTGAACACACTCGTTCACATGTTCACAACTTTACATTCTTTTAGATCCCTTTCTCTTCTTTTCTAAACCACCTTCTCAACTGGCAAATTGTGGCTCCAGCCATACCCCTCAATATTGACATCATTTTGATTTCCACTTACCGATTTAATATTTTTACTTTGTAATATGTATTTTATAAAAACCTCGTATGAGTTTTATATTCCCAAATGGACTGTAAACTTTTCAAGACGACTATATTCTCCCACTTCCAACTTCAAGTAGCCATTGAATGGCTGTATGACTCAAATGATGTAACTCAGGTCTGTATTTTAGCCTTTTTCTGTCCACCTACATGTATACTTTCATTTTGCCCTCATGTATGATTCCAGCAATTAACTTTCTGCTTGCAGATGTCTTCATTCATTCTTTATTTTCATAAATTAATGTCTTTGTTCAATATGTATTTACCAAGCACCTCTTCAAGGGGCTAAGGACACAGCAGTGAATAAAACAGACAAAATTCCGGCCCTAGTGGGTGGGGGCAGAAAGAAGACAACATAAGTAACATATAGAGGGTCACATGGTAATAAAGATATTGGAGAAGGTAGATCTAAAGGAAGGAGGATAGAGAGTGTTGAGGGAGGTGCAATTTAAAATAGGAAAAGCCCGATGATAATGTGGCCTTTGAGCAGCATCCTGAGGGAATGAGCCCCGTGGCTATCAGGGGAAGAAAGTTCCAGGAAGAGGGAACAGCAGATGCCAAGGCTCTGATGGGAGCATGATAAATGTATTGGAGGCACAGAAAGGCTATCAGTGTGGTTGGAGCAGGCAAAGTGGGAGAGTCGTGGGGGAGGGAGCTGGAAAGGTGATGAGGGTGAACAGAGACTATAGGGTCTGGAGGTCAAGATATGAACTTGGCCTATTTATTGGAGCCTTGTTTGGGTATCCAGTGTAGAACCAATGCCCTTTCAGTGCTTTGGAGGATATAAAGGTGAAGGCTCAGACTCTGCCCTCAGTGAGTTCGGACTCCATAATGTGGGGAAAGCCCCAGTTTGGGTGAGAAGCATCTCAGATCCCAAGTACAGAAGCTTAGTGCTGACTCATTTACTGTTGGTGTGAGTGTAAACTAATATACTTCCCCCTCCCCCACCATAGTTCAATCTGGCAAAATGTATACAAATTTCAAATATGTATGCTCTAGACGTGGCAGTTGCACATCTAGGTTTTTTCCCTAAGTAAATACGAAGTATACAAAGATGTATAAGCAAGTATGTTTATAATGAATGGTTTATAATAGTGAAAAATTAAATATTCAGCAGTGAGCTTAGGCAAGTGAATTGTGATACATCCAGTTAAGGAAATATTTTATAGTTATTCAAAATGATGATGTAGCTATTGATACAGAAAGATTATCATGATATATAGTTAAGTGGAATAAAGTTATAAAACAGCATGCAAAGGAGGAATCCATTTTTATAACATATTAAAAGTGTGTGATTTATATATCATGGAAATCTAGATGAATATGAACCAAGCTGTCAGTCGTACTAATATACACATATTGGAACTTGGGGGGATTTTTACTTTCTTCATTATACCTCTCTGTTTGGTGTGATTAAATCAATGGGAAGCCATTTCTATGGCAATCAGAAAATTATGGTTTTCAGTTTTTAAAAAGGAAAGAAAATGATAAATGCTTAGTCCATAATAAACCCTGTGGCCAGCAAGTGTACTGCTTTTCACCTGATCCCCCTGATCACATGGGGTGGACTTCTGGGTTCCCACATATAAAGGCTTACTTGGTTTTATCAATTTACTTTCTTGTCTGCCCAACTAGGGCAGATCTAAGAACCCATCACTCTGACTCTTACTTCCTTCTACCCTTCCCTAAATTACTTTTGATATCAATATCTCCAAACTGAAAATGAGAGATGAAAATACCACAAAATGGGAACCATATTTATCAGGTGAAAATGCATAACTGAATAACTCGGGTTATATGTTCTGTGCCCAGTTTGGGACTTTTTGGTCCTTGATTAGAAAATGTTTCTGGGTCCCCAAGGACACTTATTACTCGTGGTTGTTACTTCTTGAATACTACTGATGCCTATTCAGGATTCTTTTTTTTTTTAATATTTATTTTATTTTTGTTTATTTTATTTTTGGCTGCATTGGGTCTTTGTTGCCACGCGTGGGCTTTTCTCTAGTTGCAGTGAGCGGGGGCTACTCTTCCTTGCGGTGTGTAGGCTTCTCATTGTGGTGGCTTCTCTTGTTGCAGAGCACGGGCTCTAGGCGCATGGGCTTCAGTAGTTGTGGCACGTGGGCTTCAGTAGTTGTGGCTCGCGGGCTCTAGAGCGCAGGCTCAGTAGTTGTGGCGCAAGGGCTTAGTTGCTCCGCGCCATGTGGGATCTTCCCAGACCAGGGATCGAACCCGTGTCCCCTGCATTGGCAGGCGGATTCTTAACCACTGCACAACCAAGTAAGCCCACCTATTCAGGATTTGTTTGAAGAGTTTTAAAATTGGATTGTCCTGCCCCTTGCCTGTCCCCTATACAGTCCTGACTCAGCCAAGCAGAAAAAAATAGAGTTCTGAAAGGACTGAATGAAAGCTGTAGTTTCCAGCCAATCCCCCTGGGGAGCTGGAGATGTCTGGGCCGTGGTTCGGAGGCATTAATTCTGCTTGCTTTGACTTTGCCAACTGTGTTTGATTTCTTTTTTTCTCTCTCACTGGGCACTTCATTGTAGAATTTTGTATATAAAGGAAGTGTTCAGCATGTATTGCAGTTTCCCGCATGTGCTTAGGCAGCGAATGCTGTCAAAAGCACTCAGTATAATAACAAAATGGCTGTCATCAATGACATTTTTTTTATTATGGATTTCCTAGCTCTCTGATAGGCTGTACCTTTGATTTAGGATTTCAAAAAGAATTTAATCATGAAAGAAAGCTCTGTGTGCTGGGTGAATCCTCTTGAAAGCAATTGCCTTTTATACCTCCAGGTTCTTAATCGCTCCTTCAGCCTGCTCAGCTGTTTTATTCTCTTTTATGTTTGGATCAACATGTAAATAACTGAGGATGATGGCTGACTTTACTTAAGGTAAATGTAATGGAAAGGTAGAAATGAAATCCAGGCTCAATGGAGGAAGGAGAGAATATACCGTTTGGGGAATAAAAGAGATAGGAAGCTGATCCACTCAATCAAAGGATGACTTTTCGTGCCCAAGTTTCTGCATCAGGAATATGGAACTATTCCACTTTAGCCATCCCCAAAGTGAGTTTCAGGGAACAGTAGTCCCATGAGGCTAGTGTTCCAAGGCTAGTGCTCCAAGGTCAGGTACTACACATGATCCTCAGTGGTTTACAACATGTATTAGCTCTGAGAAGACTTGATGTAAAATTTTATTTTGTTGAATATAGCATTTTTTTTTAAATGTATTTGCCTACTGAACTCTTTTTAGAAGAATCACTTATACCACCTGAGTTTTATGTTCCTTTCTTCCTTTGGAAAATTGAAAGATTAATGAATTCTCTATAATTGAGATTAAAAGACATATACACTGGAGCCCAAAGTTAGAGCAAAAAGTTAATATATTAAGGGATCTTCTGCTTTATATCTAATTTTGTGAGTCTTTCATTTAAAAAGATACACAAAGCAAATATGACAAAATGTTAACCGTTCTTATTTTTGAAAAGAGATTTTCGGTTATGCTCCTTTTTAGTATGTGTTCAGTTTCTGAGAAAGTCAGTTAAGGTGCACAGGAAATGTAAATGTCAGTTGTGTATAAGTCATTACAGTAATAACCATTCATCTGTTCATTTATTCAACAAAAGTTTATTGAGTACTTAAAATATACCATGCACGATTCTTGGCATTTGTGATATATCAATAAATAAATAGATAAAGATCTCTGTCCTTGAGGTGCCAGACTAAGGTTTAATTCAATAAATATTTATGAATTCTTGAGGCTTGTTTCTAATAATGTCTGAATAAGATTCTATCTGACTGACCCTTCTGCAGATAACAACTATAAAGTCTAGACAAAAATAAGACAAAACTAAAAAGCAAAACCAATGGCTAGAAAGTGCTGGAGAGCAACAAAATGCAGGTAGTTTCTGGAGGGAAATCAACACTTAGACAAAAGGGAAGGCTCTGGGTGAGTTCCTATCTGTATGGCTTATAAACTGAGTAAAGGCCTCAGCTTGCGCTATAGATGTAGGAAGCTAAAACTATGATAGAACACCTGAAGTCTTTTTGGTCTAAAAAAATCAAATAACAAAGATCTGGACAACAAAGCTTCTGGAAAGTGATGGAATCAGAGAGAAGGAGACTAAAGATATATCCCGACCACCTGACTGGCCCTGAAACATAAATGTTTGGGGTAGGTTCCAAGCAGCTTAGTTAAGGATTAGATAGAAACTGTTACCCAAGAAAAAGAGCTTGAAGTTTGAGGCCTGTCAAGCTAATTGCCTGCTAACAGAAACAAACTCAACAACAAAACACTCTTTAGAGGCATAAAACATAATCTATCAATCCACAATCTAAAATTACTTAATATACAAAGAATCAGAAAAATCTGATTCATTCTCAAGAGAAAAGAGAGTAAATGAAGGCCAACTCCAAGATGAGCCAGATGTTGGAATTAGCAGTCAAGGATTTTAAAGTAGTTATTATATTGATGCTCAAGGTCATGAAGAATATATGCTCACAGTGAGTTTTTAAAAAGTAAATCTTAGCAGAGAAGTAAAAAGAATAACAAAGAATGAAATGGAAATTCTAGAATTGAAAATTACAATATTTGAAAATTTAAAAATTCACTGGATGGGCTTAACCAAAAGGAAAAGAAAAAAAAAAAAAAGAGGAATCTGAGAACTTGAAGAGAGAGCAGTGGAAATTAGTGATTCTGAAGAATAGAGAAAAAATATTTTATAAATGAACAGCACCTCAGTGAAACATGGCAAAATGTGAAAACATTTACCATAAGTGTAACTCAAGTCCCAGAAGAAGAGAGAGGGAATGGGGCATAAATAATGGCCATTTTTTTTACATACATTTGTAAATTTGAGAAGATTAGAAAAACCTAAGCGGGATGTATACAAAGAAAACCATGCAAAACATAGCCACACTTCTGAAAATCAATGATTAGGAGAAAATCTTGAATGTAGCCAGAGAAAATCAACACATTTTATAAAGGGGAATGAAAATTCAAATCATTACTGATCTCCTGTTAGAGAAAAATGGAGGGTAAAATACACTAGAACAAAATCTTTAAAGAGCTGAAAGGGCAAACTGTTAACCCAGAATTTTCTGTCCAGAAAAAATATCCTTCAAGAATGAATGCAAAATGAAGACATTTTTAGGTCAAACTAAGGGAATTTGTCACCATTGGACCTGAACTGGAACCATATTGCGTTGAAAGAAGTTCTTCAAGCTGAAATGAAATGATATCAGACAGAAATGACCAATTTTGAGAGTTAATGATAAAGATATATTAATCAAGACAGTAGAGTATTGGTGAAAGAATAGACACATCAATCAATGTAATAGAATAGAGAGCTCAGGAATAGATCCACACAAATACAGTCAGCTAATTTTTGAAAAAGATGCAAACACAATTCAATGGAGAAAGGATAAATTACACAAATATATACGTTTATCAAAACTCAGCAAATGTACACTTAAGATTTTTGCATTTCATTGTACGTATGCAAGTTTAAAAGAAAAAAAATAAAGTGATGAACTTTAATGATTTGCATATTGACAGATTTAGGAGTGAAATGCATCAATGTCTTCAATTTACTTTGAAATGCATTAAAAACAAGATGGATTGATGCATGGATAGAAGAATGAATAGAAAAGTGATAAAGCAGATTAGTAAAATGATAATGGTCAAATCCAAGTGGCAGTTATACGGGTGCTTCTAGTATTATTTTTCTCTCTGTTTAAAGTGTTTTGTGTAAAAAAATAATAATGGACTGCCTATTATGGACTGGTATTTCTAACCATGGTCCCCCAAATCAGGAAAAAGTAGTTCTTTATTCTCAAGTATCTCCTATTCTAGTGAGAGAAACAAACATGTAAATCATAAAAGTACGGTACTATAAATTCAATAGGGATGAATAAAGGTTATTATGACAACATGGAGAAAGGTCCCATAATCCAAACCAAGGATGGTCAGAGGTGGTGAGGAAGGGGGTCTAGTATTAGGTGATGCTTTTACTGAGTCCTAAAGGATGAACAACAGTTTGCCAGAAAAGTTGAGGAAAGAAGGCAAGGGAGGAAAGAGTATTCCAGATAGAGGAGATAGCATGGGCAAAGACAAGAAGAGGATTTACAAAAGAAATGGGTAGGATATTAAATATAATCAGAAGCCAGACACTGCAGTTTGAGCCTGTCTATTGGGAGCTATAGAATGGTCTTAAACAAGGAAGTAGCATGAACACATTTGAGTTTTATTTTATTTTATTTTATTTTATTTTATTTTATTTTATTTTATTTTATTTTATTTTTTTTTTTCACATTTGAGTTTTAGACAGACTGCTCTGGCAGCTGTGGAAGACAGAATTGAAGAATTGCTTCTGCAAGAGTAATTAGGCTGTTGCAATAATAAGACTTGATGGGAGCCTGAACTAGGACTTACATTTTAAGGATGGGGGAAAAAGGGATGTCAATTTAAGGCACAGGAAGAAAGCAAGGTTGGATATGGGTTTGGGGTGGCCATATAATTTATCATCTATAAAGGGCACTTTCGAGAGTGAAAGTTGGCATTTTGATAATTATGCCAGGGCACCAGGAATTAACTGAAATAGTCTAGGGCAATTGGAGCATGTTGTCAGACGAGATATGACGGGGCATGAATTGAAGAGGAGCTTAGAATGACTCTGAGGCCCCTAACTCAGCTGACAGAGATGGGAGCAGGTTTAAAAGTAAAGATGATGATGTACAAAGAAGTTTGTGATTTGTTGGTTTCTGCTCTAAGGAATTTACAGTCTAGACAACACTCAACTTTTCTTGGCTATGGTAGTCAAGGATAGAAGGGGCATCTGAGCTGGATCATAAAGAATGTAGGATTTGGACCTCCAGAAAGATAAAAGGAGACATAAGACCAAAGTGAGCCCTGTGCCTTGAGCTCTGGAAATAACATTTTTCATAGAGCTGGGGTTTTTTTTTTGATTACTTAAATAGTTAAAAAATGGAAATAACTCAAGCACCCCATTATTAGAATTTTAGGAGTCCAAGTGAGAAATAGACACCAAAACAGACAGATGAGGTCAATATATCTAGATCTATCTCTATTACTGTTATTACCAGATCTGGACTGGAGCAGCTAACTGGAACCTGCAGCCACCATTGTGCTTCCTGATTGGATCTCGGGAGTCCTCACGGGGAGAGGAGTCTCTAAGGCAGTCACCACGATATTCTTGTTTTCAGAGATATTCTGTAACTTCAAGGTGGAGCTCCTTTCCAGGTAGATGATTATCCATCTAGAAGAAGAATCACTGTCTTATCTGTATCAAGCCCTGAGAGGGGGTTTAGAGAGATAAAGATAACAGGTGACATCTGACTTTTATGTCATTATCTTGTTTCTATCAAAAAAGTAAATCAACTGATGTCAGAATCTTCCTACTTAACCAGTTGGATAATTCCCTCCTCTTCCAATGTTGGGGAGTTAAAGGAGGGGTGGGGAAAAGAGATAAAAGCTTTACTGGCATGCTGTCCTTTCCTGGAATGAAAGTTATTTTGTGGACACATGAAGGCAGGAGAGTAGAGTCCCTTCTAACATACTTTATATTTCTATCATAATTCAAGTCCAGTTTTGTTATCCATTTCAGAAATATATTAATATATTCTCATGCGGCAACACCCTTTATAGAACACTCCCACTATGCCTCTGCCTGCAAGTCTCCTTTTTTTCTTCATCCTAATGGTTTCTAGGCACTGACATCCTCATATTTGTAGATGTACATTCAGTTACAAATTCTTTAGGCTGCAATTTCATTTTGCTTCCATTTCTATCTGATTGGTTTCTTTTGAACAAGATATACCTCTTGATCACTGTCTTCATAATGAATTCTATACCACCAAGTCTCAGCCATATTTATGAGGTAAAATTGATCTTCTTTGCTAAGCCTCAAGTTCACCTTGACTTTTTTCCCCTAACCTATATTGAATGCATTGGTATATCTACTAAAATATATGTAGATTCTTGTACTTTCAACTATGTTCTCCTTTGAATTATCTGGCACTTCATCCACTGTTAATCTTTTTTTTCAATGTCAGAAGCGATGTTGACTGTCTTAATATTTTTGCCATTTTACTGAGAATATTTCATCTTCCTTCTCAATTTCAGTTTAAAGTCCCCTCAATCAGAACAGCAAATTATTTTCTTACCAGTCATCATGATATATTCTTTGTCAGAGGTATTCTATAACCTCTAGATGGAACTCAAGGATACATGCCCTACTCCCTCTTTCCAAAGTCAAGGAAGAAGAAGATGTGTACTGATATCTATCTATATATCTAGATCTATAATCTATATATCTTCACCAAAAAATTAGTGCCTTTTGGTGGGTAGAGGAAAATCTCTCTCAGGACTGGATGATGTCATTGGAGGCTTTTTTCTCCTTATCTTTTCATCCCTGCAAGATGAACTGGGGAAGACTTCTATTTGGAGGAGTCCCTTATCATGGTAGACCTAGAAGAGCTAGGTAGAAGACAGAAGAGGAAGGCTGGCAAGTACACCTTAGCTGAGATTGACTTTGGAACTCTGGAAAATGGGCTTTATTTTCCGTGCTGTCACTATGAGGGTAGTAAGATCTAGAAAGCCAAGAAGAAGGTCATTCAGCTTCATTTTAATTAAAGCTTAAGGCTAAAGGGTCAAAAGTAATGCCCATAGCTCATCCAGACCAGTGTTGGGGAAAATATTACAAGCCTCTTCTCAATATTTACATATGGGGGCATCTGTTCCATTCTTCATGAAGAAACAGTGTTGGAGAAACACTTCTTGCCCTTTTATCCAACCTCTTCCTCCCACAAGGAGAGTGAGACTAATTCAACTAGTGAAACTAGGGAGTCCTTGGAAGCCTTTGAGTCCCATTAATGGGAGCACAGCCATTGCACTGTGACTCAAGTGACATAGGACATCTCTTTCATCTCTACATGCTTCCAGGATTGGCAGGGACTTGCTGTTCTCTATTCCCTAATTTCAGCTTCTTCAAGACTGTAACTGCATGGGTACATCAGGGTTGCCTATTTACCAAACTCTAGGTTTGGGGAGTGGTAAAGGAAGCCTTGCAATGACCTCTGATTCTGATTTACTGGCAATTGAGCGGATAGTTTGATACTGATTTAGCTAGTTATTTATGTTTGTACCCCGGAGGGGACAAGGAAAAGTGCTAATTTGGGTACCAAATCCCACCCTGAACTTTCAGCACCCAGCTTACCAAGGAAGTAGATCCTACTGAGATACCAAAGAGTTAGCTAGGAAAAGAGCTTTGCATGTTCCTGGAATTTATTCTCTGCATATGGCTCCCTCCTCACCAATGTGACCTGTTACAGTGTCATCTAGCCAAGAATTCAAGGACTTAGTATCCCAATCAAATGTCTCTTTTCATCAGCGATAATCAACATCCCTAGCCAAAATCCTATTCTTTTTGGAACTTTGTGTTTTGGCCTGGAAAACAAAAACATATCTATATTATCCTCCATTTTCTAATAATCTACAATTTACTTCTCATATTCTCTCCTTTTAAAGCCCCAATACAATGTGGAAGAAATGGTTAAATCATTACCTGTCATGTGGCAAAGATGTCCTAGTCATAGGCCACTATAGTTAGAGTGGTGAAGATACAAAATAGGATGTAATAGGGGAAACTGCACAAGCAGAGACGTAGCAGAACACACACACTCCCACAAGCACTTCTTTTGCTAGAGAGTTGTTGACTTAAGCTGGGCATAGCTGGACAGCGTGCACTATAACCAATGATCCAGTGGAGAAGACTTTGCCCCTGTGATACTCTCCATATTTATAGGAATTATAAATTTATTTTTATAGGAACTATATATTCATATTTACAGGTACTATATATTTGTAGGAACTTGTTATTTAGACCAGGATTGGCAAAATTTTTTTCTGTAAAGGACCAAAGAGTAAGTATTTTCTGCTCTGTGGTACATAGGTTCTGTCACAACTACTCAACTCTCTACTGTATTGCGAAAGCAGACATAGCCAGTATGTATATTAATGGGCATGGCTGTGTCTCAATAAAACTTTATTTACAAAGGAGGTGGTGGGTCAGATTTGACTCATGGAGCCAGTTTGCTAACCATTTATCTAGATAACAGTGTAAGAGTGAGCACTTTGTATTCAAAAGTGGTCTTGATAGAAAGGGAGAACTTTTGGAACTTAACACCTGGTGTGTCAGCCTGTTCTTCTATTGACCTAACTCTGACTGGCTGAGTCAGCTTTCTGCCAAGCTACCAAAAGGGATCTGGAATGAACCTCCAGAACTAGACGCCAGGAGCACTATTATTCATTTCACATGAATCTACAGGAGAAGATAGGACTCACAGCAACATTTCTAGAAAGACCTGTCTGAAGTTACAGTCTCCAATTCGTTACCTTCTCAATCAACTCCAGTAGAGCATCTATCCCCACCATGTTTTTGAAAAGGTCGTTCATTACCAGTCTCCATGTTATAAAATCCAAAGATCGCTCTCTGTACTCTCCTTACTCAATCACTCTGCAGTGTACATGTAGCTGACTGCTTTGTCTTTCTTAATGCACCATCTTCTCTTGGCTTCTATGACACTGCATTTTCTGCATTTTCCTTCTGCTTCATTGGCTACTCTTTCCTGTTTGTCTGTATTGGCTCCATCAGCACATCATCTAAATGTCAGAGTGCCACACATTTAGGTTTTGGGCACACGCTCTTCTCTATTTGTTCTTCCTCCATAACTAATTTCATTTAGTCCTTTGGTTTAAATGACATTTATATTCAATGATTCCAAAATTTATAACTCCACCTCTGGCATTTCTTTTCAGCTTTAGAGCCATATATGCAATTATATGTTTGATGTTTATATTTGGCTGTTTAATAGCCATCTCAAGTTTAATATTTACAAGGCAGAGGTAAACCTTTTCCCCAGCTTTCAGTATCTCAGTGTATAGCACTATCCTTACAGCTAACCAAGTAAAAGCCCACCTCTTTCTTTATTTCTCTCTCTCACAAGCTCCACTTCGGAACCATAAGCAGAACAGAGCCCAAACCAAACAGCTTCTCTCCACGTCTACTAATCCAAGTCACCTCCCTGCTGGACGACTGTAACAATCCACTGATTCTTCCAAATTCTCCTTTCTGGTTACAACCTGTTCTCCAAGGAACAGCCAGAGTGCTATGTTTAAATGGTAAATCGGATTGTGTCTCTTTCTGCAGAGAACCTTTAATGACTTCTTGGCACACGCAAAGAAAACCTAAAGATCTTACGTTATTTGGTCCCTCTCAGACTCCCCAATCTTCTCTTCTGTCACTCTCCCCCTCACTCCCTTTGTTCCAGCTATGTTGGCTTGTTCCCATTGTAGAACTTGTTGTATCAGCTCTTTCTTCTGTCTGAAATGTTCTTCTCCCCAAGATCTTTGCATGACCAGTTCCGTTTCTGAGCCTCAGCTCAAAAGTCATCCTCTCAGGCCTTTCCTTTTTAACTATTTATCACTTCACTCACCACCCATGGACATTGTCTATTACATTGTCTATTGTAATAGACAATGTTCTTATTTTCCTCATAGCTCTTACCTTGATTATAAGGGCCTATGTTTATGTGTTTCTTGTGTCTCCCACTAGAAAGTAAGCTCCTGATAGCAGGGACCTTGTCTTCTAGTCACCCTCTGTATCACCTGCAGCAATGCTTAGTAGAGAGTTGCCTCGCAGTAAATACTTGCTGAAATTAAACAGATAATATACCTCAGAAAGCTTCTTTGCTTTCTTAAATATCTGAGCCAGGAATATTGTTTACCATCTGCTCAACTTTGATTCATAAACAGTCACATCTCTCAGCAGTGAGTCATCAACCCCCACAATGCATCTCTTCTTCCTGTGGCAGTTGATTGATTTCTGGATCTTTCTAGGCTCTTTACTCCTGGATACAGAAAATACGGGGCTGCCTCTTCCCGAGAGGCTCACTCTGCACTGTCTTTTCTTTTCTTGCTAAGTCACAGTTTCTATCAGTTTCTTGATCTCCTTATACTTTTAAAGAGATTTAAAATTTAAAATCCTTTTGGATTTTCTTTGATTATGATACATACTTATATATGATAAAGAGTCTGTGGACTCCTGGGTCCAGTTGGGGCAGTTCTAACTCACTCCACCCCTGTGGTCTCAGCGTAATTATTATTATTTTTTAAAATAAATTTATTTATTTTATTTATTTTTTTTTTGGCTGCGTTGGGTCTTCGTTGCTGCATGTGGGCTTTCTCTAGTTGTGGCGAGCGGGGGCTACTCTTCGTTGCGGTGCGCGGGCTTCTCATTGTGGTGGCTTCTCTTGTTGCAGAGCACGGGCTCTAGGTGCATGGGCTTCAGTAGTTGTGGCACATGGGCTCAGTAGTTGTGGCTCCTGGGCTCTAGAGTGCAGGCTCAGTAGTTGTGGTGCACAGGCTTAGTTGCTCCGCAGCATGTGGGATCTTCCTGGACCCGTGTCCCCTGCATTGGCAGGTGGATTCTTAACCACTGCACCACCAGGGAAGCCTCAGCGTAATTATTAATGGCACCTCCTTATGTTCCCCAAATTGTCTCAGTTTGGACAATATACTATATGGTCGCCCTTACTGGTAAGCCTTCCTGCAGTCATTCCTGCTCGTTTGTCATCAAACCGCCGTTCCCTAGTTTTTAATCCCTTCTGGTGAGGGGTCTCAGGTGGCATTACACTCTTAGTGGATCCCCAGGGAGCCCTCATTACACACTGTCACATCTGGCCATGGAACTCCAACGTGGGCTTTGCAGCCACTATATTCTTGTACCATGACAGGCAGACTCATTTATCTCAGTGAGATGAATTTGCAATTAACAATTCGCCTCCTTAGAGCTGCTGAGCTGGGCTTTGCACAGGGAACTGCCTGCCTCAGAAAGCTGAGTCATCAGCCAAGAACCCACAGCCTTCAATATTTGAAAACTCCGTCTCTTCCTCTTCTGCCAGATGAATTGCTTGCTGTTTGTTAACAGGACTGCTAGTCTAGGCTGAAATGAAATTTCTTTCTTTCTCTTTTTCTTTGGTTCTTTTTCTTTTTTTGTCTTATATTTAGCCTGCTTGTGCCTCATTGGCATACACTTCAGGAATCAATAGTAAATCATTTTACTTATTGATTATGTCTGGTTTAGCAAAGTCTTTTCATAGCCATTGATGCTATGGCTTAAAATGCTATGGTATTCTCCTCCTAAATAGTCTATAATTAGATTTCTACCACTGAACTATATTAGTCTTCACCCAATTTAGTTTTACTTTACCTCATTTCACAAGGGAATCCTACAACATGGGGTGATGTTTCACTGTAGCAGCTGTGATTTGATTCCATCTGCCTTAATGTTCTCTTTTGAGTTATTCTGACATCATTTTGACAACATTCTCTGCCTGTGCCATACGCTAATAGATTTTTGCCATCGTGTAGCTGATTTACTATGGTATCACTTGACTTTGGGAGGCTTTTTTTAGTCTCTGAAGACAATGTTTTTGGTGCTTTAACATGCAAATATTAATTCTATTCATTTGTGTTAAAATAAGTTCTAAGGTTCTGAGGTTTTCATTGTATTACTTAGTTTTTGCTGTGTAACAAACTCCCTCAAAACTTAATTGCTTAAAACAATAACCATTACTTTAGCTCATGATTCAGTGGGTTGGTAGTTTGGGCTGAGGTCGGCTGGGAGGTTTGTTGTGCTGATCTGGGCTGGGTTCACTCAGGTAAATGCAGTCACTTCAACTGGTTCTGCTTCTGGGTTTTGGTATGCAATTGGCTGGAGTGATGGGGGCCAATGAGCCATATGTTTCTCATCATCCAGCAGGCTCTTCTGGGCTTGTTCACATGGGGTTTCAAGAACATCAAAAGACATGTCCCAAGGCACAAGTGATTTTCGAGCCTCTGCTTATGTCACATTTACTAATGTTTAATTGGCCAAAGTGGGATATATGGCTAAGAGTAGTTTGAGAGGATACTGCAGAATCACGTGGCCTTTTTTTTGCAAACCATTTATCAAAAGATCGTAAACAGAAACATTGCCATAATTAGACCTTCTGTGTACAATTCAGTGAAATTCTACACATAAAATACTTTATAAACATGTGAAAAGAACTTTATTGTCAAGTTTCACCTAGTTATTCCATGACATAATCCTAGAGAACAATATTATAGTGAGAGTCTAGTATATTTTAGTACATTTTATGGACTGAATTATGTCCCCAACCCCCAAATTCATGTTGAAGTTCTGATTCCTAGTACCTCAAAACAAATTCCCATGACCTGTATTTAGAGATAGGGTCTTTAAAGAGGTAATTAAGGTAAAATGAGTCCTTAACCCAATATGACTGGTGTCCTTACACAGAAGGGAGATCAGGACACGGACACGTGTGCGCAGAGGAAAGGCCATGTGAGGACACAGCGTGACCATCTACAACTTAGGGGAGAGGCCTCAGAAGAGACCAGTACTGCTGACTCCTTAACCTTGGACTTCCCAGCTGCCAGCACTCTAAGAAAATAAATCTTTGGTGTTTAAGCGACCTAGTCTGTGGTATTTTGTTATGGTGGCCCTAGCAAACTAATATAGTAAATATATTTAAATTATAAACCAATTAAATTATACATCATTACTGAAGTCAGTATTTAAAGAAATGATTATTTTCTACCCAGTATTGTACTAAAATGTTAATAATTATGCCAAAGAAAATTGCATTTCATCCACTCTTTCAAAAGTCATTATTGAGTTCTGATTCTGTTCAAGAAAACCATTTTAGCATTTTTGTGATTCCTGCACAAAAGTAGATTATAATGCAGTTGAGAAGATAGGGCTGAGGCTTTTGGGGGAAAAACATGCTTATATAATGGCACATGTTCTTTGAATTATTCTTATTTTCTTATATGTTTGAAGTCTCGCAGTTCTGTATGTTCCTTTAAGGTGAACACTATCTCCTGTGTCTTTGCCCTTTAGTACCTAAAAATTGATGAATATTTTTGATTAAAAGTTGCACTTGGTGTGAGCTACAACAGAGCAAGAAAGGTGTCAGGTGTAGTCTGTGAAAGGGAGATAACATCAAGGGTGACTGATGGAGTAATAACAGCTGATGTTCAGGGGTAGTGGACCTATTCTATAGGGCTCTGGAACCAAGAAGTCCAGGTATGAATTCTGTTCAGACATTCCAGGAGGCAAATAGTTATGTCAGATAGAAGTAGGTTTTATCTCAGGGTCATTTGTTCCCTGTTTCTCAGTAGGTCCAATTCGTTTTGGGGGGCTAACTTTGAGAGCTCTGGTTTTCATCCCCTATCATCCTAAGTGTTATGGATTCCTTAGAAAATGCCGAATATAAGCATGGAATGTTGTGGTTCACATAGTATCCAGAAAAGCAAAGGAAATTCCTAGGCAGAGAATAGTCTCTTGAGAACAGATTTATTTGAAGACCTTATGGGAAACATGAGCTATAATTATTATGGCTATAAACATTAAGAGTTTGAGTCTTTATCCAGAAAGCAGGAACTCAGCTCAGCTTTGCAGTTAGAAACAGTTCTCAGTCAATATTTGTGAAAGGAAAGGAGATTGCTTCTACATTTTCACAGGAGAAGAAGGCATTATGTTTACGCTATCCTACTTCTTAGGGGGACTACTCTTAAAAAACCTATCAGTGGTTTCAACATGTCAACTTCTGTCAACATGTCCAACAATTTTTCAGTAGGAATTAAAGCTGGGTGGAATTCTGGGGAGTCAAGAGCTAGGGAAATGACCTCTTCTAAAGCTGACAGAAGCTCAGGTGCTCAGAGAATGTGAAATGAAAAGTGTGAATAGAAACTGTAAGTAGAAGAATTAAGTAAACAGACTTTAAACTCAAACTATAGGAAACATTGTTTTTTCTGAGTTGCAGTATCACTGAATTTTTTTTTCTATCTGGGTAGATTCCATTTTTAGCCAACTTAAAGGGTTAGACATACCTACCAAGTAATTTCACATAGACATAGATTGTTAATGTAGTACTTTCATAGGCATTAAATAATTAGCATACCGTCTTGGAAATATGTGAATTTAAGCAATACTATACAAAACTTTAATTTAGGAAAATATTTGAGGGGCTTCCCTGGTGGTGCAGTGGTTAAGAATCCGCCTGCCAATGCAGGGGACACGGGTTCAAGCCCTGGGCCGGGAAGATCCCACATGCTATGGAGCAACTAAGCCCGTGCGCCACAACTACTGAGCCTGCGCTCTAGAGCCCACGAGCCACAACTACTGAAGCCCAAGCGCCTAGAGCCCGTGCTCTACAACAAGAGAAGCCACTGCAATGAGAAGCCCGCGCACCGCAGCGAAGAGTAGCCCCCATTCACGGCAACTAGAGAAAGCCCGTGCACAGCAACAAAGATCCGAAGCAGCCAAAATATAAATAAATAAATAAAATTGATTCTTTAAAAAAAAAAAAAATTGAAAGCTTCAGAAGGGAAAGATGTCAATAACGATAAGAAAAAGTCAGCGCTTCTGAAAACTATGTAATGCCCATTTCACTGACGAACACTCTTGTGTAGGTAGACAATATTGATTTTAAGTGGAAAGAATATGGGTGGAAATCAAAGGAAAAAGAGAGACTAGAAATTGCAAACATAGAAGCTTACATAATCAGGACATTACTTCCAGATGGGAAAGTGAGATTATGAGAGAAAACGGTGTCGGGGCCAACTCTATGGCCTGGAGGACCTTCCTACTTTGTGGGGAGAGTAGTAAAGGGATAGAAGGGCTCGTTTTTGAGGCAGAGTGGGATGAAAGGAGCTGGAAGTGGAGAGCTGATGACCAGAAAGAAACTTTCTGTCTTTGAAGAGAATAAAAACTGAGCTACTAGGTGAAGCTATTTCCCTGACCACTTTTATTTTAAATTTATTTATTTGAATAAATAATACATTCTCATGAAAAAAAAAATAACATACAAAGTGAAAAGAGAAAAAAAAGTGTAAAGAGTAAGTCATTTTCCATTCCCCATTTCTGACTTTTAATTCTCCACTCCCCTTATCCATTTCTTGTTTCATTTAGAGGTTATCTAGGAATAAACATGTAATTTCACCCAGAAAAAAAAAAAGAAGCAAATGGTTACAGACCACATTAGTGATTCATAACCTTCTTCATTTAACATCCTTTGGGACATGTGCCATATCAGTACATATAGAAAATATATCATTAAACAAACTGCTCCAGAACATTCTATTATATGGACATATCTTAGATTGCTCTGTAGGTTTAACTGCTGTATTTTAATATTTGAGGGTTTGTTTTACTCTCCAATCTTTTGGAGCTAAATGCTTATCTCTATTAATTTTGAGTTTTTCTTCTTCAACAATAAAGGCATTTATGACTATGAATTTGCCTCTGATTCTTTCACAAAAATGTTTCCATATTGTAGCCTCACTGTCAGTAATTTCTAAAATATTCTGAAATTTCAGTTTTGATGATTTCTTCTTTGATTCAAAAAAAGGTTTTTCTCCATCAAGGAGATAATGTCGTTTTATGAAGCTTTGGCTATTAAAATATAGTGTGACTTCTTATTTATAGGCTAATTCAAGTTATTATTTTAATAATGGAAGTTTTTTAGGGAAAAAAAAAGCACATTTCATGTGGAAGTAGTGCTCTATCCTGAGTCTCAGCTGATGGTGCCTGAAGAAATCTTTCACTACGATACCCTAAACCTGGCCCCGTGATTACCAGCTATCAGAATTATACAACCTCACAAGGAAATTACTGAGATCTAGGAAATGTGTACAGCAATCTAAACAATAACAGTAAGGACATCACACGGCTAAATTACAGTTTCAAGCTGTCAACACTGAAGGTAATTCTATTACTTATCACAAACTAGTAATTGGTGTTTCCTGCCATATTTGAGAGATTCATAAACCCAATTTTTATCTTAGATAACTCAAAGGAAATTTTTTTCTTGTTGATGAAAAGCATCCACTTTGGAGGGCAAGTAGAGCCTTCTCAGTACCCTTTCTTAATTCAATATGTACTTTGTTCATGATTTAAGGTGATTTTTCTCACCCTGTATCTCAAGAATTCTACTTCCTTCCTCCCTAGAATGCCAAGTGCAATTGTTTTTGTTTAAGACAAACTACAAAACTGGCCAGGATGATTTGGCCAAGAGATTAAGCCCAACTTCTCAGAAGGCCATCAGTTCAGTTGTGGATGCAAGGATCCCCTTCTCCCACACCAGAACTGTTCATTTGCTACAGTAACCTCAGATGTAGGTACTATGTACATGGATGCAAAACATCCGGTTGTGAGGAAAGTGTTCAGTCCATATTCAGGCACTGGGTGGACCTTGCTCAGAGAAATGTCACTCTGCATTTCTTAAGCATTTATTTATTATTGGTTATACCTAAGAGATGAAAGAAAAACACAAGTACTCTTTCTCTTTATAAAAGACATAGTAATTTGTGGATCCATAGGGGAAAACAGCACTCTTATGATGCTGAACAACTTTTAATAAATTGGTAATTTTTAAATTACCAAGAAATAGGTCAGTGAGAGAACAACAGGTACAAAAAAATGAATAATAGGGTGACGCTCACCTCTTTTATTTTTCACTTTTTTTTCTCTCCAATCTTGCAAATGATCTTCAGGCAAAACCAGTTTACAGGTTATAAATCATATAGTTTTCTAGTTTTAGGAATAATATTAGCTTATATGATACAATAATTCTATTAAAATATCTACTTAAGTGATTAATTCTATTTATGAGTGTCTTCTGAGCACAGCATTACAACTGTGCCTTACAGTCATTTATAGACTGATAGACGAATTGGAATGAGTAATACTCTAATACAATTAATTTGAAATGTTGTAGTCTGTGTCCTCTTTCTGGAACAAGAAATTTCTTTCCCCAAAGGGACTTTTATTAATGTAAGTCCTACATGAGACTCCTACACAGATTTTCTGAATTATTCATGAGGAAAACTCTGCTTTGGAAGAGCATTACCTGGTAGAGGGTGTATTAAGCAGGCCTGGGAAGACCCGGGTTCCTGTTCCACCTCTTGCACCAGCTCATGGTTGATTCTGTGTGCATCATTCAGCCTCTTTGGGCCTCGGTTTCTTCATCTTTAATGTGAGGAAATTAGAATAGAGATGTAAGTTCCCTATAACTCTAACATTTAGAGACTAGGATGAATATGATCTACATGTCTAGAAGCTTGCAGACCAAAGGTATAATTATCTGGATTTTATGATAAACATATGCTACGTCTTTCCTTTTATGTAGCAAAAGTCTTCACAAACAATTGTTTCCAAAGGAAGTTTTTCTCTGATAAAAATATATCTGAATAAATATTGAGCTGTGTTGATCATTGGGAACTGCTGGAGATTCCAGTATAATGAATTGATTATTTTCTTATCCACAGGCAGTAAAAAAGAATGTGCCTCTGAAAAGGACAAAAAAAAACCCCAAAAAACCCCAAACCACACACAGTGAGATATAGTTTTTTGTATACAAAATGACCAAAGCTTTTTCTTCTTTCATTTTTTTTATTGTGGTAAAATGACATAAATACCATCTTAAACATTTTTAAGTGTACAGCTGAGTGACATTAAGTACATTGATAAGGTTATGCAATCATTTTTCACCATCCATCTCCAGAACTCTTCATCTTGCAGACCTGAAACTCTATGCTCATTGAACAACTCCACCATTCCCTGCACCCTACAGACCCTCTTAACCACTGACCAAAACTTTTAATTCTCAAGTTCAGCTGGCTTCATTCTGTTCTCATTGTCCTTTACCTCTCTGTAGCATTGGACACCATTAACCAACTGAGGCTTTTTGAAAAGTTTTGTGGTTTTTTTGTTTTGTTTTTGATTTTTAACCTCTCTGTTCTCTCCAACTGCTCCTTTGCCGCCTGAGGAGAGGAAGCTTGTCTTTTCCCTTTCTTCCTAATTGGATACGTGGAAAACTTCAGTCATGAGCCTTAGCTTACCTCTCTCACTGTCACTTTTCCCTAAAACATCAATTTTTTGTGTGTGTGACTTTAACTATCATGTCTATTTAGACAATTCAGAAATTTGTGTCTCTGGTCCTATTCTGGCACTTTAACCTCTGGTGTATCATTGCCACTCAAGAGTGTTGCCATCACCTCATACTTAATGTTTTCAAGGATTTTATCCTGTTATCATCTCTTCCAGAATTGTTCCTCTATTTTCTCTCCCTTTTTTTGCTGCTTTCTTAATTATCTCTCACATTCTCCCAGAAACTCAAATGCTTCTTCATCTCCTGCTCCCACTCAGTATGTACAGTAGGTTCCATCTTTGAAAATATTGTATGTCTGTCTTTTACTTTCTCTTTTCAATGCTGCCATCCAGGTATAACTCTTGGTGGGCTGCCTGGTGTCAAACTGTTTCCTTCTGAGGCATTATGCACACTTCTGCCCCATTTACCTTCCCCGTGTCTATCACTTCACTGAACCTATTTCCCATGGTTTTCTGTCTGAACTCCTCTGCTTGGTTTCAAGTCTCTCAAACCACATTTCATCTCAAATATGCATTCTGTACTCTGGTCACGCTAGTCTCTTTCCTGCTACTTGGATATTCTTATTTCTGTGCCTTTATCCACATGGTTCCTGTTTTCTGAGCACCCTTTATCTTCCTCTAGCTACAACCTGATATGTGAAGGCGACTCCATTTCTCACTGATCTACTCATCTCCCCTTTCTCTAAATTTCTGTAGTCACAGCTGGTACCACAGGAATCTTAGTATCATGTACAGTCCTAGATTGCTTGCTTTTTTATGTGTATTTATTTTGTGATCTCCATACTTAATTGCAAATTCCTTGAGGGCATAAGTCTACATAGCTGCTGAATGACTAGAGATTTTTCATCAAACAGAAATGCCCTGGGTTTGAAAGAGCTTGTAAAAAGGACAAGTTTAGAAACACATCAAGGGAAATTGGAAAGCTCCTTCTAAATTGTTTTTCAGGTGACTTTATTGCAGTGCAGTTGTTGAGATCATGTTTTGGGAAGCAAAGCTATAGATTTTGGAAGGAGGCCAGAGAGAAAGCTCCAGTGTAGACACCAACTAGAATTAAGACGTGGCTTATCCACAGATTACTCTTCATATGCATGTGATTAACTTGTGATTCAGCTCTTTGTCTTAAAAAGAAGTGTTATTGAAGACCTTTGTTGCTCATGTGTCATAAGCAGCCATAAAGCTATACTGAAATTTGAACATTTTGGGGGTGAAATTTCCCCTTTTAAAAGAAAGTTTCTTCATTGTCTATACTCTGACATTAGATGGAATTAGAGTTATAAAGTCCAAAGATCTAAAGTCACAAAGTCTAAAGATGTAATGATCCTTCCCACAGTCAGAAAATTGGATGAATTTACATTTGTGTGATTAGCTGGATTAGAGATTTATCAGGTTTATTGATTGATCTGTTCAAATAACCTGCTTTTGGTTTCATTGGTTCATTGTTTTCTGTTTTCAGTTTCATTTATTTCCGTTCTTATCTTTAAACTTCTTTTATTCTGGTTGCTTTGGTTTTGTTTTTTCTTATTTTTCTAGTTTCTTAGTGTAGAAGATTCTTTTATTGATTTCAGAAATTTCTTCTTTACTAATATATACATTTAATATTATGAATACTATTCCAAACATTGTTTTAGTTACTTGGACAAATTTTGATATGTTATATTTCTATTTTCATTCAGTTTTAAATATTTTCTGCCTTCCTCTTATGGGCTGAATGTTTGTAGCTCCCCCAAATTCATATATTGAAGCCCTAACCCTCCCAGGGTGATGTTATTTGGAGGTGGGGCCCTAGGAAGGTAATTAGGTTTATTATTTATTTATTTATTTTTAGAATTTAAAATATTTATTTATTTATATTTATTTTTGGCTGCATCAGATCTTAGTTGCGGCGCATGGGCTCTTTCATTGCAGCGCGCGGGCTTCTTTCTAGCTGCGGCATGCGGACTTCTCTCTAGCTGTGGCATGTGGGTTTTCTCTCTCTAGTTGCGGCATGCAGGCTCCAGAGTGTGTGGGCTCTGTAGTTGTGACGCTCGGGCTCCAGAGCAAGTGGGCTCTGTAGTTTGTGGCATGTGGGCTCTCCAGTTGAGGAGCGCAGGCTCAGTAGTTGTGGTGCACGGGCTTAGTTGCCCCACGGCATGTGGGATCTTAGTTCCCCAACCAGGGATCGAGCCCATGTCCCCTGCATTGGAATGTGGATTCTTTACCATTGGACCACTGGGAAAGTCCCAGTAATTAGGTTTAAATAAGGTCATGAGAATGGGACCTCCAAGATGGAATTAGTGTCCTTCTAAGGAGAGGAAGAAAGATCAGGGCTCTCTCTCTCTCTCTACCATGTGAGGACACAGTGAAAAGGCAGCCACCTGCAGGCCAGGAAGAGGGCTCTCACCAGGAACCAAATCTTCGGGCATCTTAATCTTGGGCTTCTCAGCCTCCTGAACTATGAGAATAAGTTTCTGTTGTCTACCCAGTCTATGGTATTTTGTTCTAGCAGTCTGAATAGATTAATACACTTGTCTTGAGAAATCCTATTTGACCCATAGATAATTTAAAGTATAATGTTTCATTTCCAAGTATTTGAAGACTTTCCTAATATCTTTTTGTGATTAATTTCTAGTTTAATTCCATTGTGATCAGAGAATGTACTTTGTACAATTTCAGTTCTTTTAAATTTGTTAAAGTTTGTTTTATGACCCGGGACATGGTCTGTTTTGGTGAGTACTTTGCGTGCACTTGAGAAAAATGTGTATTCTCTCTTTTGGAAGGATAGAATTTTCTATACCTGTTAATCAGGTCAAGTTTGTGGTTTCTTCATTCTTGATGATTTTATCTCTTACTAGGTGTTGATTACTGAGAGAGGAGTATTGAAGTCTTCAGCTATAATCTTGGGTTTATCACTTTTTTCTTTCAGTTCTATCAGTTTTGCTTCATGTATTTGAATGCTCTGTCATTAGGGTCATTCACATTTTAAGTTGTTTTGCACTCTTGGTGAATTGATCCTTTGATAATTTTGTAGTATCCATTTTTGATCCTGGTAATTTTCATGGTTTTTAAGTCTAGTTTTTCTAATGTAACTCTAGATACTCCAGCCTTCTTTTGCTTTGTATTTACATGGAATATCTTTTTAAGTCATCTTATTTTTAAACTATCTATATTATTACATTTAAAGTGTATTTCTCATAGACATGATATATAGGGTCTTGTTTTGTTCCATACAATCTGACAGTCTTTGTCTTTTAACTGATGTGATTAGACCAGGGATTGGTAAACTATGGCCTGTGGTCTGTTTTGATACTTCCCATTAGCTAAGAATGATTGTTATATTTTAAAAGAATTATACACAGACAAAACAAACTTAAAAAAATAAGCAAAGGAGAACATATGTGTCCTGAAAAGCCTACACTACTTATTATCTGACCATTTACAGAAAATGTTTGGTGACCTGGTTCCCTCTTGTTTCTACCACATTACATTTTATCCATACGGTGATGCACTGTCTGACCCAGTGATATAATATATTGTGAAGGATACTGCAGGTGAAGTGGGGTTTGTCCTATTTGCTTTACAGCATTGCCAAATAGGTGAGAGGACTACAGGCCTTTCAATGGTGCATGAAGTCAACCATCTGCTCCAGTTTCTCCAGGCTTCCCAGCTATAATTTGAAGCTGGAAGAGGGTGTCTGGATCCAAGCAAGCTCTCCCACTGCTGAAAGGTTTGGGCTCTGTTCCAATGCCATGACTCAGGATTTCAATCTGTTACTGAATGGGTTCTCAGATGCCCTCTCTGACTCAGAGCATTCCAGTTCTCTATACCTACAGAAACTCTGGGTTAGGGTCTCAGACTTATTCCTCTTTCCCTCCTTGTTAGAATCATTTCAACACAGGGTCTTTGAACTTGTCCAGGCTACCACCTAATCACTCAAGTGCAGGTGGTACTCCAGAAGTGGATGATAAGTAGCCCCAGTCATCCTGGTCACTAAAGTAGTATTTCAGAAAAAGGAAGTGATGAGTAAAATGAAGAACAGTTATCGTCTCAAGGAATACTCTGTCTCAAGCAAGGCAGAGATGAAATAAATTAGAAGATACCTGAGCAGGAGAAATAGGCTTCATTGGGATGCTTAGTGATGACAGAATTCAGCCAAGAGAGGCAATCGGACACTACTGTACTTAGGTCTAGTTCAGACTTCTTTTTTTTTTCAGAGTAGGAATTTTTAATATAGCCAGAAAAACTGAACCTAAAAATTGCTGACGTGGTTATAGTTAGTGGACAGGGAAGGCCTTTGGCCATTTTATAAGTATGATGCAGTCAGGAGAAGTAAAGATGTTTTGATCACCAGGTAGAAGTCTAAGCTAGACTAGGAAACTTTCATCCTGCCAGTTCCTCCACCAAATAATGTGTTCTTCTCTATTTGATGTGTATCTTCTCTATTTTATTTATTTACTCATTAAATTTTCATTTATTTATTCATTAAATTTTGTTATAATTATTTATTATTTTTATTAAAGAATTACATGTCTAAAAAATTGAAGCATACACAGGCTTTAAAATAAAAACCAAAAGTCTTCCACCAACTCCTATTCGACAACATTACTCCCTGTCCCATTTGTGGTTTTGATTCTTCTGTTTGCTTTTTCTCTTAATTGCATTTACAAATTACTTTTATTATTTTTATATACATAGTTATTAAATCTTAGTGGTCTAATATAGGCTTCTTCAACAGCAGCAAAATTTCAGCTAGAAATCATCCAGCCTAATCTTAAACAACTTCCTTGATGAGTGATTTAGAATTTTTTAAGTTTGGTAATTTCTTTAGGCTTTTTTGTAAATGATATTGTCTAGTCTTTCTACGTGTGACTCCAAATGCAAAAATTCAGAAAATTAAAAAGGAAAGAAAGAGAGAGGGGAAGAGGGAGAGGAGAAAGCTTTGTGGTTAAAAAAATGAGCAAACAAAATCTTTAAGTGAAAGCATTGTGTGTAAAATTAACAGCAAAAAAGATAAATGGTAGAAATTATACATACATATATTCTTTTTTTTTAAAATTCATTAATTAATTTATTTTTGGCAGCGTTGGGTCTTCGTTGCTGCATGTGGGCTTTCTCTAGTTGCAGTGACTGGGGGCTACTCTTCGTTGCGGTGCACGGGCTTCTCATTGCAGTGGCTTCTCTTGTTGCAGAGCACGGGCTCTAGGCGTGTGGGCTTCAGTAGTTGTGACATGCAGGCTCAGTAGTTGCAGCTCATGGGCTCTAGAGTGCAGGCTCAGTAATTGTGGCGCACGGGCTTAGTTGCTCCGCGGCATGTGGGATCTTCCCAGACCAGGGCTCGAACCCGTGTCCCCTGCATTGGCAGGTGGATTCTTAACCACTGTGCCACCAGGGAAGACCCCATACATATATTCTTGTTGATTGATACTCAAAGAGCCACACTTAAAAACAACGAGGTACTATTTTTTTGTCTGTCAAATTGACAAAGAATAAAGAACGTTAATACCTAGTTTTAGTAATGAGGTGGAAAAATGATCACTCTCATGGTAGAAATATAAGTGATATAATATTTCTGGTTGGCAATTTAGCGATGTGACAAAGTTAAATAACATGCATAAACTGTGATCAAGCAGAAATGGGATTGTTAGAAGTTCATCTTACTGATAGATGTAGATAGAAGAACAAAAATATATGTATAAATGTTTTTCAATTGCATACTTGTTTTTAACAGTATAAAATTAGAAAAAATTAAGATTCCAAAAATATTGGTAAGTAAACAGTGGTGGTTGCATACAAAGAAATACTCTGTATCCATTATGTGAGATGTAATAGATATACCAATATACTTATTTACAAGTAAAGATGTTCACTATGGTTTTAAGTAAAAACTCTGGTTCCAAAGCAATATGTGCTGTGGGATTCCTGAAAGGAGATGAATCAGGGTTAACAGTGGTTTATCTCTTAGTAGTGGGATTATAGGTGACTTCTAAAAAATTTTGACTAATTCAATATTTCTTTTTTAAATACAGAAAAATACTTTAAATAATTTGTCTCCTTCATAGTAAATGACAATCATTTTTAACTTTTCATAGGGCTTAGTTTAACCCCTTCTAATGATCTAAACAATTGTAACTTTTCATCCATATGTTGGTTCTTTTGATATTTGAAACTGTCATTATGTACTCAAAGACACTAATGTTTGCTATCCCAAATTCCCCTCCTTTTTCATTCTAACAGTGTCTTGTTTGTTTAGCTATCCAGTTCTCAGAGGAGCTTTGTAGATCATCACATTGATGTCAATAAAACCCTCTAACTCATTTTTAAAATGTGGAATTTAAAATTTTCCCTTCATTCTTTGTTTATTTAGTCTCTTTGGAAAGTGGTAAGGAGGACCCAAACTACAAAAGCTTATACATCATTTACTTCTTGGAAAGATAATTTTCCTATAGGTCTCTTTCAACTTTGTGATTAGATTAGTTTTAGGGCATTTACAATTTAAGCCATAGGGTTTGTTTGTTTAATGCTAAACTCTCTTTATTCCCAGGAATATCTTCAAATTGGATTTTGTATAATCACTCTGGAAGAGATTTGAAGGTGCAGTTGATTTGAAAAGTAAGATGAATACAGGAATACAGGAAGCTTCCTATTTTTCGTTCTTAAATTCTAGACCAACTGAGTGTCATAAGGAAAGATCTATATACTACAGCGAACTATGACCTTAACATATTCTTGTAAGATGTCCTTGCTTCTTCTGTTCCATTTTTTGGTATACTAAATGCAAAATGTTTTTTCAGTTCTTTCTTTTAAATTAGTACCATTTAAATAATGGAGAATGCTTGAATCTTATATGTAATCTAACTTACACTAAATAAGTAGGAAATAAATACTGGTCAAATTATTAAAACCACAATTAAACTTCTGCTAGAAACTAAAATAATTTACTAAATTGAAGTCATCTTAGTTGTTACAACCTTTATTTCTTTCAGTTAGTAATAGATATAAGTACTTGAAATTCATGAGAGCCTTTCAGGTGTGATATATGTGAGAATATGATATATTCTCATTCAGAGAATGAATATTTTTGAAGTAAGGCTTGGAGAGTTACTTACTTTTGTATACATATCACTACCTTTGACAAACAAGACTGTTCTGGAATTGGGTAATAGCTATTCATTTCTTATAGCCATGGTATGTATATAGCGCTTTGATGTCAAAAGTCATGTCTTTTTCAGGGACACACCAACATGGGTTGTACCACTCATTTGGCTAAACATCCAGCAATCTGGGAAGGAGCTTGGCTGCCTTCAAAAGCTAAATTATTGACACCGTTAAACATATTTGGTAAAAGTAATTCCAGGCAAAGATCATTCTCTAGGCACACCTTCTGTGGACATGAAAGGGGAATCGTGTTCTACACCGGAAAAAATGACTCGTTTCCTCTCTTTAGATCTTGAAATTAAAATGGTGTTTGAGAAAGTCAGAACTACAAAAAAGAACTGATAATGAGAAAAAGAGCAGTTCAAAACATGATCAAGGGAAGGACTCTATCTCCATGTTTATTATTGATGTAAAGATTTAAAAAATGAAATCACTTTTTAGGATGGTATCCACGTCCTCAGATACAGAAACACATGAGGATGTGTACATTTGTGCATAGCAGAAGTTTAATCTCTTGAGAATGGAGAGGTAGCTATTTTGGTAGGTGTGGGAGACTGAGTGTGTGAGAGAAGATGGAATGAAGGAAAGATAAATGAGAGTTGGAAAAGGACAGACAACATGCTTATACAACCCTGTGGGTTATTTTCTGTTGTTGGGATGTGAGAAGGACGACCAATTGTAAATGATTCACGAGGGGCCAGATAGAGCCTATGATGAGGGCAATGGAAAGATATTGCGCTGGGGGGATGGAACACTCCCTTTAGCACCTTGAGCCTTACTCTTAGCCTTGGGGGAAAAAAGCAATAAACCAATAAAAAAAGTAGATGTTACTCCTCTCGTCCTCATTAGCATCTGGAAGTGCAACTCTGCTGTTTCCTTGACGTAGCTAGGGTCTTCATCTCAATGAATACTCCATGGTCCAGTTTGAAGTGTAAGCTATTCTTATCAGGGGGAGAAGAAGAGAAAGTAAGAATATGTTTTAAAGGATTGGAGGCACATGGTCACCTATAATTTAACAAAGCCCCTCATTTTATTTTGTGTTCATGTAAATGCACCATCAAGTATTTCTGAAAGACACTCAGGATTTTAACAGTATTCTCTACTGAGAATATTCTGTAGCTCCAGTTCAAAAGCATGCAGACATCAAAGAAATTGCAAAAAAAATGAAATAGGGCAAAAGAACAAATAGTAAGGAAACAAATTAGCATAATTTATTAGGTGTCTGGCACTGTGATAGCTGTTATTTATACAATATCTAGCTTCACAAGTTATGAGGTTTAGTTATAACTTTTACTTTTTTGACATTTTTCACAAAAAAAATTATAACTTAGTTTAAGAAATTTCTCCAATACCATGTATCTTTTAAATGGGGAAACCAGACTTTAAATCAAGCTCTCAAATGCTTATGTTCTTTCTAATAACCCAAAACTCATGACCAAATAATACCGCATTTTTATTACCTTGAAAACTTGTGTAAGTCTTCATTCTTCTATTTCTTTTAATTACCACATTTAAGAATGAAGTCCTATCTAATCTACCTCCTAGGTCCATCTCAGTTGTTTTTTCTCTTCTCCATTTTCACTAACATCCTTTAGGCCCCGAATGTTTCTTTTTCTTTTTCTTTTTTTTTTAAAATGGGTATTAATGTATCATCTTTTTTTAAAAATTAATTAATTAATTAATTTTTGGCTGTGTTGGGTCTTCGTTTCTGTGCGAGGGCTTTCTCTAGTTGTGGCAAGAGGGGGCCACGGTTCATCGCGGTGCGCGGGCCTCTCACTATCGCGGCCTCTCTTGTTGCAGAGCACAGGCTCCAGACGCGCAGGCTCAGTAGTTGTGGCTCACGGGCCCAGTTGCTCCGTGGCATGTGGGATCCTCCCAGACCAGGGCTCGAACCCGTGTCCCCTGCATTGGCAGGCAGATTCTCAACCACTGCACCACCAGGGAAGCCCTAATGTTTCTTGTATATACTATCTCATTAGTCTTTTAATTGGTTTTTTTCTTCTGGTTTATCCCTTTTCCAACAGACAAGCGAATCCTCCCTGTTGAAGTGCTTTCTGCTTCCCTTCTCAATTTTTTTTTACAACTTAACCCTTTACCTAATGCTGATTCCAATCTGACCTACTACCATGTGACATTTATCAACTAACATTTAGCAAGCATTTATCAGCAAATATCTGTCAACTGCCCCCTACTTGCCACATACAGGGATGGGTTGGCTCATAGAAGGATTGAAAACTCAGCTAAACCACAGCTTCTGGTCTCAAAGACCAGTGGAGGGGGAAAAATAAACAAGAAAATTAATGATTAGAGTAAAAAGTTTCCCATGCTTTGAAAGAAAAGCATGCACAGGGTGGTAATTGAGCCTCTAGGCTGGGAGTGGCAGGGGAGACCACTGATGTAAGTCAGACTGGAAATCTAGGGCATTAGGGATGACATCTCAAGAGACGATGGAGTGATTTGAGTAGGAGCAGAGGTAATTTACACCAAAGGATGTAATGTGTTGATTCAGGGTTATGAATTGGAAGAGGCCTGTTGAGTCATGATTGGTGTGAGAGGCCTTGATACAATACAAGCATGTGTGCTTTTGGAAGTATGTTGGGCTCCTGGATCTGCACATGGTCTTGGTCCAGAAAGAGGGAGATGAGGCGAGGAAGGACACATAATCCTCTCCCCGATGCAGGGATGAGGACGGAGGAGTCCAGTCCTAGTAGGAGTGGATGCAGAGGCATCCTCCCCTGCATCTTGTGAGCAGAGTGTATGTGGGCTTTGCACCGAGGGAGGCCTCCAATTCACCATGTCGTGTCAAATTAAATAAATACATATTTTAATTTTTTCTCAGTTTTAATTTTGAATACAGTAAATATTAGTAGTTGTAATCCACATAATCCAAAGCCTTTGGAGTCTTACATAAATTTTTAGGGTATAAGTGGTCCTGAGACCAAAAAAGTCATAACTGCTGAGCTGGCAAGACAGAGTCCAAAGCACGAATCGCTGGTGGGTGTGTGAAGCTAAGAAGTTCTAATTTCATCTTAAAAATTATGGGGAGATATTGAAAGATTTTAAATAGGGAGGGACAAATCAAATCTATGTCTACCTGTGTTGTGAAATATCAGTTGGCCTGTTCTTGGAGAGGAGGCATGGTGACCAGGTAGGAGGCTGTCCTTAGTTGTTCAAGCTAGATGTGATAAAGGAGAGCAAAGGAGTGGTCAGAATCACTTTGAGAGGAATCCTGTATCTCTGTAGGACTTAGTGACTGAAGCAGTGCACAGAATGAATGAGCCTGCGGACTCAAGAGTGTGTGCCTCAGGCTCCTGGGTCAGGTAACTCAGGAAGCCACCGACACTGACTGTACTCACATCCTCTCAGATCTCTGCTCCCTCCCCAGACTTCCGTACTCTTTTGCCTCTTTGGGAGACGACTCCATGGCTCCTGGAGCCCTTTACTCACTTGTGTAGAGGCTGAAAGTACCTGAGAATTCATGTTTCCCCAGCCCGACCCTAAGCTGGCTTTTAGCCAGGGACTGCCTGCCCAGGAATATGAAAGCTCAGCTGCCCAGCCTCGAGGTGGCATGAACTGCAGATGTAACATACATTCCAGGGCTTCCCCGTGGAATCAGACTGAGGCTAGAATTTTTGCTGAAATCACACTGTTGCTTGATTTCCATGTTTTCCCATTCTGCTTTCTCTTACTCCCTTAGAGCTTTCTCCTGGGAGCACGTCTCTCTCTCTGTCACCACACATGAATATTCATCTCAGAGTCTGCTTCCCTGGAGGCTGACCTAAGACAGGGCTCACGTCGACCTTGTATTTTGCTCAGATAGAACATACCATGTATGGAGCGGAATTTAGAGGAAGGAGAGTAAGTTCTCTTTGGACACTTTGATTTTAAGTGCACTTGGATCATTATGTGGAAATATCTAATAAGTAGTCAGAGCTGAGTTAGAAATATTGATTTGAGAGCCATCAGGATATAGATGGCGGTCAAAGCCATGGGTGTGAATGAGGCGCATTTTGGAGAGTGTATGGAGAGTCTAGAGGTGAAGACTAGGCCACAGGGAAATTTTGACAGATGCATGTTAACCTGTCCTTCATAAAAATCCTTTTCACAAAAGTAGCACTTTACATTTTCATATTCAGAAACATCATATCATTTGACCTGTATGGTAACAAAGGAAGGTGGGAGGCTGTATAATTATTGTCCTTATTTTTCAGATGAGGAAATTGAGACTCTGAGAATTCATGTGAATTACCTAAAGTCATGAAAGTGGCAAGACCAGCACAAAAATCCAGGTCATTTAACTCCTAGCACAAAGCTTTTCCTGCCACCCAATTCCTTTTGAAAAAAAATGTCATTTTTTTCCCTAAATACTCTTGCAATATGTAGGCAATTGTCTTTATTGCAGACTCAGCATTCTTACCAATTCATATGACATCTGTTCCAGTGTTTCTGATATCCTTATAAATTTATCATGCTCTGCTGCAAGATAACTTTGTTTCTTAGAGCCCAGAAAGTCACTTCCTTCAGGAAGCCACCCTGAACCAACTTCAGCTCTCTGGTTGTTTCTTAACAGTTTTAAGTTTATTTGACAGCATATTCTTTTCACATGTTGATATACCACTTTAGAATTTTTTCCTTGGTACATTTTGTGCATTTCTGTTTTTCTTTCCCCAACTATATTGTATCTTAATCGTTAAGATATTCTCTTTTATACAAAAGTCAATACATTCTCGTTGTAGAATTTTTTTGGAAAGTAAAAGATAATCTATAGTCCTAGATTATAAAAACTATCAATATCTTATATATCTAATTTCAGTCTGTTCATTTTCCCCACATATTTATGCATTTTCTTCTGCATAGTGGCATTCCTGATGTTTGTAGTTATTCACCCAGGTTGCTATTTGATGTACAGATATGTTTTGTAATGAATTTTGATTCTGTGTTAGTATATATTGCAGTGCGTTGAATAGGGATTCCATACCTGATTGGGCATTCCTTAAGTGGGAGATAGATTTGCAAAAGATGCCACTGATATTAAGTCAGGTTATAGGAGCAAAGATGGTCAGAGAAGAGACTGACTGGGGGGAAATGATTTTTTGCTTACAGGGAGATTTTTACTTTCATAGAATAAAATGCTTAACAGATTTAATTGGTCCAATGGTCTTCATTTGTTAGGATATCCCTGTTTGGTGAGCTTGCATTTTTACTTTCCTCTCCCTGTTGGGACTATTTAGACAGCTGAGGGCATATTAGAGCTGGTAAACAATTCGGTTTTATCTTATTTTTATTCAGCTGTCAAGACATGATTGTGACCTTCTTTCAGAGTTTAGTATAAAACACTTTTCTGGACTTTGATTAATTTTTTAAGAGAGTCCTAATAGGTTATACATTCCATTTTTAGACAAGAAACTCTCCAATCAAGTTTTCTAAGTTATTTTGCAAGTTCATCTGGCTAGCACCCTTTCTTGGCATAAGAACATCATTGTACATAACTATGACTCGCCATTAATCTGGGTGTATTAGATTTTCAAACATTTGTTCCTCCAAACTACACACTGGATTTGCACTTTGCTGGATGACATTTAAGTAGTTAGCCTGGATGTTACCTATTACCAGCACAGCATGAAAATGCATTTACTAAGGGCTTTGTTTCTGTGGTTTTAGATAAAAAAGAAATAACTCTTCCTCTCTCTTGAGATGTTTGGATTACATTTAATTGACTTTTAAAATATATCAGCATGACCAAAACACTTTAAAACAAATGAATTCTTTTTTTAAAAAAAGAAAGCAGGTTACTATAGGGGTTTGACTTTAAAAGCTTTGAAATACTGAAATACCAAGGAGCTAAAGAGCTTTTTTTTTTTAAAACTTAGGGAAAGACCAGCACACATGAAAAAAATTTATAGTTTATGCTTATGCTTTTAAAGTTTGAATACACATAAACTTGCTTCTGGAAAGAAGGCTTTTCATTCTGAGGGGCTTGAAGTTACAAGCCTTTTCACCGGATAGTGTTGGAAACGTGTTGTTTTTGTCAGACTAATGCAGCTCTATTGACTTAAAGCTTAGAAAGAAATCAATATATTTTCATAGATGCATGGAAGATGGTAGAGCTTCCATTTATGAAAAAGGTGGACACTTGCCACCCAGGCTGTGTATTTCAAGGCATGGTCCCTGGACCATTTGCAGTGGCATCACCACCCACCACTGTGATATTGAACAGGTGGTTCTCCTGTGACAAACGATGCTGCTCTCATAGACTCTTGCTGAAGTGCTTGATCTCAGACCATCTGCTCACCAACTCCTGCTTAAAACCCTACGGAGGACAGTGCCTTATAAATAAGATTGTCTGAGAAACATGATATCCACTCACTTCTCTGGCTAAATCGACAGCTCTATCCTTGAATCAAGGCAGAGCACTAGACTATTACATAACTTTCACATTATCTTATCCCCTGAACAACCACCTTCACTAAATCAAATTCAAATGTTATATCTTTGGTTTTGTCTGTATTTGGTAGATAATTTTGGTCAAAGACACATTGCCTATTATATTCTGTATACAGTCTCATCTGGTAAGTCCATTTAAAATTTATAGCCCGGGAAGAAATGCACGTGCCCATTTTCTCTATATCTCTCTCTCTTTCTGTCTCTGTCTCTTTTTCTTTCTTAAAATTGGTTTGCTTTCATCAAGCAAATAACTAGAAGTATTTAACCTGGGTTTCTTTTGTTGTTGTTCTTGCCCTGAGGAAACTCAGAGCAAAATTGAATAGGCAATCAGAATAATTATATCAAACCTTATGTTTAGCATTTTTGCTTTCTCCTACTCCTCCTTATATCTTTGATACATTATTTTTTTCCCCAGACCTTTGTTGTATACATACATTTTATTTTAAGGTGCTTTAAATCCCTTTTGAAAAGCAGGAAGTATAAACAAACTGTTAAGTGTAGGATAAAAGAGGGCTGTTCAGAAGGCCGGAGGATAAGGATTCTATAAACATCTATAAACTGTAGAAACATAAAAGGAAAATGGTATTTTTGATTGTCATTTTACTGCCGGGGTGACTCCAACCAACAAATGGTCATTTATTCACTAGTGATACTTAGTAAGTGTGGCCACATCATATAGTATACTTTCCTGTAGACTCTATTGATTGAGAGAAATAATGGACATGAACAATTCTATGTGGATTAAAAAATCTCTGTATAGGGTCCTTTTATAAAAGATTATGAAAGAAATAAGTGGGCCAAATATTTGTATCAAAATGGAAACACCATGAGGACTTTAAAAAATTAGCTTCTCTAGTAAGTTTTTAGTATTGGTTTTTACATGACTCAAATTTTTTTCAAAGGATATAGAAATTGGGAATCCTTGGTTATCCGAAAAATTTTAGACGTGAAGCTAAAGTAATTTCAATGGAAACTGAGGAAATAATTATGATTCAATTAAAATATATTTGCATGCAACCTTTCAAAATTACATTTATTTTTTGTATATAGTCCTATCTATACTCTTGAGATAATGTAGATACCAATAAAAGATAAATTAAAAAATGAGAATCAGAACTGTAGGGTTAAAATTGGTTTGAAAAGTCATTTATCCCAACCTCTCATCTGAGTTTTTTTTTTTTTAATTTTTTAATTTTATTTTATTTATTTTTTTATACAGCAGGTTCTTATTAGTCATCAATTTTATGCACATCAGTGTATACATGTCAATCTCAATTGCCCAATTCATCACACCACCATCACCACCACCCCGCTCCGAGGCTTTCCCGCCTTGGTGTCCATACATCTGTGTCTCAACTTCTGCCCTGCAAACCGGTTCATCTGCACCATTTTTCTAAGTTCCACATACATGAGTTAATATACGATATTTGTTTTTCTCTTTCTGACTTACTTCACTCTGTATGACGGTCTCTAGATACATCCACGTCTCAACAAATGACCCAATTTCGTTCCTTTTTATGGCTGAGTAATATTCCATTGTATATATGTACCTCATCTTCTTTATCCATTCGTCTGTTGATGGGCATTTAGGTTGCTTCCATGACCTGGCTATTGTAAATAGTGCTGCAATGAACATTGGGGTGCATGTGTCTTTTTGAATTATGGTTTTCTTTGGGTATATGCCCAGTAGTGGGATTGCAGGATCATATGGTAATTCTATTTTTAGTTTTTTAAGGAACCTCCATACTGTTCTCCATAGTGGCTGTATTTACATTCCCACCAACAGTGCAAGAGGGTTCCCTTTTCCTCCACACCCTCTCCAGCATTTGTTGTTTGTAGATTTTCTGATGATGCGCATTCTAACTGGTGTGAGGTGATACCTCATTGTAGTTTTGATGTGCATTTCTCTAATAATTAGTGATGTTGAGCAACTTTTCATGTGCTTCTTGGCCATCTGTATGTCTTCTTTGGAGAAATGTCTATTTAGGTCTTCTGGCCATTTTTGGATTGGGTTGTTTGTTCCTTTAATATTGAGCTGCATGAGCCGTTTACATATTTTGGAGATTAATCCTTTGTCCATTGATTCATTTGCAAATATTTTCTCCCATTCTGAGGGTTTTCTTTTCAGCTTGTTTGTAGTTTCCTTTGCTGTGCAAAAGCTTTTAAGTTTCATTAGGTCCCATATGTTTATTTTTGTTTTTATTTCCATTACTCTAGGAAGTGGATCAAAAAAGATCTTGCTGTGATTTATGTCAAAGAGTGTTCTTCCTATGTTTTCCTCTAAGAGTTTTATACTGTCTGGACTTAACATTTTGGTCTTTAATCCATTTTGAGTTTATCTTTGTGTATGGTGTTAGAGAGTGTTCTAATTTCATTCTTTTACATGTAGTTGTCCAGTTTTCCTAGCACCACTTATTGAAGAGGCTGTCTTTTCTCCATTGTATATCCTTGCCTCATTTGTCATAGATTAGTTGATCAAAGGTGCATGGGTTTATCTCTGGGCTTTCTATCTTGTTCCATTGATCTATGTTTCTGTTTTTGTGCCAGTACCATATTGTCTTGATTACTGTAGCTTTGTAGTATAGTCTGAAGTCAGGGAGTCTGATTCCTCCAGTTCCATTTTTTTCCCTCAAGACCGCTTTGGCTATTCGGGGTCTTTTGTGTCTCCATACAAATTTTAAGATTTTTTGTTCTAGTTCCATAAAAAATGCCATTGGTAATTTGTTAGGGATTGCATTGAATCTGTAGATTGCTTTGGGTAGTATAGTCATTTTCACAATATTGATTCTTCCAATCCAAGAACATGATATATCTCTCCATCTGTTGGTATCATCTTTAATTTCTTTCATCAGTGTCTTATAGTTTTCTGCATACATGTCTTTTGTGTCCCTAGGTAGGTTTATCCCTAGGTATTTTATTCTTTTTGTTGCAATGGTAAATGGGAGTGTTTCCTTAATTTCTCTTTCAGGTTTTTCATCATTAGTGTATAGGAATGCAAGAGATGTCTGTGCATTAATTTTGTATCCTGCAACTTTACCAAATTCATTGATTAGCTCTAATAGTTTTTAGGTGACATGTTTAGGATTCTCTATGTATAGTATCATGTCATCTGCAAAGAGTGACAGCTTTACTTTTCTTTTCCAATTTGGATTCCTTTTATTACTTTTTCTTCTCTGATTGCTGTGGCTAAAACTTCCAAAACTATATTGAATAATAGTGGTGAGAGTGGACAACATTCTCTTGTTCCTGATCTTAGTGGAAATGGTTTCAGTTTTTCACCACTGAGAATGAGTTTGCTGTGGGTTTGTCTTATATGGCCTTTATTATGTTGAGGTAGGTTCCCTCTATGCCCACTTTCTGGAGAGTTTTTATCATAAATGGGTGTTGAATTTTGTCAAAAGCTTTTTCTGCATCTATTGAGATGATCATATGGTTTTTATTCTTCAGTTTGTTAATATGGTGTATCATATTGATTGATTTGCGTATAGTGAAGAATCCTTGCATCCCTGGGATAAATCCCTCTTGATCATGGTGTTTGTTCCTTTTCATGTGTTGTTGGATTCTGTTTGTTAGTATTCTGTTGAGGATTTTTGCATCTATATTCATCAGTGATATTGGTCTGTAATTTTCTTTTTTTGTAGTATCTTTGTCTGGTTTTGGTATCAGGGTGATGGTGGCCTCATAGAATGAGTTTGGGAGTGTTCCTTCCTCTGCAATTTTTGGGAACAGTTTGAGAAGGATGGGTGTTAGCTCTTCTCTAAATGTTTGATAGAATTCACCTGTGAAGCCATCTGGTCCTGGACTTTTGTTTGTTGGAAGATTTTTAATCACAGTTTCAATTTCATTACTTGTGATTGGTCTGTTCATATTTTCTGTTTCTTCCTGGTTCAGTCTTGGAAGGTTATACCTTTCTAAGAATTTGTCCATTTCTTCCAGGTTGTCCATTTTATTAGCATAAAGTTGCTTGTAGCAGTCTCTTAGGATGCTTTGTATTTCTGCAGTGTCTGTTGTAACTTCTCCTTTTTCATTTCTAATTTTATTGATTTGAGTCCTCTCCCTCTTTTTCTTGATGAGTCTGGCTAAAGGTTTACCAATTTTCTTTATCTTCTCAAAGAACCAGCTTTTAGTTTTATTGATCTTTGCTATTGTTTTCTTTGTTTCTATTTCATTTATTTCTGCTCTGATCTTTATGATTTCTTTCCTTCTGCTAACTTTGGGTTTTGTTTGTTCTTCTTTCTCTAGTTCCTTTAGGTGTAAGGTTAGATTGTTTATTTGAGATTTTTCTTGTTTCTTGAGGTAGGTTTGTATAGCTCTAAACTACCCTCTTAGAACTGCTTTTGCTGCATCCCATAGGTTTTGGATCGTCATGTTTTCATTGTCATTTGTCTCTAGGTATTTTTTGATTTCCTCTTTGATTTCTTCAGTGATGTCTTGGTGATTTAGTAACGTATTGTTTAGCCTCCATGTGTTTGTGTTTTTTACGTTTTTTTTTTCCCTGTAATTCATTTCTAATCTCATAGCATTGTGGTCAGAAAAGATGCTTGATATGATTTCAATTTTCTTAAATTTACTGAGGCTTGATTTGTGACCCAAGATGTGATCTATCCTGGAGAATGTTCCGTGCGCACTTGAGAAGAAAGTGTAATCTGCTGTTTTTGGATGGAATGTCCTATAAATATAAATTAAATCTATCTGGTCTATTGTGTCATTTAAAGCTTCTGTTTCCTTATTTATTTTCATTTTGGATGATCTGTCCATTGGTGTAAGTGAGGTGTTAAAGTCCCCCACTATTATTGTGTTACTGTCGATTTCCTCTTTTATAGCTGTTAGCAGTTGCCTTATGTATTGAGGTGCTCCTATGTTGGGTGCATATATATTTATACTTGTTATATCTTCTTCTTGGATTGATCCCTTGATCATTAGGCAGTGTCTTTCCTTGTCTCTTGTAACATTCTTTATTTTAAAATCTATTTTATCTGATATGAGTATTGGTACTCCAGGTTTCTTTTGATTCCCATTTGCATGGAATATCTTTTTTCATCCCCTCACTTTCAGTCTGTGTCCCTAGTTATGAAGTGGGTCTCTTGTAGACAGCATATGTATGGGTCTTGTTTTTGTATCCATTCAGCAAGCCTGTGTCTTTTGGTTGGAGCATTTAATCCATTCACGTTTAAGGTAATTATCGATATGTATGTTCCTTTGACCATTTTCTTAATTGTTTTGGGTTTGTTTTCGTAGGTCCTTTTCTTTTCTTGTGTTTCCCAGTTAGAGAAGTTCCTTTAGCATTTGTTGTAGAGCTGGTTTGGTGGTGCTGAATTCTCTTAGCTTTTGCTTGTCTGTAAAGCTTTTGATTTCTCCGTCAAATCTGAATGAGATTCTTGCCGGGTAGAGTAATCTTGGTTGTAGGTTCTTGCCTTTCATCACTTGAAGTATATCATGCCACTCCCTTCTGGCTTGTAGAGTTTCTGCTGAGAAATCAGCTGTTAACCTTATGGGAGTTCCCTTGTATGTTATTTGTTGTTTTTCCTTGCTGTTTTCAATAATTTTTCTTTGTCTTTAATTTTTGCCAATTTGATTACTATGTGTCTTGGCGTGTTTCTCCTTGGGTTTATCCTGTATGGGACTCGCTGCGCTTCCTGGACTTGGGTGGCTATTTCCTTTCCCATATTAGGGAAAATCTCTTCAAATATTTTCTCTGGTCCTTTCTCTCTCTCTTCTCCTTCTTGGACCCCTATAATGTGAATGTTGTTGTGTTTAATGTTGTCCCAGAGGTCTCTTAGGCTGTCCTCATTTCTTTTCATTCTTTTTTCTTTATTCTGTTCTGCAGCAGTGAATTCCACCATTCTGCCTTCCACGTCACTTATCCGTTCTTCTGCCTCAGCTATTCTGCCATTGATTCCTTCTAGTGTAGTTTTCATTTCAGTTATTGTATTGTTCATCTATGTTTGTTTGTTCTTTAATTCTTCTAGGTCTTTGTTAAACATTTCTTGCATCTTCTCGATCTTTGCCTCCATTGTTTTTCCGAGGTCCTGGATCATCTTCACTATCATTATTCTGAATTCTTTTTCTGGAAAGTTGCCTATCTTGCCTTCATTTAGTTGTTTTTTCTGGGGTTTTATCTTGTTCTTTCATCTTGTCTATCTTTCTGTGAATGTGGTTTTTGTTCCACAGGCTGCAGGATTGTAGTTCTTCTTGCTTCTGCTGTCTGCCCTCTGGAGGATGAGGCTATCTAAGAGGCTTGTGTAAGTTTCCTGATGGGAGGGACTGGTGGTGGGTAGAGCTGACTGTTGCTCTGGTGGGCAGAGCTCAGTAAAACTTTAATCCACTTGACTGCTGATGGGTGGGGCTGGGCTCCCTCCCTGTTAGTTGTTTAGCCTGAGGCAACCCAACACTGGAGCCTACATGGGCTCTTTGGTGGGACTAATGACAGACTCTGGGAGGGCTCACACCAAGGAGTACTTCCCAGAACTTCTTTTGCCAGTGTCCTTGTCCCCAGAGTGAGCCACAGCCACCCCCCCACCTCTGCAGGAGACCCTCCAACACTAGCAGGTGGGTCTGGTTCTGTCTCCCCTGGGGTCACTGATCCTTCCCCTGGGTCCCGATGTGCACACTACTTTGTGTGTGCCCTCCAAGAGTGGAGTCTCTGTTTCCCCCAGTCCTGTCAAAGTCCTGCAGTCAAATCCCACTAGGCTTCGAAGTCTGATTCTCTAGGAATTCCTCCTCCTGTTGCTGGACCCCCAGGTTGGGAAGCCTGACGTGGGGCTCAGAACCTTCACTTCAGTGGGTGGACTTCTGTGGTATAAGTGTTCTCCAGTCTGTGAGTCACCCACCCAGCAGTTATGGGATTTGATTTTACTGTGATTGCGCCCCTCCTACCGTCTCACTGTGGCTTCTCCTTTGTCTTTGGATGTGGGGTATCTTTTTTGGTGAGTTCCATTGTCTTCCTGTTGATGATTGTCTAGCAGTTAGTTGTGATTCTGGTGTTCTCAGAAGAGGGAGTGAGAGCACTTCCTTCTACTCCGCCATCTTGGTTCCTCCTCCTCATCTGAGTTTTAACCTTTAAACAATTGTTGCTTTAAATGAGCAGAAAAGTAATGGCAAAATAACTTTTTTCCTTTCTCTTTCCACTGAAATTGGTCTTTAGAGTTAGTTCTTCCCCTTCCTGGATGGAAAGTCTGGCAGGTTGTGGTAACTTTTATGGAATGCTGAAAGTTTTTCTCACTATAAATAGTAGTCTCAGTATTTTCTTTTTATTTTACCTTTTTTTTTAACATCTTTATTGGAGTATAATTGCTTTACATTGTTGTGTTAGTTGCTGCTGTATAACAAAGTGAATCACCTATACGTATACATATATCCTCATATCCCTTCCCTCTTGAGCCTCCCTCCCTCCCTCCCTAACCCACCCCTCTAGGTGGTCACAAAGCACTGAGCTGATCTCCCTGTGCTATGCTGTTCTCTCTGTGCTATGCGGCTGCTTCCCACTAGCTATCTGTTTTACATTTGGTAGTGCATATATGTCCATGCCACTCTCTCACTTCCTCCCAGCTTAACCTTCCCCCTCCCCATGTCCTCAAGTCCATTCTCCACGTCTGCATGTTTATGCCTGTCCTGCCCCTACGTTCTTCAGTACCTTTTTTTTTTTTTAGATTCCATATATATGGGTTAGCATATGGTATTTGTTTTTCTCTTTCTGACTTACTTCACTCTGTATGACAGACTCTAGGTCCATCCACCTCACTACAAATAACTCAATTTCATTTCTTTTTATGGCTGAGTAATATTCCATTGTATATATGTGCCACATCTTCTTTATCCATTTAAGTTTCAGTATTTAAAAGTTCAATTTCATATAATATTCAAAATTTTGTTTTGCTTTAAAGTTAAGGCCTCTTCTATTTCTTCCTGTAATGTAGTTTTTCTCCCTTTTCTTGACTAGTTTCTACCTCTCAAAGATCAGAAAAGTGGAGGGAGGAGAGGAAACGGGCATGAAACTTTTGGTACCTTTGTGATCAAGCTTCTGTGTTATCTAGACCTGGCCAGGGATGGAAGCTCACTTTTCCTCCTGAGGGATGCTTTGTTTTTTGTTTTTTGTTTTTGTTTTTGTTTTTTAAAGATGTTTGTTCCTAAGGGTCTGTTTCTCTACCATCATGGTGTTTCTTTTTTTTTTTTTTTTAAGTTTAATTTTTATTTATTTCTTTATTTATGGCTGTGTTGGGTCTTCATTTCTGTGCGAGGGCTTTCTCTAGTTGCGGCAAGTGGGGGCCACTCTTCATCGCAGTGCGTGGGCCTCTCACTATTGCGGCCTCTCTTGTCGCGGAGCACAGGCTCCAGACGCGCAGGCTCAGTAGTTGTGGCTCACGGGCCTAGTTGCCCCGTGGCATGTGGGATCTTCCCAGACCAGGGCTCGAGCCCATGTCCCCTGCATTGGTAGGCAGACTCTCAACCACTGCGCCACCAGGGAAGCCCTGAGGGATGCTTTTTAATGGATTCTCAGAGACTCTCTCCATTGCTGGGATTACCCAGCTGATGTTCTCTGGAGATTGGCAAATGCATCTCTGTTTCCACTGGTTGCTTGGCTCTTCCTTAGGCCCTTTGCATCAAACAATACCTGGTTCTTTTTCTCTTTCTCTGCAGTCTCTCACTTTCTCTCTTTCTTGTCTACAGGATGTACTTATTCCCCAACAAACTCTGAGAATGCTGACCAATTCCAGCACAGCCAAGTGTCATTTATTTCTCCATCAAAGCAGCCAGCGACCCCTTCTCTTCCTCTTTAGGATTTCTAGGTAGAAGTCAGACACCAGCTCACTAGGTCTACCTACATACAGGGCACACTCATTAGCTCTCTGAGTGGTCCTGTTGAGTCCACTTGCCCTAGTGAGAGAGAACTCACTGCCTCATTTTAGTGAGTGAAAGCTTTAGGGTGAAACATTCTTGACTTTTTATCTGGGTAGGAGAAGAATTGTTGGAACAGTCATAGTGAGTATTATGGAATCACAGTATAAAGTTAGTGAAAAACCTATGCAACTATGGTTGTAGGAGAGGAACACAAATTTTATCAAATTAGGTAATCTAAAATAAATGTGTGGATGAAAGAAATTGGGAAGTAGTGGCAGAAAAGATCAGTGATGAAATAGACAGGGACAATAAACACTTTACTGTGTGAAGTAAGAAATCCAGAGAAAATCTCTAGTTGTTTGAATAAGAAATAAATATGAAAATACATGATTTAAAGTTCCAAAGGTAACAGAGATGAATTGTAATAGTGGATTAACTATAGTAGAAAGAATCAGGGAAGGATTTACAGAGTTATGTACTCAAATCCTATCTTGTTTAGTTGGAAGAAGATAATGTTTGAAATAGATAAATTTTAAAATATATTAGCATATTATTTAGAGTCTTGGAGGTAATTACCAGATGAATTTAAAACATAAACTCTTAGAAGAGTGAAATCTAGTTTCTTGTAGGAACAAAGAATAGGGGTGGAAAAGGTGAATTGGGAGATGATTGTGCATATTCCTTGTTTCCATCTTTTAAAAAATATGTGCATATATTTCTCTAATAAAAGTTTTAACTTTTATTATTTAAATATATTTTTAAAATTATGTGGGAATATATACAGATAAGAATGTATTATTTAATGTGAAAAGATGATTGAGTTAAATTATTGCTGTAAGATATTAAATCAGTGTAAAGCTGTATCACATTATTCAATGTGATAAAGATGATAAACATCTTCAGAAGGATCAAAGAAACAGAACAATACTAAAAAAGATGTTTTGGTACATATAAGAATTACACATATGGAAATGATCTATTAAAAAATCTTTGGGAAGGGAAGGGTTATTTAAGAAGTGGGTTTAGGTCATTTACTTTTTTTTTTTTTTAATTTATTATTTATTTATTATTTTTATTTTTGGCTGTGTTGGGTCTTCGTTTCTGTGCGAGGGCTTCCTCCAGTTGCGGCAAGTGGGGGCCACTCTTCATCGCGGCGCGCGGGCCTCTCACTATCGCGGCCTCTCTTGTTGCGGAGCACAGGCTCCAGACGCGCAGGCTCAGTAGTTGTGGCTCACGGGCCCAGTTGCTCCGCGGCACGTGGGATCTTCCCAGACCAGGGCTCGAACCCGTGTCCCCTTCATTGGCAGGCAGATTCTCAACCACTGCGCCACCAGGGAAGCCCCTAGGTCATTTACTTTTAAATAAAAATGTTGTCTTCAACTCTTATCCCATACTAAAATAAATTCCAGTTCATTATTAACTTAACAATACCAAGCCTTAAAATGCCTAGAAGGAAACTCTGAGAGTTTATCTGAGCTCTACTTTTGGTAAGACCTTTTATACTTAAAACAAATGGAAGAATTTGCAAAAGAAAATACAGATTCAACTACTTTCAAAAGTTTAAACTGTGCACATTAAATTAAAAGATGGCAAAGAAAAATCATTGTGACTAATATAAAAATACATAATAATGTTGATTTATAAAGAAGTAATTCAATTAATTTTTATTTCATCCCATACAATGCTAGGGTTCCAGCACTAAGCATGATGGACATGGTCTTAAAAATCAATGAGAAAAAAACCTGAGACTCCTATAAATAAATGGGCAAAGACCATGTATACTTACTTCACCAAAGAAACAATACAATAATTAGTAGGTATTAGAAAAGTATTTAGGTTATTTCATAGTCAAAGCTTACAAATAAAAATGAGATATAAATTGCACTAATTAAATATACAAAATTGTTCTTAAAGGGAATTCCCAATGTTGGCAAGTATCATGCAGTGGGCACTTCAGACACTGCTGAGAGTACAAATTATTTTAGCTGTTCAGGAAGGTAATTTGGGAATATGTGTAGAGTTTGAAAGATGTTCATATCTTTAAGGCCAGAAATTCAATTGCTGATGTTTTGTAAGATAATTTATAGCAGTGAAAAATTAAGACTTTCTAAATGTTCAGCCATAAGGAACTGCAAAGAAAGAAATAGTATTTTTTAAATACTGTGCAGACATTACATAGGATGTTCATGTGTAGTTTTTAAGAATATGGAAAATGCTTATAATATTTTAAAGAGAAACACAGAGTGGTATTAAGTAGGCAAAGCAATATGTAGAAAAATCGAGAAATTATAACATGTTAACAATTTCTTTATGAATTGAAGTTTGATTTTTTTAAATAGTTTCAGTATTTTTTTCTACTTTCTCCAAAATGAACACATATTGTTTTCATATTGAGAACGAAGTACAGAGAAATAAACACTTGGTAGCTAGTCCAAGCTCCACAATTTCTTCATTGTGGGAACTTTGGCAAGTGACCCCTTTTGTAGGTCCAGCATTACAGGCCAAATGGTTTTGTTGGCACTGCATTAAACCATGATGTGTCTGGCAAATATAAATGGTTATGAAAATGTTGATTCTGGTTTTGGTAACTACTGGTTACACAATCCAGTACACCTCCCCTTTTCTTGTCTTCATTTCAGCTATTGAACTCCATCATCAGCATTTTCCTTAATATTTCCCCCATTTTGGGAAAAGTCAAGTGAAAACGTTGATCATGTCCATCTGTATTTGTGTTCACTATCTCCGGACCTGGAGTAATAAGCTGAGTTTACAAATTTGAATACTTGTTTCTCATGGTCTTTAACCTTGGGTTGGTCCACATTCCTCGCTCCTTTTTAAAAGTGGCCTTTTGGCTTATACTGTACACCAATGAATTTGAATTAGACAGAAAGGGGCATAATACCCCTTTATAAGAACACCCAACTTTTCTATACGTGAAAAATAAATGCTCTCTCTACCTGATTCCCTCTTTGGATGGCCTTTGGCTTCCCTCTCTTGGAGGAATCAATGATTGTTCCAGCGACCTCTGCTGTCTGTCAGTTTTTGATACAACATTCTTCATGAACCTGGGGCCAAGAAGAAAAAATGGAGGAATAAGTTTTGGGCTTGGGGTTGGAGAGTCTGTTAGCAAAAATGCCATTGGCTTTTGAGTTTGAAGAAGTTTGCTCTTGAGAGAATGCATTTCAAACAGCTTTTTGATCCTCAGGAGCCCAATAAATTCTTGACTCTTTCTAGTGGGGAACATAATGTAATAGTACTGTACTAGTCTATTAAGTCAGAACTCCATCTTTTGCACGATTCATATTTTAAACTTTAAAGAGGCTCACAACTGAGCTTTCACAAACTGTAGCTGTTTACTTTCTTTCCACTAAAATAATCATCGCAAATACCCCTCTGAGAACGTATATTTTCAGATGCCAGGTAATCAAAGCTTAGTTGTACTCAGAGGCTTTTTTAGAACCAAATGGAAAATAATTGCTTTAAAGTACCCACTTGTGAGGATTTCTGCTCATCAGTATAATTGCCAGCAGTCACTGTCTTTCTACCACAATAAATTCACAATGATTCATTAGCTTCTTTTGGGGGGGATGAAATAGATCATCTTGTTAACATCAACTTTGATTTTTAAATGGCTTCACTTGATTTCATATTGGAATTACAGTTTGCACATAAACTAAAATAATACCCCTGACCCCACTTTAAAAAGTAGTGTAGGTAGTAGAAGAGGATAAAATTAGAACTTAGCCCCAGCCTTGCAGGATTTAGATATGAGTTCTCCGTGTGTTTACTCTAGGAGGATTTTTTTTTTTAATTGTAACATCTTTATTGGAGTATAATTGCTTTACAATGGTGTGTTAGTTTCTGCTGTATAACAAAGAGAGTCAGCTATATGTATACATATATCCCCATATCCCCTCTGTCTTGTGTCTCCCTCCCACCCTCCCTATCCCACCCCTCTAGGGGGACAAAAAGCATCGAGCTGATCTACCTGTGCTATGTGGCTGCTTCCCACTAGTAATCTCTTTTACATTTGGTAGTGTATATATGTCAATGCTACTCTCTCACTTCATGTATTAGTTGCTGCTATATAACAAAGTGAATCAGCTATACGAATACGTATATCCCCATATCCCCTACCTCTTGCGTCTCACTCCCACCCTCCCTAACCCACCCCTCTAGGTGGTCACAAATCACCTAGCTGATCTCCCTATGCTATGCAGCTGCTTCCTACTAGCTAGCTATTTTACATTTGGTAGTGTATATATGTCAATGGCACCTTCTCACTTCGTCTCAGCTTACCCTTCCTCCTCCCCGTGTCCTCAAGTCCAATCTCTATGTCTGCGTCTTTATTCCTGTCCTGCCCCTAGGTTCTTCAGAACCTTTTTTTTTTTTTTTTTTTTAGATTTCACATATATGTGTTAGCATACGGTATTTGTTTTTCTCTTTCTGACTTACTTCACTCTTTATGACAGTCTCTAGGTCCATCCACCTCACTGCAAATAACTCAATTTCATTTCTTTTTATGACTGAGTAATATTCCATTGTATATATGTGCCACATCTTCTTTATCCATTCATCTGTCAATGGACACTTAGATTGCTTAGGAGGATTTTTCTTTCTTCTATTTTGTCAAAGGAATTTAATTTCTTGACTCTAAGCCTCTGCACACAGAACCCAACTGTTGGCAAATAATCCTCGGGATGTGGTCTCAAGTACCTTTGTCCAGCCATCCGTTTGGTATCAAATGAACAGGATGATTGCTGCAAAAAACTACTGGGTAAGAATGCTTGTCAAAAACTCCATAATCTTATTTATCAAGTTCCCTAGGTTGATGAGATCTTAATTAATGTATCTCAAGAGTACTTTGCATATGTGGATATTGGTCAAACTTTAGCAGACGTTTGTTGATTTGCTAGTTTTTAAACAGCTTGGGAAATATATCCTGTCTATATCTTTGCCGTAAAAATGGTTTGGAATGATTAACTACTTAAATCAATTACCCTGTTGGAATTCTACCAACTCAACTGAGGGGTCAACGCAAGTTTTCCAAGGTCAATACAAGTGGGCATTTAGGTCCCCTCCAAGCTGGCACATGCCCTGAGGATTTAAATGACCAAGTGCATATCCAGTGACTGTCTCTCAGTGGTACCATCCACATTCCTGCCTAATCGCAGCCTCTTCATCTGGTCAGACATGCCATCCTCTAGTTTCCGTGTTTACTGTAGTCAAAATAAAAAACCTAAATATTAAAAAAAGGCAATGACTCCTCATGGGTATTTAAAAATTTCAGATTGAAAGTCTGGATAGAGCTTTTCAAGGTGGCCTCAAAGACAAATAAACAGACCAAGAGCCAATTTAACTATTTTTAGGCTGCTTCAACATCACAGAACAAAACATAGAAAAAACTGATTTCAAGAAAAAAGAAAAAAAGTTTTGTGAGACGCTACCTGGAGATGACTTCAGAGAGATAACCAGGGGCTGAGAAAGGCCTGTTCGTCAATCACCAGTGAGCAGAAGAGTCTGGCCTGGACCGAAAACAGTTAAGATGACATAAACTCAGGCCTTAACAAGTCAACATCAAGTGACCAGAGTGCAGGAAAACAGAACAGACAAATCCCAGGCTCTTAACTGGCACTGTGAGCAGGGGGTTCACTTCACAGCAAACCCAGCACATGCAACGCTGTTTCTAATCATTTGTTCAGCTGGCTGTGGAGGTGGCCTATATCCAGCACAGCACCTGTGATTTAGACAGTACAGTGAAGGGAAGCAAGAAGCATCTCAAAAAAAAAAAAAAAAAGAAAGAAATCAGTGGGTATTTCTGATTTGGAGTTTGGGAAGCAATAACCTAGTTTCTGGGCTGGCAAAGGAAAAATAACAAGGCGCTTAATTTTTTCAATGCTTGGTCATTTCTAGAAGAAATAACTAAAAAGGATACCCATCAAAGTCTTTCAGAGTTAAACCTGGACAATTTTCAGCTGTTTGGATGAATAACCTTAATTCCCATTAATATAAGCTGCATTTGTCCTGTCGTGAAGTATCTAAGACACATTGTGATGCAAATTTAATTTGGTGGAAAGCTTGCAGTGTCACTAAAATTCTCAAAAATCCTGATTTTAAAGAATTTTAAAGCTACAGCTGAATAAACCTGGGTACACCGTGCTTTCTGGTATCATGATTTGCCCTAAGAAATGTTTTGTTGATGTAGGTAAGGGATGGAAGAAAATATTTGATCATATGCTCTTTTAGCCTTTCTACCCTTAAAATACTGAAGAGTAAGATTTGAAAGAAAGAGTAGTTAACATGGAATTATGGGGCAGCCACCTGTGTCTTTAATGCAAGACAAATGTGGGTCAAAATTGGAAGATGCACCAAAGCTTGCACTTTGCATTTATTAGAGGTCCTATAAATATTTGTTATCTGATTGAGTGACTGAAGGAATAAATGAAATAGGTTTCGTTTTGTGCACTTTCCAATTTCTTCCATGTCTCCCTCCTCTGTGCCTACCATTGGACTTTTTGTTTGCTGCCCTACCATAGGGCATCTCATGCAGGTGCCTGATCTCTTGGGGGTGGGAGGGGCAAGAGGTCACAATCCAAACTTATTTTGGCCACCCACTCACACTATGAAATTTATTCCCTTTTCACCTAGCCAAGCTCTGGGGAGATATCTTAATACATTACTTCCTACTATGCTGTAAATTATCCACAGTTAGCTTAAGACTAAGCTTAAGACTTACCCAAATGAATGAATACCTTCTTCGCATTTCAGATGACAGATTTGTGGGCTGGAAGATCTCTGAGAAGAACCCAGAAGCTATTCAAGATGTCTGCCAAGAAGCCAATATAGCAAAACTCTGGTTTCAATTCTCAGTTGAGGTGAAAACTGAGAAGAGTCTTTTTGATTCAGGACAGCTCAGATAGTTCAGTGACCACATCCTGTGTTTGATTGGTTCCCAGGTGCACATTTTAACGTCTCTGTGTTAGGTTGTATTTTACAACCACTAGCACGGGGCAGTTGCTGATGGCCAGGTCACAGGTGATATATTCATTACTGCCCACGCTATGAAAACAGCAAAAGCATCATTGTCAAAAGTTGCGCAATAACGAACTGCTGTTGGGAAGAAAATCCCAGAGAAAATAGTGGACCACTCTTCTAACCCCTAGGAACCCACCGGCTGCAGAGAAAGGAGATGCTCTAGCTCTTTGTGATTACTTAGGGTTCAGCACCAAAGGATTTTAACTCTTTTGTAAAATCTTTTAAGAAATACTGCATCAGCAATACTCTATGGAAAAACGTGGACATTAATAATTCTGAGTTCAAAGGTCATCACAAAAGAGCCAGACTCTGAACACAAAGAAGTTTTAGGAATATACGTGAACCAATATATTTCATGTGTGCTTTATTTATATGTATGTACAACAGTAATAAACATCTGTGTTAAATACACCTAAAAGAACTTCCTTAATTTCCATGTGGTAAAATTCAAAGTGATTTTACATGTGTCATTGTTTAATGGGCAAGGATTTTCTTTCTGGTTGGTACATAAAATAATAGGGCTTCTTAAAATCAATCAATTGAATGGTGTCAGATTCAAGGACATCTGGTATTTCCATGAGAAATCCTGAAATCCTCTTTTATTTTAGGGTTTACAAATTATTCAAAGTAGGAAAATCAATGGCTTCAACAAAGGCTAAGATCTAATCCACTGGATAAAAAAATCACATTAACACTAAATAATACAATATTAGTAGCTACAGAAAGAAGGACTGACAAGTGTGTTGGTAAAGGGTTGGTATTGGAATTTTAGTTAATAGGCCTTTATTGCATCCACTCTGCATGCAGCATATGACACTGGGTTGTTACATTTTCCCTGAAACTAATTTGAGATTTCTTCAAGTTCTGCCAACCTAACCTGAAGAGGGAAATAGGCCATTCCTCTGATTGTTCGCTAACCTCACAATCCCCTTTTTTTTTTAGGAAGGACAAAGTTATTTATAGACCCTATTAATTTAGCTTAAATGATTCTAGCTACTGGCTATGTGTAATCAGCTTTTTCCTCCTTTCTACTTAGAGTTGGCTGGAAACATATCGGATGAGAGAATTAACAAAAGAGCATCCACAACTAATATCCTAATACAAGTGGGGTTTCCAGGCCATATGAAAAATAGTCAGACTTGGTCATCTGTATAGGAGGCTAGCTTGTTCACTGTGCTTAGAAACGCATGGGCACAGAGAGGTTCTTACCTTGGAAGTGCCCCTAATGTCCCATGGAATGGAATTGTTCACACTCCTCTGTATTTTCAAGCTCACAGAGCTAATTCACAGTAGGAATTTTAAAAAAAGATTTTGAGGAAGATTCTTGCTGGGAGATTAGGGAAGGGATTATTTGGTGAGGACCACTGGATGGTTTTGTTTTTCTCTGGGTAAATAGCCTTCTGGTTAATGCAGTGTCCATCACTTAATTTAATGGGAACAACTTGTGGCGTTATAATAGAAATGGGAGTCTGTTGCCCGCATGCTTCTGAGGAAATAGGCAGACAGGGAGAGAATTTCAGATCCTCTCAGATGGTGGGACCACCTCTGAGCCACCACGCCATCAATCTGGTCAACCCACTGGGTGAGCTGCTCATGAAGTGCCCATCCTGGCTGAAAGCTTACAAAGGACAGCACCCCTCCCATCCCATGTGGGAGGAGGTCTCAGAGGACTTTGAAGTAATTTCAAATTTTGAGAAAATTTTCCCAAAGAGTACAAAAAATTTATTGCATTTGGGGAAATGTTAACATCTTCCCACATTTAATTAATTTTTCCCCTCATGCTCTTCAATTTTTTGTCTATAATATAATCTATATCTATCTGTAATGTAATCTTTTTCTCTAAATGATTTGAGGGCTCTGACTTGGAAACCAAGACTAATCATACAACTTCCAGTCCAGAGGCAAGATTCTCATCGGCCTGACCTGGCTACAGGCTTTATCATCTCTGTCTCACAGAGCTGGAGTCCCCTGTAGGCTCAGCCCTGCTCCTGGTTCCCACTGCATGGCCTCACCTGGATCCAGGTGGTTCCAGCATCACAGCCTTCAGCTTAATTATCAGGCAATTCCTGATTACTCTCCCTCCCTGGCATTTCATTCAAAATTGCTACCAGGTCTCCCATTGTTTCCCAGAATCAGTGCCTGCCCACTTGTCCTGTCACCCATCCCTCGGCTCACATCATTAGGTCTGCTTTGGTGAGCGGCCTGCACTGCTGCCTCCGCCTGGTCCAGGGCCTTGCATCACTTCTCCCAGACCCTCTCTCAGAACCTGTTCGTGAATCACAGAGTGAGGACAGGCTTCCCATCCCTAGATGTTCTATCTCCCTGCACTTCAGAGTGAGCATCACCCCCTAGATTGCCTGTTGTGGGGTTTGTGGTACATGCTAGGACACTTGACTACAATCATGTTTATCCATCTTTTCATTCCATTCATTTATTTAATGACTACATCATTTATACTTACTTATTCTTGTTTGTTTGGATTTGACCAAATATTTCTATACAACTTGGACACTCTGCTTGACTATCCCCAGGGCATCCACTGTCAGTCTTCACATATAGGCTTGTTTCCCTTATCCCTGCTCATCTTAGTGGGTGGGTCTACAGACTGGCCATGAATCTTTCCACCTTCTCTGATTCAAAAGTGCAAAGATGATTATTCTCCCCCTGATACTTTTTATCTTTGTACTTGAAGGACACATATCACAGTGGGATTGACCTCTAGTTTGGATCTTAGTTCTGCTACTTTCTAGTTATATGACCTATGCTTAATTCATAGTAGCTATTTTTAGATTTCAGTTCAGCTGAAGTGATACATAACTACAATTACAAATAACAATGCTGTCTGATAAGTTCAATGCTAGAGATAGGTAAAATGTACTTTGGGAAAAGGAATCCCAGGTAAAGAGGCACTTAATTCTCTTAAGAGGTATGGAGAAGAGTAGTTCAATTAAGCTCCAGGTAAGAGGAAACAGCTGAGCTGGACTTTGAAGGATGGATAAGAGTTTGCCAGAAAGAGCAGAGGAGTGCATTTGAGTCAAATTGAGTCAGTATTTCCCAAACCTGGCACTATTGACATTTTGGGCTTGATACTTCTTCGGGTGGTGGGGGGAGGGTTGTCCTGTGCATTGCAGAACGCTTAACAGCATCCTTGTCCTCTGCCCACTAAATGCACCCTACCCCCTATTCCAGTCACGACAATGTCAAATGTCTCCTGGAGCCACGTCCCTAGCTGAGAATTCCAAGTTGGGACAATAGGAGATTCAAAAACACTAGGGATGCTTTCAGTATTTTCCCATTTTCACTGCTGCTCTGTTAGGTTCCACTTTCAAGAAAAGGAGAACTTAGTCTGATTTCTCAACTCTGTAAGTGATACTCTTTCTCATGAGTCATGTGAGTGATCACATACTCAGCCTGCTTATGTATGTCACCAAGATTATTGGATACTGAGTATGTGTCAGAGGCTATGCCAAGCACTGAGGACACAAAATCCTTCCTCTGTCATGGTTTATGGCGGAGGCTCAGAGCTTGAAATTTACTCCCTGTTTTGGTTTTTATACATGCCAGTCATTCTTTCAGAATTCTGTTCCAATTTTTGCATAATTTACTTATCACCATAAATCATTGTTTAGCTTGTCACAACTCATCGTCAATTCATAAAAATTATGATTGTTAGTATAATTATTAAAAATAAAATATGAATCACCTACACCTCCATTGATTTAATAATTATCATTAACCTTATGCCTTTTCCTATTGACTGCTTTAGGCTCTGTACCTTCACATTCAGGCTCTTCTGGACCCTTCTGATCTGTGAGTCTAGGACAAGGTGCATAAACCACAGTGCCAGGATCATGTATCAATTCTTGGTTAACCCAGATCCCTGCTAGTTTCTTTTTTTTCAACACCTACATCCTATTTGTTCTCTATTGATTGATCTGTTTTCTTGTTGATCTGGCTCTTACAGCATTAGCATTCACAATTCCGCATTCATTAAACACGCATAGGATTATTACTTATAGCAACAACAACAACAACAACCACAAAATTTGAAGGTGTACACACGTGCTTAGACTGGGGTGAGGTCAATCGTGACAAAGTGATCTCTGAAGTGTGGGCTCAGGTACAAAGCATACATATGCACTCAGCCCTAATGATTGTAAATGGTTCAAGAGCATTCCCATTCTCCAAATAATATCACTTGAGAGCTATTAAATGCCACCCACTTTGAACACTAGGTACTTTACGAAAGGCAGAGGACACTTAGTCCTCTACAATTGTAAGGCAGAGGAGCCTCGATCACGAAGGTGCATGTGTGTGTGCACTCTCGTGTGAGTATACTTTGATCAATTGTGATTCCTCTGAGTGTTGAGTATGTAAGTCTTCATCTCACATCAGCTTAGTCATGGGACCTATGGCCCTGATGATAACGACCTCATGTGAAAGGACATCTCAGTTGGAGGTGCTCTCCAAGTTGGAAACAGACCATTGCTTGTGTAAAACAATATCTGCTACAATTATACCATAAATCCTACTTTAAATTCTTTTCTGTAATTTAGAAATCTGTTTCTGTCTAGATGGCAAAATTTAATTTATTTACAGTGGTTCCCATTTACTTTCCTTTCAGTATAGTTTTACCATTTTTCTATGTTGGAAATTGATATGGAACATAAAAATGTTTAGAGTTGTCTGACAGCTCCCTGGGAAACTTAAAAGCCATTAATTTAGAAACAATTTTGCTTTTATATTTCATTTCTCAACTGGTTATGATGGAAGTAATTGTCATACCCAAAGGGGGAATTGTGACTTCAGGCAATACATAAACAGCTAACCGCTTTGGAAACAAAATTTTGTTTTCATGTAAGTGTCCCCAGTTATAAAGAAAAATAGAATTAAAATCTGGGAAGCATAATACCATGACAGAACTCTTTCTCAATAATAATCAAAGTTGCCAGACCTATGCATCCTACAATTAAATAAGAGAAAAATGGCTTATTTTACAAGTGTTTGTTGCCCCAAATGTTTGCTTAGGTGAGGCTGCACCTATATACTGTCCACTCAATCATTAAACACTCAACAAATCAATTCTTGATATTACGAAACACGTGGGATATCAGTGCCTCTGAATTTTATTGTATTATTATTTTTTAAGCTCTCTGAATTTTAATTTGTTATTTTAAGAATAAGGACAAAGGACCACCTTTGTAGAATTATTGGGAGGCATAGAAAATAACACACAAATCAGCGTGGATGTTTAATAAATGATAACTATTTCTGCCTACTGGTAGATATTGTCTGTGTGTATTTATGTGGCAGATCATCAGAAAACAAATAAATTCTGGCCCTTCTATTTTTTTAATCTGAATTGCAAAAGTGGCATTAGTAGAGTTAATGATATTACAACACCTTTTTTTGCCTTCTTATATATCATGAAATACTCTATTCACAATAGTACTCACTAAAAATCTGATCATGTTAAAAATTTAACTAACTTAACTGGTTGTTTTATCTACATAATGATCAAGAAATGATATGCCATATTGGGCATATTAAACTAATTGGTGAATTATTTCAAAAGTATGACACTGTTCTGGTCTACACACCTAGTTTCCTGCTATTAATTTTTATATTTAGAAAATGACAATTCAGCGAAGAGTTATTAAACATCCATAATTAGCAAGGCAATATGAGAGATAAAAAATGAATATTACATATCTGTATAGAAATTAACTGCAATTAAATTTCCTTTTGGAAATTAGGTCTTCTCCAAATTGCTTTATAAGAAGAATTCAGTCAAAAACCTAGGAGTCAGCAGAATACATGACACCCCCCACCCCAGCTGGAAACTGTATTTTCTGGCCTTCTTTGCAGGAGAGCTTGACTAAATTTGGGCCAATGGAATGTGAAAAGTGAAATGCGCAACTTCAAGATAATATTCTTAAATATGAGCTGCGCTTCTTGGAATTTCTTTTTCATATTCTTGTGCACAAGTCAGAGATCCTGGCCTTTGAGTTGGAGGCCAGAACAAGATGCATCTTTAGGGTGTAAATTTGTGGGAGGAGGGTTGAGAGTGTTTTATGTGCAGGATGATGGGTTCACCTAGATACTTGGGTGGCCAAAAAGATCTCCTATGGATATTTCTACTGTTAGTATACATTCTTCTTTTTATCTTTTAGTGATAGGTGGACACATGAATGACCATATGAAGACTACATTTCCCAGCCTCCCTTGCAGCTATAGGTGGTAATGTGTCAAAATGTAGATCAGTGGATGTCTGAAGGGATGGGTCCTCTCCCTTGCCCAAATTTCTTCTTCCCTTTGCAGTGGGCCTGGAATATGGTCATAGTTGTGAACTGTTTTTACGGGCATAGTGGTGAACTGTTTTTAACCATGTAGATGAAGACAATGCTCCCAAAAGATGGTGGAGCAACAAATTGGAAGACACTTGGGTACTTGAAGGACCTCATGGGTCATGATTGCCCCACATGGCTCACTCTACTTTTGGTTATCTTTGTTTCAGAATAGTCTACTCAATGATTAACACGTGTCCCCATGTATATATACTGATTTACTATTTCTAAACACTTTAAAATATATTACTTCATTTCATTGATTTTTTTAAAAAAAATCAAATGCCTAACATGGGGTCAGCCTAAGGGCTAGCTCTGAGGAAACAGTGATGATTCCCTGGGAAGGGACAGGGTATTTTAGAATGATAGAAATTTGGGAAGGCAGGAAAAGATAGGACTTGAAGCACAGATGCTGGGGTTTGTCTTATACAGAAGGTCTATCTCTTTTCCTTTAATTCAGTGGTTCTCAGCCTGTGATCTTCGGACCAGCAGCATCAGTGGCATCTGGAAACTTGTTAGAAATGCAAATTCTTTCCCAACCACCAGCCCAGACCTACAAAATCAGAAACTCTGGGGCCCAGCCCTCTATGTTATAACAAGTCCTTCAAGTGATTCTGATGCATGCTAAAGCTTGAGAATCAGAGATTTAATCCTTATAGCAGCTCTGAAAGCTAGTTAAGAGATCCAAAGTGTACCCATTTTATGTATGAAAGGACTGAAGCTTAGGAGGTTAGGCAGTTTACCTGTGGTAACACAGATGGTAAGTGGCAGACTCTGGGTTAGAATCCGTTTTCTGATCTAATTCCCATGTACCAGACCATTCATTCTCCCAACTCTCTATTTAAAGGATTGGGATTGGTTCCATACCTAGTACCTTTACAAAGTGGCAGCAGGGAAGTGGATTTTAGGCTACAGATGGAAGGTACAATTGCTGTTGGCTTCTGCAGATGGAGAGAAAAGAGGATTTTGCTGCAATGATCTCCCCTTGAGAATCTGCTGCTCTTTTCTCCATTGCTTAGGTGTGTTTCCTACTGACCCCACAGTCGGCCAAAGTAGGCTCAGGGACCTTTCTACAAAAATCTACTTTCCAGTGTTAAGAGAGTCTTTGCAGTGTAAAATGCCCCAAAAGGACCTTTCTGTGTGTGTTTCTCCAGCCATGGTGATTTAGCGATTGCCATTTATGTACTCCTGTCCAGGTGGTGTCAATTCAGAAACAATACTGAAACATTACCATGGCCATTCAGAGGGTATGCTAAACAGAGGTTAAAAAAAATAATTCCCCCATGTCTCCTTGCTGAGATAGGTGTGACAGTGTCCTTCAAGCTGATCTTCCATCATGGACAACATTGACCTGCATATAGTAAAAAGAATATGACAAGCACCACTTCTCATATTTTTAAACTAGATAAAAATTTCCAGGTGTCTTATCATCCATTGTAAAACTTATAATGAATAAATACTAAAATTACCATACTTTGACTTGTAATAGTCCCTTTTCTTTTTTTTTTTTTTAATGTTGAAATGGACCTCAGGTTATTTCTCTTTTTATTTATTTATTTATTTATTTATGGCTGTGTTGGTTCTTTGTTTCTGTGCGAGGGCTTTCTCTAGTTGTGGCAAGTGGGGGCCACTCTTCATCGCGGTGCACGGGCCTCTCACTATTGTGGCCTCTCTTGTTGCGGAGCACAGGCTCCAGACGCGCAGGCTCAGCAGTTGTGGCTCACGGGCCTAGTTGCTCTGCGGCATGTGGGATCTTCCCAGACCAGGGCTTGAACCTGTGTCCCCTGCATTGGCAGGCAGATTCTCAACCACTGCGCCGCCAGGGAAGCCCTCCCTTTTCTTTTTAACAAGGGGCTAGGACAGTCAAAATGGTGAATAAGATCTTCAACTGTTATGCTTCTTTATAACTCTGTTTTTGTTGGTTTGTGTAGATATGAAGCAATGCTGCTAAGTTGTCAGAAGTGAAGCAGATCTAAACTATGTTAAGGGGAGTGTTGTGGAAATAGAATTTTCTAGCTAAAAAGAGAAATGAGAGAATCCCAGAGGTGTGTACAAACTTTATTATACAATAGCTGCTACTTTTGTGAGGCTTCTGAGAAAAAAAAAATGTGCATGGAAGATAAAACCAGGACAAGGAAACCTAGGTTATTAGCTGGGGCTTTGGGCCCAAACTGCAATATGAATAGTGATCTTGTCTGGGTTGTAGGCAGGGCAGCTTTAATCCAAGCTAGAAATAGATCTGTGTTCTCAAAATATGTGAGCATTGCCCCTTTCCTCCTAAGTGCACGCAGGAATATCATCCCTCCGTGAGAAGGCAAACAAGCCAGGGAGGAGCAAGAACGGAAAAGCAATGACCTCAAAATCTAGAGTTCTTCTGGGTCGGGCAGGCTGCCCTCAAGAGGAACCATCTACCAAGCGTGGCATCAACGAAAGCTTGCCAAGAATAAAGGACACACTTAGCCAGGCTCATTGCAGAGAGCGCTCTACACCCAGGCACAGCCTACAAATAGAATGTTCTTTCCCTTGACCCTGACCCATTCTTGGTAGAAAGTTGAGGTTGAAGTGTCAGTGTCGGGTGAAAACTCCACCCAAGGCCAGCTCATTTATGGAACAGCTGGTCTGTTTGGAAAACTCACTGGAAAAAACATCAAACCAATTAGTGGTGCTTTGCAGACAAGTGACCTAATTGGCAGTATTTTTCACTTTTATACCTGTTTTAGGGCCCAGAAAAGACTCATTTATTCATCCAACAAATCTCTGTATTGGAGCACTCAATACCAGAATAGAATTTGTGGTTGCAAAGATCACTAAGAAGTGGTCTTGACAATGAAAATCTCCTTACATGTTCGAGAGACACAGCATCCAAGGAAGAAATCAAACCAAGTGACTATTCATTAAAATGATGGGAGAAAGAGAGAATACCAGATCGGCTTTAGCACAAAATGGGTGTTTTCATCTCCTTGGAAAACTAACACTTAAGAACTTCAAGCTTTATACTCTGAAAGACTGCATGAATAAACTCTGTTGACCCTAGTGTTTCCAAGATGCCTGATGTTTTTTTGTCTTTGTTCTTTGTTTTTCAGAGCTGACCTTTTCTTAATGATGTTTTACTGTAACTCAGGTTCACGTTGCATCAAATGGTATGTTTTTAGAAAAAAAATCCCATAGGACTTTCCTGGTAATTTTGCAGTGGTTTATTAGAATTTTAAATACTTTAGAAAATGGACTTTAAAAATCCACTTGAAAGAGTTTGAAAGAGAAAAAAATACTGACCTTTATAATAAATTGATATTGTTATAAAAATATACTCTAGAGAACACTGGAAATGGTCATTTAGAGTTGGACACTAGAAAAATAAGCTCTTTAATGTATCTCATAAATATTTTTATATGCCTTTCAAATGGTGAGAGAGTAGTACAGGGTATTTTTTTATCCATAATTATTTTCTTCTCATCACAGGTATCTGTCCAGTATAATTTACACGTGACATTTAGGTAGAAGTGGGAACATTCCATTTCCTGTTTCTAAATGCTGGCGTATTAACAGTGTCAACTAGTTCCTGAGTATTATAGTAATGTTGATTCTAGTGGTGGTTACACAGAGATAAGAATTTTGTGATACTCTATCTGAGGTTCTATCTCTGGAAAAGTGGTCAAATGTAGCTTGGCAAAGAGTTGGTCATTGTGAATGTAGTTTTTACACAGAAATAATGTGTTGGTTTTTTCAAGTATATAATGAAGGTTCTGGTTTGAAATCAGAGTTCTCTCCGGGAATGCTTAGGTGTAGAAGGGGAACCACACTTCCTAAAAAAAGGTTCTCTACCTCTGCACACAGTGCCTTGGGGGATCTCTCCTGGTCCTCCTTTTTTTTAACCCCTCTGAGTCCACTGGTTTCATCAAGGGGAGTCAAGTTCATACTCTGAGTACAGATGGACTAGGAAATAAGGGAAGATCCAAAGGCTCAACTAGAAAGTAGGGATGGGATCTTAAGTAAAGAATAGACAAGCCAAGGAAATGGGTTCATTAGCAGAGACTGGCAAGATCTTCTGATGTAAAAGGAGGTTTTGTTACTAATCCTTTTGAGTCAGGACTTGACAGGATCTTTCTGCCCAGTGTCGTTCAAGCTAACAGAATAAGACCAAGTTAGTTCATAAGCAAAGAAGAGCTGCATTCTTTGATCAAAGAACGGAGACATACGAGCTCCGCTGCGCTACAGCGCACGCTCTCTGTCCCCCGCACCCCCCCCCCCCACCACAGACGGTTGGCGCGGCTGCTTTATAGGGATCTGGTCCGCAGGGAGGGGGCGGAGCTCTCGCGGGGCTGGCGCAGCTGCGCTGTTCACGCTCCAGAGAGCAGTGTCGGGTGCAGCGTCTCTGCACACGGCCCGCCGCCCGCCATCTTGCGCTGAGGTGCGTGCGCAGCGCTTCTGCGTGCCGCTGACGGAGCTGAGGTGTTGCGCAGCCGTTCGCACTGGGAACGCCGGTCTGAGGTGCGGGTGCGAGCCGTCTGCACACAGCCCCCTACAGGCAAGTGAAACGAGACTAAGCACAAAGGAAGAGGTCAGACCTCATCACCTAGATTCCATCTGATTTTCCCCCGGGACCCCAGTGGGCTTTGCTGGTGACACTTTGATTGGCTATAATGTGAAAAATGAGTCCTCAAATCTTAATGACTTTACAAAGGTTTGTTCACTCCAAGTCCCACAGTGGTGGGGCTGGGCGCCACGTTGTCCGTCTTCTACCCAGACACCAGGAAGCAAGGACATCTCAGTGTGTGACCTCTGCAGTCACCGCGGCCGAGGTGGAGGAAGCTGGAGGGCTGTTCGTTAGCTCTTCAGTGCTTTGGCTGAGATGGGACACAAGTCCTTTCCGTCACTGTCCATTGGCCAGAGTCGGCTAAGGGGTCCCCATTTGCAAGGCGTGGGGGAAGGTGCACGGACGTTTAGTGAGCAGCACATGTCTGTGCCGAGCAGTTTGAGGGATAGTTCCCCGTTAGAGGGGTTGCGTGGCTGAGCCAGGAGTTCCGAGGAACTGCCCGGGGCCTTGAGCTGGTTATCCCCCTGGCTGCTTACAAGACTGTGACTCTGGACTTGGTTTAGCTTGTGCTTATACTCTTGGAATTGATGCCTTGGAGTGTCTTTGCGGGGGTGCTGCAGCCTTCTCGTAACACAGCTGCTATGGATCAGATTGATGGGAAGAGACCACGCAGCAACGTGCTGTAAGTTCTTGATTTACCTGTAATACTGATGGAAGCAGGAGTCAAGGCAGTAGATTTGTGTGCAGTGTTTGCTTTATCTAGTGTCTCATCTGGGGTACGTAGTTGCCTATGACAATTTTAGTACAGGAAATGTACACCAGAATTCATAAAGAAGCCAAATTATTCTGCACTCTGCCTATGCTTCTATTTGTGCTAACAATCGTAAGGGAGAGCTTACGGTGATTTGGCTCTGCTGGATCAGCATCTGCATGGCCACCTCCTAACGGGGGGTGGGGGGGGGAGGAAAAAGACTCAATGCCAGGGAGCCCTGAATGATACCTCCCTCCAGCTCTCTAGCAGCCCAGAAAGCTTTGCCAGTCCCCATCCTCAGGCCAAATCAGAATCCTGAGCCCCTGTTTACACTGGTTGGGCAGACCTCCAACTAAGGGGAAATGGAAGGGCACAGCCAGGTTTATTGGTTGTACAGGTGATTCTGTGGAAACATGGTTTCCTCCACTTAGACATCTTCTGACTAGCCTCACAGACTTGTGTCAAAAGCTTGCAGGAGAGGGCAGCAATGGAAGACAAAGAAAATATTAACAGGGTTGGGACCACTGAGAATGCAAAGCGTCAGCAACGTTCATGCCAAAAATTTCACAGCAGCAGAAGACAATGCCAGCAGCTTTGGTTAGGAAAAGAGACAAGGAATTGAGCACAGATAACAAGAGTGAGACATCAGGCACAGTTGCCCTCTGCTCAAATGTCAGTCCTTGACATAGGGCACTGGCAGCCTGGTGGAGACGTTGGCAGGCCTGGGCACTCTGCAGTGCCTTAGTAGGGCAGGTGTGGAGGCCGTGCTTTTGGAGAGTGCCAGCAGCAGACTTCCTGCTTTTGGTCTTGGCAGAGACGGGACTGGATCCATAGAGAGCAGGGCCAAGCAGGGCCATGAAATGGCTTATACTGTGTGGCAGGCAAGAGGGCCAATTCACAGAACACACCGGAAACTGTTCACAATTTCCAGAATCACCTGGGAGAGAACTGAGGCAGAGTGGAGTTTCTCCAGAGGGGTTGAGTATGCAAAAATATTTTTTGGCCTATGAATGTGACCTAGGACTCCACAGAGACATATGACCATCCAGGTGGTTCTTCTTTACTTCTGTTTCTTAAATATTTGTTTAGCACTTAGTGGTGGAAAATAAAAGTTGTAAACCCTCTTTATTTCAAAATAAGGGATTTTATATCATATTATTTAGTTATGATTTATATTTTTTATTTTATTTATGACATGCATTTACTATGTGCAATTGTTTTGAGCCTAACAACTTTTGGGGAAGCACTTGACATCCAATCTGTAGGATAAAATGAATAATTTATTCCTGTTGGCAGCTCTGCACTGTGCCCTACTTGGTCTCAGAATTCCAGCTGGTTCAGTGACATCAGATGATAGTTTGAAATCAGCTATGGTGGAAATATTCACACCATGGAAATCAGCTAACGTAAAAATTAGGGCTTTTTTTTTTTTTTTTTTTTGAGAGCCACTTTACAACTACTGACCCCATTTACACCACTCTTCCCATCAATACAAAAAGTTGAATCCAGTTGAATTTTGCCTGTAGGCAACTGAGAGCTTTTGAAATGAGGAATAATGTTTTCAAAGACAGGTTTAGAGATATTAATCTGGCATTGATACATAGAAAATGCAAGAGTTGAGAGACAGCAAATTTATATGACCCGCTTAAAAAAATTCTGGAAAAAGAAATTAAGTTCTTGAACTTAAGTGGTGGTGGTATAAATGAAAAGGAAGAAATGAGTCAAAGAACCTTTTAGTGAAGACTTGATTTTGGCAAAGAAGGTCAAGGTGATTGGTCCTTAGTATATGCTCCTTAAATATTTGTTGAATTAAATCAAATTTGAATGAAACTTTGGTTTACAAATTTAATTCTCTTTTTCTTTTCCCCTGTTCTTTCTTAGATCATTGTCCATTCTCTTTGATTGTTCTTTGCATAAACCTATTTCTGTTTTTTATGTTGTTTTTTTTTTCCCCATCATTTTATTTTTCTTTACTTCAGTCCTAGAGTAATTAGTAACCAATCTTACTAGCTGCTCAGAAACTAGGATAGCAAATCTCTTGGCCAGTGAGGTGATAGATCTATTCCTCCCAGAGATTAGGTAGTCAGTATTCCCCAACACAGGTATTACAACATAGCCTATTTCTGGATTGAAAATACTTCATACTCTCAGCATGCTTATTTATCTTATTTCAGTAACATTTTATAGATGGGAACAAAAAAATGAATGAAATATGAGTCACCTTTAAAACTTGCAGCATGCCTGTCAAATTAATTGCACAATCTAACCACCAAATTCATTCCTTTAATTGAATGTCTTATAGGTGTTACCCTTCAGCATATGCTATAGTTAGTGATCAATTGTTGCCATAAATGATTTAACATTTGTATACATGTGAGATGACATGCCATAATTCATGGAAATGCCAATGCTATGAAATAACCACAAACAGTGATAAATGTGCTGTCAATTTCTGTATAATTACTCCAGATCTATCATCCCACTTTTGTATGTTGAAATGCATTAGTGCATTAACAAATGTGCATCACCCCCAGTGATCAATATCCTGTTTCAAATTATAGTGTGTTACTATATAATTATCATGTTATTCTTTCCAATGATTTTTCTGTCCAGCTATTTCAATTTGAAAGTAAAACCACAGATTATCTACCTGGATGGGAATGGTGGATATGTGCAATTTTAATTTAGACATTAATTATGGCTTGTGACTTCACTTACATGTTAGATGATTTAATTTGTCCACTTCAAATAGTCTCTTCTGACTAGCTGTATTGTGCCCCCAATAAATCTTACTCTCTGAGCCTTTGATCTGAGAACTTTTTTTTTAGTGTGCTACTTTGGTCTTTTCTTCCTTCTCTTTTACTTTGCTTTCTCTTTCTTGATTCTGTTTATTTCATTTTGCTGAGGTAGTATTCTCTAGATTAAATCTTGTATTTTCTAGATTAAATATTAAGGTCAGTTAGGTCAAAGCAATAATAGTCAATTTAAAACTACCTCTCTGGGCTTCCCTGGTGGCGCAGTGGTTGAGAATCTGCCTGCCAATGCAGGGGACACGGGTTCAAGCCCTGATCTGGGAAGATCCCACATGCCGCGGAGCAACTAGGCCCGTGAGCCACAACTACTGAGCCTGCACGTCTGGAGCCTGTGCTCCGCAGCAAGAGAGGCCGCAATAGGGAGAGGCCCGCGCACTGCGATGAAGAGTGGCCCCCACTTGCCGCAACTAGAGAAAGCCCTCACACAGAAACGAAGACCCAACACAGCCAAAAATAAATAAATAAGTAAATAAAATTAAAAACAAACAAACAAAAACTATAAAAATAAAACTACCTCTCTGACAGGCAAAAAAGGCAATTTCTGTACATTCAATATTTTAAGAATTTGTGATAATTTCTAGAAAGAATAGAGAGAACATAAATACCTCAGTTTTGCAGGCATCCTTAGCCTAGTCACATCCTTATAAAGGGACAATAAGGTATACATCTTTGGCCTTGCTCAGAACCGCTGAAGATGCACAACAAGAAGTCACCAGTAATTTGGCTGAAATGTGAGTCTGGCCTGCCCATGCTCCAAGACTGTCACCCAGCTAGTGGTGGCACTGGATGACCCTCAGCAGCTACCTCTCAGGGCTGCTCTGTTGTTTTCCTCTTGCAAAAGCAATGGTTTTTATTTGTTATTTATTATTTTTTTATTGGATAAATTAGACACATAACATTGTATAAATCTAAGGCTTCGTGTTACTTTGAAACATTTATAAATTGTAATATGGTTGCCATTGTAACAATATTTATATAACATACTTACAGTACAATAATGTCTATGTTCAATAAACTGTACATTAAATTTCTATGGCTATTTTAGTATTTTTTACAACTTTGTATCCTTAAACACTAATCTTACCCCCTCCACCCACATCACCTCGTAACTACCATTTTGCTCTAATTTTTTTTCTTCTTTTTTTTACATTTTTGCCTTTCTAAGATTGCACATATAAGTGTTATCATACAGTATTTGTCTTTCTATGTCTGGCTTATCTCATTCAGCATAATGCCCTCAAGGTCCATCCATGTTGTTGCAAATGGCAGGATATCCTCCTTTCTCATGGTTGAATAATATTCCATGGTGTATATATACCACATCTTTTTTATCCATTCAACCTTTGATGAGCATTTGAGTTGTTTCCATATCTTGGCTATTGTGAATAGTGCTGCCATAAACATAGGGGTGCATATAGGGTTGAATTCCAGTTATCATTTCCTTTGAATATATTCACAGAAGTGGAATTGTGGATCGTAAGGTAGGTCTATTCTTGATTTTTTGAGGAACCTCCATATTGCTTTCCATAGTGGTTGGACCAATTTACATTCCCCACCAACAGTGGATAAGGGTTCATTTTCACTACCTCTTCACCAGCTCCTACTGTCTCTTGTCTTCTTGATGACAGCCATTCTAACAGATGTGAGGTGATAGCTCACTGTGGTTTTTATTTGCATTTCCCTGATGATTAGTGATGTTGAACATCTTTTCATGTGCCCAAGGGCCATTTTGATATCCTCTTTGGAAAAATGTCCATTTAATTCTGCCTATTTTGAAATCAGATTGTTTTTGGTTATTAAGTTGTGTTAGGTCTTTACATATTAACCCCTTATCTGATATATGATTTGTAAAGATTTTCTCCCATTCTGCAGGCTGTATTTTCATTTTGTTGTTTCTTTTGCTATGCCAAAGCTTTTGAGCTTGATGTAGTCCCATTTGTTGATTTTTGCTTTTGCTGTTTGTGAAAAGCAATCATTTTTAGAAGTTATATAATATTAGTTTCTTTTTGAAAAAAAATTGCCATTCACTGAGAGACAATACTCTAGTAACGTTTAAAAAAAAAAAAAAGTATTGTGGTCTGAACACCTAAGCAAGAAAAGTGTGACAATTGAAATAAACATAATTCAAGAGGAAGTGAGACACCTGAGAAACCATAGTACTTTCTCCAAACTTGTGGATTTGGGGATTAGGGACCTTCTCTGGATGTAGTGTGTGCTGGTTCAAGGTCTACGACAAAGCAGTTGTAGCAGTAGCAGGGCTTTTCTGCATTCCTCCGACTTCTCTATGGCTCTAAAAACTCCTCCAGGCCAAGGGTATCCTATAGTGGTTGACAGCATAAAGTAGGACAGAAATCCCCAGGCAACCCCCAGCTAACTCTCTTCTGCAGTGTTTCTGAGGGCTTCCTGATCTCCAGGACTCTAGCTCACCTTTCCACACCTGCAAGTTCCAGTTCCTTTTCTTTGCCTCCTGGTTTCTCTGGATATAAGCCTGAATTTTTTTTTTTTTAACTTCAGTACTTTTCAAACCTACTCAACTGAATTCATTATCAGAATTCTTCCTTCAGTTCCCAAAATGAATTTTTAAAAGGCGCTTAATGACCTCTCAACCTGATTTCATCCCCTCATTCAAGCTTTCTTCATTCCAAATCTACTGGCTGAATTTCTCTCTTGTGTACTGTCCATGCTCTATCCTCAGGTTTTTGACTGAGACTAAACAATTCTTCTCTCCACGTTTTCCTTTGTTAATTTCTATTCATCTGTCAAATAAATCTTGGTTCCATTGTCCCTTTGCAAGAGAAGTTCTTCCTGAATCTCCCTGGCTAGGTGAAATCCTCTTATGTCATCACTGCATTGCAATTTTACATTTATTCGATTATTTGGTTAACATCTTCCTTCTCCACTATATTGTAAGCTGCTCAAGGGCAGGGATCATGTTTATTTTTGTTCATAATACTTGTTAATACTTTCTTTCCCTCTTATTGTGTGTGTGGTAATGTGTGTGTATGTGTACATGTATGTCTGTGTATATGTATTTAATGAACTGATGGATGAATGAATGGATGAATAGATGAAAACTCTTTACAGAAACTTGCAACTGTGTTGGGAAATTATCTAATCTGTATATACAAGGAGAACAACAAATGGTAAATATGGACATTAGAAACACAAGTAAAAACTTTGCAAGATAATTTCAAAACTTCTATAAAATAAAATATCCTTAAAACTTTAAAATAATGCATTTTAAAAAACAGAATGTACAAAAGACTTTACTATACATTGTCTCATTTACTTCTCAGAACAGCCTTATCTCCATTTCAGAGTCAAGGAAGGTGAGATCAGATAAGGCAAGGAACTTTTTCAAGGACAGTATTTTGAACCCAGATTGTCTGATTCCTAGGACAGATCTGTGGAAAGCCACAAACCAAACTGCTACCATTTCTAGTATAAAGTGATTAATATTCTCAGTTTAGCATTTCACTTAATGTTGTAAACTGGTGAATTTTGATTTTAATGATGTTTTGTAGTTGAGCTTTCTTTTGAGGATAGATATTGATAGAAATTGTAGGGGTTTAGATCAAGCCATGCCAAGATATGCTATTCTAATATATTGATTATTTTGAATTAAAGGCACTTGAAAAACAGCAGATGCAGGAGGGGCACTTTGACCTTCCTTTTTCTTCTTAAAAGCAGGTACTCAACCTGTACCAGGAGGAAGGAAAACATTCTCATCAGCAGAGACAGGGAGTCAGGCAGACAAATCTATAGAAACAGACCTTATTAAACTAACCCTAATCTTCCTAGTTACTTTTCCACAACTAACTGTCCAGCCCGAACCCTTCTTCTTGTCACCTTTCCGTTGTTTACCACTCTTTTTCCCACCTAGTATGTAAGTGTTTGGCTCTCTTTCTTTGGGTCTTCATCTTTCTTGTGAAGTCTCCCATGGACATGTAAAAATCACTAAATAAAATTTCTGTGCTTTTCTCCTGTTAATCTGTCTTATGTCAGTTTAATTCTTAGGCCCAATCAGAGACCTAAAGAGGGTAGAGGAGAAATTTTCCCTTAGAAGGTCAATAAAAAGATGGGAATGTTTACCTGAAATATCAACTTACGTAACATTTTCCCATAACACTGGTATAAACTAACAAACTACAGCCGTTTCTCCAGGGCATAAAATCAAAACATTTTGCTAGAGATTTTAAAACATCCATATGTTGAGCATCTTACCCCTGGCAAGCAGATTACGCTGTTCATGAAGACAGAAGGTATGAGCCAGAGCCAGGCATTTATAAGGTGAATTTCATCAAATAGACATAATACTTGTCTTAATTCACTCTCTGTAGTCAAAGGAGATCCACAAATCAAGGAGAACATTGTGATGATTAATTTTATGTGTTACCTTGACTGGGCCATGGAGTGCCCAGACATTTGGCCACCCATTATTCTGAGTATGTCTTTGTAGGGTATTTCTGGATGATACTAATATTTGAATTGGTAGACTGAGTAAAGCCTCTTGCTCTCTCTAATGTGTGTGGGCCTCATCTAATCAGTTGATTACCTGAGTAGAACAAAAAGCCAGAATAAAAGTCTGCCTGACAGTGTAAGCTGGGACATTGGTCTTTTCCTGCTTTTGGACTTGAACTGAAAAACTGCCTCTTCTTGGATTTTGAGCCTGACAACTTTGAGACCGGACACTATTGAGTTTCCCAGTTCTCAGGTGTTTGGACTTGGACTAGGACTTGAACTATAACTATACCATGAACTCGCCTGGGTCTCCATCTGGCTGACATATACATATATATATATAGAGAGAGAGATATAGATATAGATATCCTACAGGTTCTGTTTCTCTGGGAACCTTGACTAATATAGATTTTTGGTACTGGATCCATGGGGGTGACGCTGCCACCCCAGTGGGGCCAGAAGGCAAGAAGACATGGAGCCAAAGAGGATTATATTCAAACCTTAAGATCTAATGGAATTTGCCTTGTTATGTTTGAACTTTCTTGGGGCCCATCACCTCTTTCTTCCTTCTGATTGCTCCCCCTTTTTTAAAAAAAATTATTTATTTATTTATTTTTGGCTGCATTGTGTCTTCATTGCTGCACGCAGGCTTTCTCTAGTTGTGGCGAGCAGGGGCTACTCTTCGTTGCGGTGTGTGGTCTTCTCATTGCGGTGGCTTCTCTTGTTGCAGAACACGGGCTCTAGGTGCGTGGGCTTCAGTAGTTGTGGCACGTGGACTCAGTAGTTGTGGCTCATGGGCTCTAGAGCGCAGGCTCAGTAGTTGTGGCGCACGGGCTTAGTTGCTGTGCGGCATGTGGGATCTTCCCGGACCAGGGATCAAACCCATGTCCCCTTCATTGGCAGGCGGATTCTTAACCACTGCACCACCAGGGAAGTCCCTGATTGCTCCCTTTTTGAGTGGAAATATCTATCATATGTTCGTTCCATCATTGTATTTTGGAAGCACATAACTTGTCTACTTTTAGTAGTTCACAGCTAGAGATATATTTTGCCTCAGGATCAATTGTACCTTTAATCTCCACATATTTGACTTAGATGATATTTAGATAAGGTTTTAGACACTAGACTTGAGAGTTGATGTTGGAACAAATTAAGACTTTTGGGCTGTTGAGTTGGAGTAAATGTGTTTTGCATGTGAGAAGGACATGAATTTTGGGGGATCAGGGTCCAGAATGCTATAGACTGAATTGTGTCCTCCCCTTTTCCCCAATTTGCTTGATAGTTTTTGGAGAGCAAGACTTTGGGAGATAATTAGGTTTGGATGAGGTCATGGGGTAGGGTCCTCATTATGTGATTGGTGCCCTTATAAGAGGAGATACCAGAGAACTTTCTCTCTCTCTCCTCACCATGTGAGGACAAAAAAGTGAAGTTGTCTGTTTACAAGTCAGGAAGAGAATCCTCACCAGAAACTGGCACCTTGGCATTTGGCACGCTGGCACCTTGATCTTGGACTTCTGGCCTCCTAGAACTGTGAGAAAATAAATTTTTGTTGTTTAAGCCAACTGGTCTGTGGTATTTTGTTATGGTAGATTAAGCAAAGACAGAATTTAATCATTATTTCATAAACATCGAAACCACCTAAGACACCCTTTTGAGATCATATAATTGAACTCAAACGAACCATGTTCTTCCTTTTTCTCCATAGAAATTGAAGTAATAAAAATACTGCATGGGAAAACAAGTCACGAGTTTGCTGTGTTTCGCTGAAGGCAGTCACCCTCCCTGTTACGGCCCGCCTGTCCTCTGGCCACTGGGTGTTTGGATGCATTCGTTGTCTGAGGCTGGCCCTAACTTTTAACCTTTTATGGATGCATTCGTTGTCTGAGGCTGGCCATAACTTTTAACCTTTTAGTAAGGAGCCCTTCATTTGTTCATCAGCTTCCTTACAATGACTGAAAGCCAGGACCAAGTATTTTAACACTGAGAGAAAACCCCAGCAGATTTGTACGTCTTTCAAAGAGTTTGTATTCATATCTTCCGGCTTCTTACCATCCACTCTTTTTGAAAAAGAAAAAGATCAGGACAACTTGAGAACTCTTGTCCATGATGTATGAAGTTAATTATTTACTCTAAAAATATTTTATTAAAACTTTTTCAAAAGGATGATAAAAGATAAAAGTGCAAAGTTAAATTGTTCATAAATACCTTTTACTAATTTTTAATATTATATATAGGTGTCACAAAAACATTAAAATATGAAATAGCTTATAGGGACCATGGCCAGTTTCTTAAAGTAATAATTTAAAGTACATTTAGATTGAGAAATAAGAGAACCATATAATCTAAAAATACTGTCTTGTGCTAGAACTGAGAAAGCATTGCATAGCAAATGCATATTTTCAAAATGATATATGTATAATTTTTAATGTACTCTTGGGGAAATACAAATACTCTTGTTAAGAAATGCAAACTTAAATAATTAGATATAATATTTGTAATACACATTATTGTAGAGAATATGGGGCTAGAGTATTTTTCCTATACTGTTTTCTGGGGTACAGAACTGGCATATCCTCTTTGAAAGGTAGATTGGCAAAGTATTAAAAAATGTAAAAAAAATAACACCTGTCCTTTCACCCAACTAGTCCGTATTTAAAATTTATGAATTTCTCACATATGTGCACAAAAATGAAAAAGAAACAATTCAATATCAACTAATAGAAATGTTTAATGAATTATAAAAATATTGCCAAGGCATAATACAACATGAGAAAATTAAAATGAAAACACTGTGTATGCAATATTTCCAAAATGTGTATATACATATATATGTATGTACATACACATACATATGTACATATGTATGTATATCTGTGTGCATGTGGGTTTGTATGTATATAGACGTCATGCATTATGTAGAAAATTTGTGGTAAGATACCTAAAAATGCTTAATAGTAGTCACATTTGTAGGTGAGATTGAGAAAAAAGAAAATATTTTTTGTAGTTTGTATTTTTCAAATAAATTTGTGTATTACTTTCATGGTAAAATACTTTAAATTTAAAAATAAAATATACTGAAGAGTCCCAGAACAAGTATGTCTATTTTTCCCCATATTTTGAGAAAAAAAGTCACAGATATTAGCAATATCTAATGAAGAATCCTGCAACTTCCTAAGAAACTTCCTAAGTTTCTTCCTAAGAAATATAAGAGGTTTCCCAAACAGAGAAGAATATGTAATTCACAAACTGATTTATTTTTCTGGATTTTCTTAGATCTTGAAAATGTAAATAAGTGTGGAATGAACATTTTTCCATAAGGTTGAACAGATAAGAACATTTGGAAATAAAAGTATTAAACAGGGAATAGATTCTTCAGATATTAAATTCTTTGTATGCTATAATAATTTAAACTATAAAAATGGCATTATGCTAAACAAAAATGACAAAATAAATGGACCAAAAGAGACTCTTTTATGTAAAAGACAATTATGTGATGATTAAACATCACAAATCAATGAGAGACATGTGGATCACTCAATAAATCATACTAAGACTGTTGATTAATCAGTATCAATTATTAAATAATTAACCAAGGCAAGTTTTTTCAATAGCACTAAAATATATTCAATGAAAATTTTAAAGTAATAGGTTTAATAAAACTCCAAACCATAAAAGACCAGAAAAATATAAATAAATATTTATCAACCCTCTACGTGGACATCTTCTATTTTGAAAAGCAATGAAAGAAATTACCTTGGCAATGGTAGTATATTTCACTACAATTAAATGTTTTTTAAAAAATCTGTTGCTCAAAATTAAAAGACAAATTTGTTAAGCAGACTACAAATTTGGAGAACATTTATAATACATATTACAGAGTCAGGGTTAACATGTTTGATAAACAAACATAAAAGGCACACATAATAAATTGTGCACTTAAGACACACTAAGATTCCAAAAAATAAGTAGTCACCAAACAATTTAGTGAAAATACAAATGGCAAAATGCTATATACATATGAGAAAATATTAAGTAACAAGTCATAAAATGTCAATTGAAACAACAAAATAACATGTTTGGACTATGAACTTATCTAAATTTTAAAAATGTGAATAACAATACTTGCAAGAGTATTTTTTCATAAACTGCTGTGGGAATGTAAATCACACAGCCCTTTAGAAAGCAATTTTCTGGTGTATTGAAAACCTAAAAAGTAGTAGTACTTTTCCACTCACTGATAGAAATTTATCTAAGGAAATAAGGTGAAATGCCTCATGCATAAAAATGATCCTGGAAACACACACATGTATTTATATGATTAACAGTAAGGCTTAAATGATTAACAGTAAGGAGATGGTTAAATAATTGAGATGAGCAATTATGGAGACATTTAAAATGACGTTTGCAAAGAGCATGCTATAATTTAAATGGAAAAGAAATATATAATAACGTATGCATATAGTTTGGTTTCAATTATGCAAAGACAGCACATATACAAGATAGAAGAAGGAATAAAATATATTAACGGTAGACCAGTCAGTAGCCTTGCTTCAACATAAACACAGTAGCAGGATCATATTGTTGCTATTAAAATTTAATAGGTTTACTTTACAGGAGCGGTTGTTACTGCCCATCCATGATGATAAGAATTTGATTGAAAAATAATGTCTTTTCTGCCATTTGTTAATTGACTGGCTTTGGAAAGCAGCTACTCAACCTCTTTCCTTCTCAGGCTCTTTGGCTCTCATATGCTATTAGCAACAATAATACCTCAGTCTCAAGGTCACTTGAAAGATAGAATAAGGTATGAATGTGAAAGTGTGCTGTAAATGGCATTTAAATGTTACATGTTTTCATTAAATAATTATCAAGTATCCTAGTCCTGCCTGGGTCTGTGGCTGAATTCTACTGACACAGAATCAATCGCACGGGTAACTTCATGGCTACCTTTGAGTGATATTCCTGTTATGAAGTACATTTGGAAATTCACCAATGGTACAGATTTGTCCTTCAACATCAAATCAAAGTTATATTCATGTCAGCGAGATAGTACACAAAGAAAGAGCTGTCAGGTTGTTAATATGAAAAGCTCTGACTAATTTATAAAAGTATTCAGTTGAAAAATAATGGAAAGGCAAGCTGCCAATGTGAAAAGCAACGTGCAAATGAGAATTGGAGCATAAGACCTAGAAATTTTATCAGAGAAAAACTTGAAAGATGTTGGTATAAAAGACAAAAATGACAGACACAAAACTGAAGGGTGACAGACACTTGAACAGGCTATTTTGATTGAATAATTATTTTTAGTCATCTTTATTTTATTTTTTAAGCTTATTAGAGTATAATTGTTTTACAATGTTGTGTTAGTTTCTGCTGTACAATGAAGTGAATCAGCTATATGTACACCTATATCCCCTCCCTCTTGGACCTCCCTCCCAGCCCCCACCCCATCCCACCCATCTAGGTCGACACAGAGCACAGAGCTGAGCTCCCTGTGCTATACAGCAGGTTCCCACTAGCTATCGTTTTTTCACACGGTAGTGTATTTATGTTAAACCTAATCTCCCAATTAGTCCCACCCTCCCCTTCCCCCACTTTGTCCACATGTCTGTTCTGTATGTCTACGTCTCTATTCCTGCCCTGCAGATAGGTTCATCTGTACTATTTTTCTAGATTCCACATACGTGAATTAATATACAATATTTGTTTTTTTCTTTCTGGCTTACTTCACTCTGTATGACAGACTCTAGGTCCATCCACATCTCTACAAATGACCCAATTTCGTTCCTTTTGATGGCTAATATTCCATTGTATATATGTACCACATCTTTATCCATTCTTCTGTCATTGGACGCCATCTTTAAACGGAATGATTTTCATTGCATAGGTGCAACCTGCTATAAAGGGAATAAAACCCAGAGAGGACAAAAGAAAAAGGAGTGGACTCAAATGCAGTGTGAGAAACTGCCTCTGTCTGGAATTCTAAAGCTTGCACAACGATAACCATGGATGGGGCTCGAATCACCACCTTCTTTAGGTGAGTCTTGAGGTAAGTCTTTCCTGCATCACCATTTCCCTTGCCATGATTAATTGCCCCTCAAAGATAAATATGACTGCAAAACAGGACAGAAATATGAAGCTTACATTAGATAATTACAAAATGTAAGGGTGGGAAAGGAAGAAGAAGAGTGAATAAGTAGAGGTATGTTTATGTATTTGGGGGAGAAAATGTAAATGTGAAGACTTGACATCACTCTTCCCCCTGCAATCAGATGGACACAACCAGGCACTCACTGTAACTGTTGCTCTGGTTTCTGGAGTAAAAGAATCACCTTCTACAGCCTTGCTCTGCAGCTGAGCATATGAATGCCCAAAATATCTGGTTAGTATGACTAATTCTATTGCAGCTCTTGCCAACTACTTTTGAAAAAAATAAGCCCAACTAATTAATTGACAATTAACTGCATATATCATTTGTCAACAATTGCTTGCACTTCTTTTGCTTAAATCTAAAATCAAAGTAACTTCAGAGTGTTGGAGTAGTTTATGCTTGACCTCCTTATTGATACCAAATTGCCTGCATTCAACAAATTTTACTGTTTACTTTCTAGTATAAAAGCAATATATTCTCATTAAAGAAAGGTTTTAAAACACAGAGAAGTACAAAAAAAGATTAAACATTATAGTTCTATTAGTTAAAGCTAAAGCTACATGATTTTTCATATGTTGTTTTTCTATATGTATTTTTACATATTTATGCTTAACAATATAATTTATATTTTTTATTTAATAATGTCACTACATATTTCTTAAATGTATGTCTTAATGACTGTGTCATATTCCCTCTAGTTGGTGGCACAATTAACACTGGTTCACTGAATCATACCTCTAGTTCATGGCACTAGATTGTCCTACTATGATATACACAGGGCTAAAAATCTTTGTATACAACTCTTTTATACAGCTGACATTATTTTCTTAGGGTTCATTTCAAGAAGCAGATTATTTTCCAATTGTTTTTGCTAATAGTTGCTATCTATGAATTATTCTAAACCACATTACAGGCCTTTACCTCAGGAACTACTAGATTACTGGGTATGAAAGGTTTTTAAAGCCTTTAAGATAAAATATATCCTTCTTATCTTAAAGCCAGCAAGTTTTTAATTAAGAAATATTAGAAGCATTTTCATTAAAGTAAGCAATAAAGCAAATGTGTCCACTAACATCGCTATTATTTAACTATGTTTTGGGGATAGTAGTTTACACAATTAGACTACAGGATATGATATTGGACTTGAGGTAAAAAAATTGGCAAGGAGATGTAAAATTTTCTCTGATCATATGAGAGTACGCTTGGAAAAATCCACACTGAAAAATCACTCAAACAATAAGAGAATTTAGTAGTATAGATAGGCACAAATTAATATTCAGAAATCAGTGAAAGGATAAAATTCTTAGAAATATACCTTACAATAAAAGTGTAAAAGAGAAGTAAACGAAGATTAGGAATACAAACCTATTTTTAAAAAAAACACCAAATAATCTCCAAAGAAAACAAAACAGCCTGTATGGTGAAATAAATTCTGAAACATTGTTTTTTTGTTTTTTAAAATTAATTAGTTAATTAATTAATTAATTTTTGGCTGTGTTGGGTCTTTCTTGCTGCATGCGGGCTTTCTTTTCTCTAGTTGCGGAGAGCGAGGGCTGCTCTTCGTTGTGGTGCGCAGGATTCTCATTGCGGTGGTTTCTCTTGTTGCGGATCATGGTCTCTAGGGTGTGTGGGCTTCAGTAGTTGTGGCATGCAGGCTCTGTACTTGTGGCTCGCGGGCTCTAGAGCGCAGGCTCAGTAGTTGTGGCTCACTGGCTTAGTTGCTCCACGGCATGTAGGACCTTCCTGGACCAGAGCTCGAACCCGTGTCTCCTGCATTGGCAGGCGTATTCTTAACCACTGCGCCATCAGGGAAGTCCCAATTCTGATACATTGTTGAGGTAAATGTAAATTGTTTCCAGTCTTTTGGAAAGCAGTTTGGCGAATGAGTAACATGGCTGATTGAAGGGGCAGTGGTCCTGGCCCACTCCAGTGGTCAGAGCGGTTCCCTTCTGACTCTGACCACACGATTCGCAATGGGACTCTGCAGTTCTTGTCAGTAAAGTCACTCCCCCATCCCTGAATCTGGGCCGGCCTTGTGACTGTCACAGGCTAACAGAAGGCTTTGTAATTCACTATAAACATCTCTTTATGCTGTCAAGTTTAGTACATTCTCATATCACAAATACTTTTGGTCTTAGTTTTGTCTTATTAAATTATTCCTTCTGTTTTTTAAAAAATTTTATTTATTTATTTTTGGCTGTGTTGGGTCTTCGTTGCTGTGTGTGGGCTTTGTCTAGTTGCAGCCAGCGGGGGCTACTCTTCGTTGCAGTGCACGGGCTTCTCATTGTGGTGGCTTCTCTTGTTGCGGAACACAGGCTCTAGGTGCGTGGGCTTCAGTAGTTGTGGCATGCAGGTTCAGTAGTTGTGGCTCATGGGCTCTAGAGCACAAGCTCAGTAATTGTGGTGCACGGGCTTAGTTGCTCCGCGGCATGTGGGATCTTTCCGGACCAGGGATCGAATCCGTGTCCCCTGCATTGGCAGGCGGATTCTTAACCACTGCACTACCAGGGAAGTCTCTATTCCTTCTGTTTTAAAAAACTTCACTGAATTGCCTGTTTGACCAGCCTTGTTTTGTGTATCTTTTTTTTTGTTGTTAAAGAGATGATCGTTACAACTATAACTTTATAAAAGAGCTGTAATGCTTGTTTTAGATGGTCTCCATTGACTCCTTACTGGAAGCAATGATAAGATTAGGGTATTTCTTCATTTCCTATCCTTCCTCTCTATCTTCTCTACCCATCTTTTAGTTAAATGTATCATTTTTCTTAGTGTTTACCTTTGTGCTATTGAATAAAGCCTGTGCTTCTTTAACTTGGTTAATGAGAAGAGTTTAATGAAGGGGCTCTTTATTAATGAAGATGAACAGGCAGGGTTGAGAGACTGAACAAGGAATGAGGAAGCATCTAGGACTAGCAAAATTAGAAGCTCCTTTACTTCCCTTAGGCTTGAGGGGCAACTGGAAGAAATGGTTACCACAACATGTGGAGAGCTATAGCCATGGAGAGGGGCTGCTGTGGCCATAGGTAGAGGAATATGGCACAGCCAAGTCATCACTAAGATAGGGAAAAAATAACTATCTAATAGTGTGGTTGCAGTTAATACATGAAAATGAGATTTATAACTATATTAGCTTAGTAACAGTCAAATCACAATTACCATTGGGTGATTGGACATGCAGATTATGGATGAGGGGGCAGTGTACACATGTAGATGTACACAATGAGGAAAGAGAGAAAGAAAATAGGAATGTCCATGAAGGCACTACAGGATGATATTATTCTTTACAGTGATGAAGTTTCGTTTGGTTCTAAGGTGAGTTCCCATGCTTTATGTTGATTTAGTCAACTGGAATCAATAATTCCTTTCTGTAGTCATTCAACTCACTCTAATCTCCCACTTCTACAAACTTATCACAAGTCTGTGTGTGTGTGAGTGTGTGTATGTGTGTGAGTGTGTGTGTGTGTTTCTGTGTATGTGTGCACATGAGCAAGTTCCTTTTTATATTTTACATAGAAATGTGCAGGCTGTAGTTCCACCTGCATAACCACACAGTGATGTTTCATTGCTGGGGAGAGAAAATAAAGAAATCAGTACAGGAAATCTGATTCATGTATTATTGTACATGTCACTTTTAGGTAGACATGTTTAAATATGATTGAGGATTCAAATAGCCGTCAGTGCACTGGAGCATGCTATGCCATGCCACAATGTGAAGACTGAAAAAATACCTAATTTTTGTTAGTAAAGAACTTTTACATTCGGAACTTCACATTCACTAAACTATGACAGTCCAGATGGAGTGATTGTTATTCAGCAAAAGTAAAACAATAGAAAGAATGTAAATGATCTGGAAAAATTAGAATTGATTGAATGAGTACAGAGTAGAGCAATTCTGGAGATGCAGCCTATGGTGTTAAAACAAGTATCATATTCTTAAATCAGACTTATGATAGAACTCACAAATGACATCCATCTTTGTGTGTATATGTGGGGTGGGGGTGAAAAGAGATACAGATAGAGATAAACACTGCAAAAGAGATTAAGATGTTGAGAACAGAGAGAGTCAGTGAGAAGAATACATACATGGGTATTGAGAGAAACAGGGAAGGGGAAGAATGAGATAAAGCGAGTGTCTAAATATCTAATGTCTAAAATGAAATTTAAGAAAAAAATGGTGGGGTTGGTTCCTTAAGGAAGAGACTAGATTATGGCCTGATACTGATTTCGTCACACAGCTGGAACTATTGCTTCTTAAATTTGGGATTCAAAATTCTAAAGTTGGGGATTTATGGGCCTCAAGGAAGTTTGCGAACACTCTGAATCGGATATCACATTGCGTGTGTGTGTGTGTGTGTGTGTGTGTGTGTGTGTATGTGCGCATAACTACAGCTATGAGGACAGGATCTACAGCTTTCATCAGATTCTCTAAGGATCCATGATCTCTAACAGGTTAAACTATGAGCAAGAGGTTTAACCTAGCACCATCTTGTTGCCATTTTTTTTTTTTTTTTAAGAATTACAACACTGAATTTTTTTTTAATTTTTATGTATGTATGTATGTATGTATTTATTTATTTATTTATTTATTTATTTATTTATTTATTTATTTTTAGCTGTGTTGGGTCTTTGTTTCTGTGTGAGGGCTTTCTCTAGTTGTGGCAAGTGGGGGCCACTCTTCATTGCGGTGTGCGGGCCTTTCACTGTCGCGGCCTCTCTTGTTGCGGAGCACGGGCTCCAGACACGCAGGCTCAGCAGCTGTGGCTCACGGGCCTAGTTGCTCCGCGGCATGTGGGATCTTCCCAGCCCAGGGCTCGAACCCGTGTCCCCTGCATTGGCAGGCAGATTCTCAACCACTGCGCCACCAGGGAAGCCCCTTGTTGCCATTTTGATGAATGGAAATCTTGGCAGTGCACCCAGATCTAGTCTTCTGTGGCCATAAATAACTCCAGTCATGTCATGCTATATGGAAAAGTCCATGCAAGTGTGCATGGGTGAGCATATATATATAAAGCTTCTGGGTGGAAGGATGTTGACTTGGTTTGGAGAGCTGTGAATGGGAAGAGGTCAAGGAGAGGGAGCCATACTTTTGCCTCCATGGTACTAAAATGTGGAAGGGGCCCTGTACTACATGGGTTTGAACTGTTCAGCCAGTCTCTATGGGTCACCTGAAAAGACATCAGAATGACATTTTACTTTTGTTTACACACTGAGATTCTTCAATTTAGGAAGGGTAACAAAGGCCTATTTTTGGAGGATGAACTAAGACCAAATGCAGTTTTGAATCTGGGGACTCATTTGCCTACTGTTTATAAGGTCTGGGGAGAGACAGAGAGAAATAGTTTCTAGCTGTTCAATAATTAGTTGTTCAACTTGAAGACCATGTGATATCAAATGCCACATAGTGTAAATCCTCCTTCATCATTCAGAAACCAATTGTCCATTTGTTAGATTATTTATCCTTTGGCTTTTTCTTTCTCTCTATTGCCTAATGTTTGGTAATAGCCATGATCCCTTAAATGGAGGGAAAGGGAAAAGCTAAGTAAGTTTTTTCAGGCTTGCTTCTTTTTGGCAGTTCTGAGAAAATTAGAGAGAGGAGGTTGACGCTGCTGTTTAAAATGAGGTTCCTGAATTGTTCATGTATAGATAAAATTCTATTAGTGATATAAAGAGACAAGCTAAAATCTTGTTCAGTGTCCCATTCTATGTTGGATTTCGTAGCTATAAAAATCTATCTTTCTTAGGGGTGGGGTAGGGAGGGTGGGAAGGAGACGTCTGCAAGAGGGAGGAGATATGGGGATATATGTATATGTATAGCTGATTCACTTCATTATAAAGCAGAAACTAACACACCATTGTAAAGCAATCATACTCCAATAAAGATGTTAAAAAAATCTATCTTTCTTTATATTAAAGCCGGGCAAGCATGTTACATGATTAAAGGAAGATACAATATGCAGAATTTCAGAAGCTAATTTCTTCTCTTTCAAGGAGTGAAGTTTCTTTAAAAAAATAGCAAAAGCAGGAAAACCTCAAATAAGGCATTGTGAATTGCATAAGGGGAAGTAGAGAGAGGTGACACTAGGGCTTTAAAGTTGATTGAAAGTCAGTTACCGTATATTTTGTTTTTGCATATAAAATATATGTAGAATATTTTTAAAATGCAGATAATAAAAAAGAATAATATAAAACTATACATTTTCCTGAGAGATAGACATTTTAAAAAACATTTGGATAATTTATATACATATAACTATTTTGTGAACATTTTAAGTACAAATTGTGACTTTTCCAGATTAAATCTTGAGAAAGTTGTAGAAAACCACATTGGGGAGGTGGGAGAGAGAATGAACCTAGAGAATCACATGGATGACTTCTTAGCTGGTCAAAGAAAAATGAAACATGGAAGATAAAATTTGGGGGTCTGGGACATAGCACTGAAGGGATTTTAGGCAAAGTCAGGTGAGACTTAGAAAGCACCTGAGTCCAGGTATAGAAGAGGTAAAAATGTAAAAATTAGTTGTAAGGATAAAGATTTATATCAAACATTTTTGATTTTATTTTTTTAAGTTTAAATTGCTGTAGACTTTTTGAAAATTGCTTGTATGTGTATTCTCATTCTATGGCATTAGCTCTATAGCTACCACATTTAAAGCTGGCTGGGGCAAATAAAGCAGCCCCACCCATGGAGCCTGGCAGAGAGCATGTACTCTAGAGCATGAGCACGCGCCTCTCCATTCTTTGATCAAAAAACAAAGCTTTCCTTTGCTTCTGAACTGAACTCAGTCTCATTCTATTAGCTCCAGTGACACCAGGCAGGTGGACCCTTGGTGGGGCTCGACTTGGAAGGGTCGGTAACATTTCTACAGCAGGAGCTATTTTCATGGATGCAGCCTCGAGAGAACAATGTGTGCTGAGACCATCTGGACAGTATATGCTAGTGAACCCAGTTCAGGCCTCTGTGTAAGCTAAGATCCTGGCAGGTGTGGAGATCTACTCATCTTGCTGCCGCACAAAACAAGTCCTGAGCAAAGACCTACTGCCTCCTTCTTCAGACAACAATGGAATTTGCATTACACTGAAGAATTTTATGCAGGAAAATCCTGACTCTACATTCTAAGAACTGCACCAGTCATATTCTAGATTAGCAGTAATTTCCCACCAATTTCCATGTCATGAATTAGCTGTGTGGCTGACAGGGTCTTGGTGCTCTGGCCGGGTGTCAGTCCTGAGCCTCCAAGGTGGGAGAGTCGAGTGCAGGACATTAGACCACCAGACACCTCCTGGGCCCACGTAATATCAATCAGCAAGAACTCACCAAGAGATCTCCGTCTCAACGCTAAGACTCAGCTCCACTCAACAACTAGCAAGCTCTAGTGCTGGACACCCCATGCCAAACAACTAGCAAGACAGGAACACAACCCCACCCATTAGCAGAGAGGCTGCCTAAAATCATACTAAGTTCATAGACACCCCAAAACACGCCACTGGACATGGTCCTGCCCACTAGACAGACAAGATCCATCCTCATCCACCAGAACACAGGCACCAGTCTCCTCCACCTGGAATCCTACACAACCCACTGAACCAACCTTACCCACTGGGGGCAGACACCAAAAACAACAGGAACTACGAACCTGCAGCCTGCAAAAAGAGACCCCAAACACAGTAAGTTAAGGAAAATGAGAAGACAGAGAAATACGCAGCAGATGAAGGAGTAAGGTAAAAACCCACCAGATGAAACAGATCCAGAGGAAATAGGCAGTCTACCTGAAAAAGAATTCAGAGTAATGATAATAGAGATGATCCAAAATCTTGGAAATAGAATGGAGAAAATACAAGAAACGTTTAACAAAGAACAGGAAGAACTAAAGAGCAAACAAACAATGATGAACAACACAATAAACAAAATTAAAAATTCTCTAGAAGGAATCAATAACAGAATAATTGAGGCAGAAGAACAGATAAGTGACCTGGAAGATAAAATAATGGAAATAACTACCGCAGAGCAGAATAAAGAAAAAAGAATGAAAAGAATTGAGGACACTCTCAGAGACCTCTGAAACAACATTAAATGCACCAACATTCGAATTATAGGGGTTCCAGAAGAAGAGAAAAAAAAAGGGACAGAGAAAATATTTGAAGAGATTATAGTTGAAAACTTCCCTAATATGGGAAAGGAAATAGTCAATCAAGTCCAGGAAGTGCAGAGAGTCCCATACAGGATAGATCCAAGGAGAAACATGCCAAGACACATATTAATCAAACTATCAAAAATTAAATATAAAGAAAAAATATTAAAAGCAGCAAGGGAAAAGCAACAAATAACATACAAGGGAATCCCCATAATATTAAAAGCTGATCTTTCAGCAGAAACTCTGCAAGCCAGAAGGGAGTGGCAGGACATATTTAAAGTGATGAAAGGGAAAAACCAGCAACCAAGATTACTTTACCCAGCAAGGATCTCATTCAGATTTGACGGAGAAATTGAAAACTTTACAGATAAGCAAAAGCTAAGAGAATTCAGCACCACCAAACCAGCTTTACAACAAATGCTAAAGGAACTTCTCTAGGCAGGAAACACAGAGAAGGAAAAGACCTACAATAACAAATCCAAAACAATTAAGAAAATGGTATGCAAGAGGGAAGAGATATGGGAACATATTGTATATGTATAACTGATTAACTTTGTTATAAAGCAGAAGCTAACACACCATTGTAAGGCAATTATACTTCAATAAAGATGTTTAAAAAAAAAAATGGTAATAGGAACATACATATTGATAATTACTTTAAATGTAAATGGATTAAATGCTCCCACCAAAAGACATAGACTGGCTGAATGGAAACAAAAACAAGACCCATATATATGCTGTCTACAAGAGACCCACGTCAGAGCTAGGGACACATACAGACTGAAAGTGAGGGGATGGAAAAAGGTATTCCATGCAAATGGAAATCAAAAGAATGCTGGAGTAGCAATTCTCATATCAGACAAAATACACTTTAAAATAAAGACTATTACAAGAGACAAAGAAGAACACTACATAATGATTAAGGGATCAATCCAACAAGAAGATATAACAATTGTAAATATTTATGCACCCAACATAGGAGCACCTCAATATATAGGGCAAATGCTGACAACCATAAAAGGGAAGTGGACAGTAACACAGTAATAGTAGGGGACTTTAACACCCCACTTTCACCAATGGACAGAGCATCCAAAATGAAAATAAATAAGGAAACACAAGCTTTAAATGACATATTAAACAAGATGGACTTAATTGATATTTTTAGGACATTGCATCCAAAAACAACAGAATACAGTTTCTTCTCAAGCACTCATGGAACATTCTCCAGGATAGATCATATCTTGGGTCACAAATCAAGCCTTGGTAAATTTAAGAAATTTGAAATCACATCATGTATCTTTTCTGACAAAAATGCTATGAGACTAGACATCAATTATAGGAAGAAAACTGTAAAAAATACAAACACATGGAGGCTAAACAATACGCTACTAAATAACCAAAAGGTCACTGAAGAAATCAAAGAGGAAATCAAAAAATACCTAGACACAAATGACAATGAAAACACGACATCCCAAAACCTATGGGATGCAACAAAAGCAGTTCTAAGAGGGAAGTTTATAGCAATACAATACTATCTCAAGAAACAAGAAACATCTCAAATAAACAACCTAACCTTACACCTAAAGCAATTAGAGAAAGAAGAACAAAAAACCCCAAAGTTAGCAGAAAGAAAGAAATCATAAAGATCAGATCAGAAATAAATGAAAAAGAAATGAAGGAAACAGTTGCAAAGATCAATAAAACTAAAAGCTGGTTCTTTGAAAAGATAAACAAAATTGATAAACCATTAGTCAGACTCATCAAGAAAAAAAGGGAGAAAACTCAAATCAATAGAATTAGAAATGAAAAAGGAGAAGTAACAACTGACGCTGCAGAAATACAAAGGATCATGAGAGATTACTACAAGCAACTATATGCCAATAAAATGGACAACCTGGAAGAAATGGACAGATTCTTAGAGAAGCACAACCTTCTGAGACTGAACCAGGAAGAAATAGAAAATATAAACAGACCAATCACAAGCACTGAAATTGAGACTGTGATTAGAAATCTTCCAACAAACAGAAGCCCAGGACCAGATGGATCCACAGGCGAATTCTGTCAAACATTTAGAGAAGAGCTAACACCTATCTTTCTCAAACTCTTCCAATATATAGCAGAGGGAGGAACACTTCCAAACTCATTCTATGAGGCCACCATCACCCTGACACCAAAACCAGACAAAGATGTCACAAAGAAAAGTACAGACGAATATCATTGATGAACATAGATGCAAAAATCCTCAACAAAATACTAGCAAACAGAATTCAGCAGTGCATTAAAAGGATCATACACCATGATCAAGTGGGGTTTATCCCAGGAATGCAAGGATTCTTCAACATACACCAATCAGTCGATGAGATACACAATATTAACAAACTGAAGAATAAAAACCATATGCTCGGGCTTCCCTGGTGGCACGGTGGTTGAGAGTCTGCCTGCCAATGCAGGGGACACGAGTTCGAGCCCTGGTCTGGGAAGATCCCACATGCCGCAGAGCAAATAGGCCCGTGAGCCACAGTTACTGAGCCTGCGCGTCTGGAGCCTGTGCTCCGCAACAGGAGAGGCCGCGATAGTGAGAGACCCGCGCACCGCAATGAAGAGTGGCCCCCACTTGCCGCAACTGGAGAAAGCCCTCGCACAGAAACGAAGACCCAACACAGCCATAAATAAATAAATAAAATAAAATAAAAAATTAAAAATAATAATAATATAAAAAAAAACCCATATGCTCATCTCAATAGATGGAGAAAAAGCTTTCAACAACATTCAACATCCATAATGATAAAAACTCTCCAGAAAGTAGACATAGGGGGAACTTACCTCAACATAATAAAGGCCACATATGACAAACCCACAGCCAACATCACTCTCAATGGTGAAAAACTGAAACCATTTCCTCTAAGATCAGGAGCAAGACAGGGTTGTCCACTATCACCACTATTATTCAACATAGTGGTGGAAGTTTTAGCCACAGCCATCAGAGCTGAAAAAGGAACGAAAGGAATCCAAATTGGAAAAGAAGGAGTAAAGCTGTCACTGTTTGCAGATGACATGATACTATACATAGAGAATCCTAAAACTGCTACCAGAAAACTACTAGAGCTAATCAATGAATTTGGTAAAGTAGCAGGATACAAAATTAATGCACAGAAATCTCTTGCATTCGTATGCACTAGTGATGAAAATCTGAAAGAGAAATTAAGGAAACACTCCCATTTACCATTGCAACAAAAATAATAAAATACCTGGGAATAAACCTACCTAAGGAGATAAAAGACCTGTATGCAGAAAACTGTAAGACACTGATGAAAGAAATTAAAGATGATATAAAGAGATGGAGAGATATACCATGTTCTTGGATTGGAAGAATCAACCTTGTGGAAATGACTATACTACCCAAAGCAATCTACAGATGCAGTGCAATCCCTATCAAACTACCACTGGCATTTTTCACAGAATTAGAACAAAAAATTTCACAATTTGTATGCAAACACAAAAGACCCCGAATAGCCAAAGCAATCCTAAGAAAGAAAATCGGAGCTGGAGGAATCAGGCTCCCTGACTTCAGACTATACTACAAAGCTACAGTAATCAAGACAGTATGATACTGGCACAAAAACAGAAATATAGATCAATGGAACAGGATAGAAAGCCCAGAGATATACCCACACACATATGGTCACCTTATCTTTAATAAAGGAGGAAAGAATATACAATGGAGAAAAGCCAGCCTCTTCAATAAGTGGTGCTGGGAAAACTGGACTGCTATATGTAAAAGAATGAAATTAGAACACTCCTTAACACCATACACAAAGATAAACTCAAAATGGACTAAAGACCAAAATGTTAAGGCCAGACAGTATAAAACTCTTAGAGGAAAACATAGGCAGAACAGTCTATAACATAAATCACAGCAAGATCCTTTTTGACCCGCCTCCTAGAGAAATGGAAATAAAAACAAAAATAAACAAATGGGATCTAATGAAGCTTAAAAGCTTTTGCACAGCAAAGGAAACCATAAACAAGAGTGAAAGACAACCCTCAGAATGGGAGAAAATATTTGCAAATGAAGCAAATGACAAAGGATTAATCTCCAAAATATACAAGCAGCTTAATATCAAAAAAACAAACAACCCAATCTGAAAATGGGCAGACCTAAACAGACATTTCTCCAAAGAGGATATACAGATTGCCAACAAACACATGAAAGAATGCTGAACATCACTAATCATTAGAGAAATGCAAATCAAAACTGCAATGAGGTATCACCTCACTCCCGTCAGGATGACCATCATCAAAAAATCTACAACAATATATGCTGGAGAGGGTGTGGAGAAAAGGGAACCCTCTTGCACTGTTGTTGGGAATGTAAATTGTTACAGCCACTATGGAGAACAGTATGGAGGTTCCTTAAAAAACTAAAAATAGAACTAGTGTATCACCACCCATCAAACCCACTACTGGACATATACCCTGAGAAAACCATAATCCAAAACGAGTCATGTACCACAATGTTCATTGCAGCATTATTTACAATAGCCAGGACACGGAAGCAACCTAAGTGTCCATCGACACATGAATGGATAAAGATATGGCACATATATACAACAGAATATTACTTAGCCATAAAAAGAGAGGAAATTGAGTTATTTGTAGTGAGGTGAATGGACCTAGAGTCTGTCATACAGAGTGAAGTAAGAAAGAGAAAAACAAATACCATATGCTGACACATATATATGGAATCTAAAAAAAAAAACTTACTGAAGAACCTAGGGGCAGGACTGGAATAAAGACGTAAACGTAGAGAAGGGACTTGAGGACATGGGGAGGGGGAAGGGTAACCTGGGATGAAGGGAGAGAGTGGCGTGGACATATATGCACTACCAAATGTAAAATAGATAGCTAGTGGGAAGCAGCCACATAGCACAGGGAGATCAGCTAGGTGCTTTATTACCACCTAGAGGGGTAGGATAGGAAGGGTGGGAGGGAGAGACAAGAGGGAGGGGATATGGAGATATATGTATACGTATAGGTGATTCACTTTGTTATACAGCAGCAACTAACACAACAATGTAAAGCAATTATACTCCAATAAAGATGTTAAAAATAAGCTGGCTGGCAGGTGAATGTGGAGATGCTGTAGTTTATAAATGGGAACTCTGGCAGAAGTGGTTAGCCATCCAGCAATAATCTGTGCTCCCATTCCAGTAGGGTAGTTCTCACTCGGGAGGGTCGGCCCAGGCAGCAAGTACATTCCCAGAAATCCTTGCATGTAGGTGTAGCAATATGCCTGAATTCAAGTCAATAAAATATAAGCAGAGGTGACATGTGCCTACAAGTTTATTCCCCCAAATATCCACTGGAATTTATTATTATTTTTTAATACTCTTTATCGTCAGGCTGGCTAAACTAGAGAGACCTCAGGACAGCCTGGAAAGCCACCTATTTAAGATGGCAGAGCCTCTACTATCCTGGGTTTCTGAATGACCGGATGAAGGGGACTGTAAAGCTGTCTCTGCTCAGTTTTGTATATGAGCAAAAATATACTTTTACTGTGTCAGAACCATTTGGGGGCCATTTGTTACAACAGTTAAGAAACACGAGTATACAGCATAATTCCATTTTAAGAAAAAAAATGGGCTCTTAAAAACACAAAATATTGAAGAATAATTTATTCAGGTATTCCATTCATATTGAGTGCCTATTAAATGTCAAGCACTGTTCTAGGTGCTGGGGATACAGGGATGAATGAGATAAAATCATTGCCATTACAGAACTCACAATATAGTGGAATTGACAGACAATAAACATGTAAATGGATACATAGGTAGTATCATTCCAAATGCTGATAAGTTTTAGGAAGAAATATAAAAGTGCAATAATTTGTGAAATGATGAGGGGAAGGATATGTGGTCAGAGAAGGCCTCTTCAAGGAGGTGATATTTGAAGTGAGACATAAATGTTGAACAAGAAGCAGCCACATGATGATCTGCAAAAGAGGCATTCCAGTCAGAGGGCCTGATAAATGCAGACACCTTGAGACAGGAATGAGCTTAGTGTGTTCAAGACACAGAAAGACAACTTGGAACATTGAAAGTGAGAGGAAGAGTGACTTGGGATCAAGTTGGAGAGAGGGCAGATCATGGAGGGCCTGAGAGGGCCTGAGAAGCCATGGTAAGGGGTCCCAGAAGCCATGAAGTGTTTTAAGTAGGCACTGAAATCATCTGATTCCTTTATTCAGGCAGTCTTTCTGGCTGCTGGGTAGAGAATAGATTGCAACAGGGCAAAAACTAAAGCATGCTGTAGTAATCCAAGCAAGAGATGTTAGGGCTTGCACTGGAGTGGAAGCAGTGGAACGATGGGAAAAGACTGGACTTAGGATATAAAAATAGACAGCATTAGATCTCATTGTTAGTCGCTGTTAGGCTACAGGAAAATGAGCGTTAAATGTGAAGCAGATGAATATGACTTACTAACTCTATATTATTATCTGATTCTATTAAGATGCTTATATTAAGATCCTTATATTAATATCTAGGATTGGCAGACTCTAGCTTGTGGGACAAATGCTGCCTATTGCCTGGTTTGTAAATAAAGTTTTTGAAACATAGCCCCTGTCCCCCAGCTGATTTCTGTATTCCATGTGGTCACTTTTGCATCACAACGGCAGACTTAGTAAGTTGCAACAAAGACTTTATGGGCAACAAAGCCTAAAATATTTTCTATCTGGCCCTTTACTGAAAAAGTTTTTAGACCTCTGCTAAAGAGATTATTCTCTACATTTTATAATTTATCTTGTAGTAAAAAGAGTCTGGAATTGAAATAATGGAATTGCCTAATTCTCAGGCAGCTTTTTGGATCTCTCAGGATTCTGGATTGGTACAATTTTTTTTTACACTTCAGTAGCGTATGTTTGCTTCATGGCAGTCACTAAAATCAAAATTAATGCAAATCAACCATCACAAAGATTATGTCTTAGATTTGGAAGAAACCTTCGTGACCATCTGGTCTGACTCCTTTATTATTTTAGAGAAGGAGACAGAACTGCATGGTCCTTATGTTCACTAGTTCAGGGTCACAATGTCAGTTAGTGGCAAAGAGAAACCTAGAATGCCTGCTTCTGCTCTCCCAGCTCAGTGCCTTTGCCATGACTAAAATGCTTAAAAATAGGCATGGAAATCCTTGATCATCACAAATATGAATGGATGGAGATTTTCTTTAAAAGTCATTGTTTTTACATCAGATTTGAAGTACCCAACATTTATTTTGAACTAGGATGTTTTTCATTTCATAAAATGATCCAGCTTATTCTATTTTTAAAATTTTAAAGTGGAAAATTTCAAATATGGATAAAAGCAAAGATAATAGCAAACTGAACCCCTGTGTACCTGTCACTCAGTTTCTACAATTAACACGTGACTCAGAACATTTCATCTATTTCCTCCTACTGAGTCATATCCTTGTTCCTCTAAAACTCCTCTTTCCCAGGAGCTTGACACTGGTTGTTCTCTTCCTGGAAAGTTAATCTCCCAGGTAGGCCCAGGGATCATCCCTCTTTTCCCAGATTGCCCATGACTCATTCCCTCATCTCCTCCAGGTCTTTGTCAAATGTCATCTTCTCTGTGAAGCCTTCTAGAACCAGTTTTATTTAAATGACCATCTCTGCCCGCCTTCCCCATCTACTCCCTCTGCATTATTTTTCTCCATAGAACTTATCTCACCTGGCACTTTTAAAGTTTTATTTAGTTGATTGCCAGGCTGCTTGCATTGCAATGTGAGCTCAATGGAGACAGGGCTTTTGTATATTTTGCCCATTCTGTATTCTCAGTGACTAGGACAGTGCCTGGTTCAGAGGAGGCATTTAGTATTTGTTGAAGGCATAAATGAATATATGTAGACTATTTCTTTAGTAGAATTTTCTTGAAATGAATAATATTTACTCTAGCTCAGAATACCACCTCTGAAATCTTGCCTGTTTTCCTATTCAAGTTAACTAGGCAGGCCAACCTAGAAGAAAACCTACAAGTTCTCTTAATTTTATCCTTTGAGCCTAAGACCTGGAAGAATGCAGAGTAAGTCCTAGTACACTGTTACTTGCTTCTTTTCCCTTTTTCTGGACTCCAGTCTGGACCAATCTGTGTTCTGTAGAGATCCAGTTTCTTCATGAACCAAACCCCCTCTGAAAAAGAGAGAAAGAGAAAGTGAGCATTAGAGAGTAAAACCCTCCAAAGCTCCCTCTCCCATGAATCTTCCTAGTCATATGATAACTTTACTTCCTAGTGGTAGAGAAAAAAGAGAATATTCATCAACTGTCTGCTTCATTTTGGAGCATGATTCAAATTTACCTTATCCCAGTTATGTTTCCTATTTATAACATATACTTTGTTAATATCCTGGTATCATCACATGTACCTTCTCTTCTCTTGCCTATCTCTGTGTCCCTTCTCCTGTAACATCTCCTGTGTGTGATGCTTTTCAGGGTATCCTAGATACGTGTTCACAGTGAGGGGGGAGAGGGGTGAAGTCAACAGCAGATTAAGGAATTATCTTTTCAATTTCTAGATAAAAAACAACTGAGGTTCAGGGGTCATGAATTCAGGCTTTCAGATCTCTTACTCCAATAACCTAACTTTGTTGTTCACTGTCAATCTTTGTAATGCTATTTGTTGAAATTAGATCTTCATAGATATTTCACTTCCTTGTGCTACCTCTGATTCTTTTAACATGAATAAATTCTCTTCAAGCTTGAGAGTGTGAGTGATCATCACAGGTGATATTAACGTGATTGGTGAGAATATCTTTCATTGTCTGGTTCTTCATGGAACCCCTAAGACCCTAGTACATGTACCATGTGGCACTGAATACATATTGATTAGACTGATGAAAAGAAAGATTTTACGAACATAAAATATTCAAAAAGAATCAAACCAGTAGCTCCATTTGAGACAGAGAACAGGGTATTCAACTTATGATTAAATTTTAAAAGATGCTTTAGGCAGAAAAATATAGAGGGAAGAAGACTCCCAATCTAAATCTATTGAAGCATATTAAACATTCATTAATTTATTTACTAGTTTATTCCACAAACACATGTTGAGAGCCTACTGTGTCAAGCATTATTTTTGGGGCTAAGTATACAAGATGATTTAAGCATATCCCCTGTTCTTAAGGGATCCTGCCTAGTTGGGGAATGACTAAATCAACAATTACAAGGTGTATGATAAATACTGCAATAGAAAACAGGAAGTTTTGTAGCATAGATAAGTAGTATCAACTTAATTTAACAGAGGGTAGTCAGGGAGTGATTCTTAAGCTGAATTTTAAATGTTGAGTAGGAGTTAGATAGAATGATGGGTAGGGGAATAGGAGGGAATGAGAAATTGTTCTTTAGGTACAGGACACAGTAGGTACAAAGCACAGATGTGGCTTCTGGGAAAAGCAAGTATTTTGGCTAGAGCCATTGAGCCATGTTTTGAGATGAGCCTGGAAAAGGCAAGAATGTGCCATGGAGACTTTGTACACTATAAAATTTGGATTTCATCCTCAAGCAGTGAGCCACCTTTAAGGATTTTAATGGTGGGGGTGGGTGAAGGCAGAGAGATCACATAACTATAGGGACTGATCTTACGAGAGTAGACGCTAAGAGCAAGCCTGAATGAAGGTGACAGTGAATAGAAGAGAAAAATTTCAGAGGCATCCTTAATAGGATTGATGATTAATTCAGTGTAGGGGTGAGCAAGCAAAGAGAGAAGGAGAATGAGAAGAGGCAAGTGATGTATAAAGACCCAGGGAAGGATGGAAATTAAAATAAAAGGGCAGTTTTAAGAAAGAGAGGTTGGTTAACTGCAACAAAATCACAAAGAGGTCAAACAGACTAGGAGTTACCTGTAGATTTATCAATTAGGGATTAAATTGTGATCTTTGTCATAGTAATTTCAGAGGAATAGTTAGATTAGAAGCTAGTTTTTAATGTACTGAGTCAGGAATGGATCCAAATTATGGGTGGCCTTCTGCTGTACAATTTGGGGGTTCTTTATAAGAAAAAGAACACACAATTATGAATTCAAAACCATGTATAAGGCCTTGGAAGGGGTTCATGCAATGAGGGCCCCTGACATACAGCTTCATTTGCTGTTTAACAAATCCACCTTTGGGCTGAAGAAGGAATGAGCGATGATTAAATAGCAAGTGCTGTATCCTCCTTCAAGAACCTTGGCTTTGAAAGAAAGAAGAAAAATGGAAAAATCACAGTGTGAGGAGGTAGAGAACAGAGGGCATAGGAGGAGTGTGTGCGTGTGTGTGTGTGTTTCCTTTATGGAGTGACATGAGCATGTTGGTGATATGACTTGAGGTGATGGAGGGAGGTGTGGAAGATACATAAGAGAGAGCATGAAAAGTAGATCAAAGTACCTGAGGGTATGACAGTGGATGGAATCAAGAGGAACAGGACAAAGGAAAGAAAATTTGGGGAGTAACCCAAATAAGAGGATTCTTGAGAGGAGACTTCTGGATGTGCTGGCACAGACATAGAAATTATGCCAAGAGGATGGTGTCACAGAACCTCGGGGAAGAAATTCATGGAAATCTTGGGAATACAGTGCTGAAAAGTGTTCAGTGTAGCTGGGAGGTCCAAGATGAAGATCCCACATGGCCCATACTATTTGACCATCAGAAAGCCATTGATGACTGTTATCAAGGAAATTTCAGTGGAGTGATGGGGATAGAAACCCAATGATGTTGGGTGGAAAAGTGAAGGGGAGGTGTGGAAGGACAGCCGTGTGAGTGGCCTCAAAATTGGATGTGTTTACGAGGGGAAGGAGGGAGGCAGGGCAAAAGCCAGAGGAGCATGTAAGTCAAGCAAGGGTTTTATTATTTACTTGTTTAGAGTTTGTGGTAAGATAGAACATGCTTAATATGATGGGGGGCTCAAAGCAGAAGAGAGGGAGAGAGGAGACAAAGGAAATGTATCTGGGGAAAGAAAAGCATTGGTTAAAAAAATTATTGCCCTTTTTCTAATTTGAAAAACAATATGTACAGGTAAAGCATACAAATAATATAGAAATAATAGCATTTACTTTCTAAAAGTAAATACTGAGAAAACTTTGGTTTTATACTTGCAGACATTTTCTACTAAAAACATGAATATACATACATACAGATATACAAGTAGAAAGATACTTTTTAAAATAAGAATAAAAAATAAGAATTAAACAGGACATTCAGTATACTGCTTAATTTCACTTGAAATTGTGCAGTGATGTTCATATAGGTAGTTAGAGATCTAGCTTATTCTTTTTGACAACAAATCATTATCTTAAAAAAAATCAGTCCTCTATTGATGGGTGTAATTGTTTTCAGTTTACCACTATCACAAATAAGGCTACAATTGTCCTCTTTGCATATTTGTGTGAGTATTCATATAGAATTTATTGCTTAAATTACATTGCCAGAAATGTATGTAAATTTATATTATTACCAGATGTTTCCAAATTTCCTCCTCAAAACGTTATTATTCTCATTTATACCCCTGCCCACAATCCACTGAGTGCTTGGAAATCATATTTCAATGTTAAATTTAACTCAGTAAAGAACTGGAGTGATCATATTCTGAAGTTAGCGAGAAATCCTTTGCGGAAGTGCCTCAAATATCTTAACCACTGACTTATCTTTCTCTGAAATTTTTATTGGAGAAGTGGATAGCAAACTATTTCATACTGAATTTTGTTATATGATTTGCTAATTATCCTTTTGCTACAAATATGGGAGTATTTTGGCTATATTATGGGTTAAATATATGGTTTGCTAGAACTTGAGGTAGAAGGAATTTAGAGAGGTTTTAAATCAGCTTTCTCATTGTATAACTGAAAAAAAAAGTATTGATGGTCAGAGAGGCTGGGTTTCCCCATATACTCCCAATGATCTTTTCTGCACAACTGTTTTCTGGTGTTGATTTGACCTGGGATGCTTTCCTCTGATGCCTGGCCAGTGTCCCTTGTTCTATAAGACAGCCTCACACTATAGACTTATCTGGTATTGGCAGAGCCTGCCTGGCATTATAACAGCTGGTTTCTATGCCTGTTTCTTACTTCCCACACCTTAAATTATAAGATTTTACAGAGCAAGGCCACGTCTTATTCATCTTTGAGTCCTCAGTTCTTATTTCGAGGATATACACGTTAGAACTTGCCTAAATCTTTTAGAGTTCCCCCCAATGAATTAAAAAAATCTAGGTAATGATTACAATGCATTGTAACATCACAAAATAGAGACAGTCAGCCATTAAGTGCCTTCTCATAAAGGTGCATAAACTACTTCTAAGGTATTCTTGCCAAAAAAAAGAACCTGAATCTAATCAATATACGTGGGACGGAGAATCATGCTAAATGACTACAGGGATAAAATTAGCAAAATCTAGACTGGGCCAAATACACAGGACAAATATTCTCATTCTTTCAACAAACACATTATAATGAAAAAATATGGAGTGGACAACTTGTGATTCAAGAAGTCTTAAGAGATGTATCAACCAAGTGCAGTACATTTTGATCCTAATTTGAGCAAACACATTGTAAAAAAATTATGAGACAGTTGGAGAAATTTGAAGGCTAATTGGATATTTGATGGTACTAACAAATTATTGCTAATGTTTTATATAATGTTATTGTAGTTATGTTTTAAACAGAGTCATGATGTTATGATGTTTTTAGAGGTACATACTGACATATTTATTCATGAAATGATATAACAATTGGAATTTGTTTCAAAACAATTTGAGCTTGATAATTGTTGAAGCTGGGTGATGGGTATGTAAGGATTATTATACTATTTTCTCAACTTTTGTATGTATTCAAAATTGTCTAAGGTAAAAATAAAAATGTTTTTGGATGTGGATAAATGAATATTACAATTTACTTTTTAACTTATGTTGGAATGACTTTCCTCATTCCCACTTCTATTTCTATTCTCTTCCAGAAGCCTGGCTATGCTAGTAGTGTTTTTTAAGTGAGCTTTAAGCTAAGACAGATACAGACAGTATTTCAATATAAGAAATAGGAAATATTTCTTGCTGGTAATAGAGTATATAATATGCTGGTAATAGAGTCACCTTTGTAGTACATAAATTCTTACTGGTTTTCAGTAAGAAATCTGAAGCCCAGACAACTGTGAGGATTTTTTCCATCCCCTTCGTACTCTAGCTTTAGTATCTAAAGCTCCCCCTCCCTGTGTGCCATGTGATATCAAATGGACGCATGAATGGCTGATACCCTACACTGGAGCCTGGACTTCAAAGGAGCTGGGACTTTGGCATGGGAGGAAGAAGAGGGGAATGAAAGCGCCTGAGGATGAAGAGAGCACTGAGGCTTTGTAATTGGAGAATCACTGTATCCCTGGCTTGATCTTTCTCAGGATGATAGATTTCTTAAGAGGCTCGTAAGACATTCAGCATATAAGCATTATCTGATCCCTGGACAATCTCAGGCACTTTTGAGTAACAGGTTACTTGCTAGGAGGGACCATTGCTCGCACCAAATTTTCCCATGTTGTTGGCATTGTATATTCCCCGACTGCAAGGATCGTCTATGAATTCAGGGAACTGTTGATTAGAGTTTGCTATGTTACTTGGCTGTGTGTCAGTAAAAAGACCTTGTTCACAACAAATGGAAGAGTAGGTCTGCAAGGAATACCTCTCAAATGCCAAGTATATTTATGTGACACGCAGTTTCCTTGGTAATTCATGGAATAGGGAGCAGGAAGGGCTTATGAGTTTCCTCATAAGGGGGTGGTAGTCGTGGGAGTTTATGGTTTCTTCTCCCGTGGTTGAAATTCACGGAAGGGTTGCTACAAGCCTACTTTTGTACCTGTGGGATACTGAAGATCAGTAGGAGATAAGACTCTTTCAACTGTGTATTTCTACATTAGAATATTTAGAAGAATAAGTTGTATTAATATTCGCTAGTCAGAAACTAGTTAGACTCTTATTATGGGCTCCACTAGCTTATATATATGTAGACATTTTTAAGATTCTCTAAGAGACCAACCAATGTATTTAGAAAATAATATTCTCTGTGGAAAATGTTATTGGGTTGGGGATTATTTAACCTACAAAAAATGGAAGCAGATTTTTCTCAGTGTCTGAAGACATATTTGGTTGTTTCTAGTTACTTGATAGGGTTTGAAATGTCATACACATTGAGATGTTAAGTTAGGGTCACGTGGTATATACATAACTAAAGTGTGGGGAAGGAATATTGATAATAAAGGCAAAAAAGGTAAGGATTTCTGAAGACCCAAAGAACCATAGAAAACTTATCATACTGATTAGCTAGGAATAGAATATCAGAATTGGTACCTTGAAGATTTTCTTTTAAATCTGTAGTTTCCTTTTAATCCAAGTGGAGAACTGTTAGATTTATCCCTTACCTGATGGAGTTAACATCTCAATTCTGGCTTCCAGTGGTCCTGCAGACTTTGGATTATGTAAGAATCCCTTAGTTAGCTCTGTTTCATATGGGAAGAAAGATTGAGAATGGATCTTTTGTTTGAGAAATTCACTGGAACTAGCTTGGGGGCCAGTTCTTGCTTGTCAATCATGTTCTTGTCTTTTCAAGATAATGCATGTTTTTTTCCTTCTTAGCCCCCAGCTAATAAGTGATCCTAAAATTGAAAAACAACAAAAATTATGTATAGCAGCAAGCTTAGTGATATTAGGCATATATTGAGCTGAAATGTTCCAACTTCCAAGGACTAAGTATTAGGTGTTTATGTGGTAGTTTGAAGTTGCAGGTTATTCTGAATGAATTGAGGTCATCCATGAAAAAAAAAAAATGAAACGGCCAGAAAAGTGTTTCCCAGTATTTTTTTTTTTTTTTAGTAAAAAGCACATCTCTTCTTTAGATGGAGAGGGCCAATGTTATTTTCAATAATTTGAGAACTAGAGAAAAAAGAAAACTCTAACCTGGAGAGTTCCATGAAGTCATAGATACCATGAGGCTTTTGCACTCAATCTCACCTATGAATCACTGTTCATCAATATCATGCCTGCCTCAACTGACTGGTCACTGCAGCACTACTAAAACCTAAGTGGTATTTCTTATAAAATGTCCATTTGTCGAGCATAATGCTGCTGCCTGTACTGCCACTTGCTAGGTTGTGCAACACTTCAGAATTAATTTCGTGCCCTCTTCCGTCTGCCTTCCTTCCCACTCCCCCTGAATTACATTCCTTCTTTGGCTAGCCAAATAGGTATATTAAAAGGCAGAAAGAAGAAATATGAACTATAGAGAAAGAATATTTCATGAAAACAGTGCCTGATTTAAGACATCCATAAATGAAAGTTATTTTCACAATGAAGGGACATAATCAAAGGATGTGATGGATCTGAAGACTCCTGAAGCAATTTATTTGGAAGTACTGAAGCAGAGACCCTTGTAAAAGCTTTACAAATGCTGCTTCACCTACCATGCTACTTAACGGAGCACAACAGAAATCTTTCTCCCAGTGACATTAAATTCCCTTATTATAAGATGGTTTTACATATGGATTGAGTGGCAACTTTTATTAGAGACTGAAAAGCAGGGGGAAATGAGATCAGAATATGATACCATAGGCAGAATGACTATTAAATATTTCTTTTTAAAAATGAGAATCTGAGAGGATAATGAAATCTGTCATCTTGGTTTTGGGAGAAACAGTATAACACTATTACAAAGATATGGACTTTTTTTTTTTTTTTTTGATATGGACATTTTTGAAGAAAATTCTCTACCCTCATTGTTTATTCAGCATCTTTTTTTTTTTTTTTTTGGTAGAAAAAAAAAAGAGTTTCACTGGGGTGTTTTCAATGTAGGAATTTTAAATTACTGCCAGTATGTGCTAACAGGAGCATGTAAATGGGAGACCACCATTTTCGCTCCAAAATCTAGAATGGAACAGTAATAGATATTTGGGTACTTGAGTTGAAAATTGAGAACCATGAATAAAGAAGGAGAAGAATATGTTTTCAGAATTCTGTAAAAAGTTGGGGATTATTAGATTAATTATTCCTTGATTTAGGCAAGCTAGGCAAGGGGTGGCAGCCATTTGGGGCCAGATAGGAAACTGGGAGAAAAGGCCTCTTCAGTGGAGAGGAGGGCTGAGAAAGACTTGGCCTGACAACAAGATAAGAAGTGGGTAGAATTAGCAAGAGAATGTTTACTTTCTTAGAGAAGCATTGATTGGGAGTGGAACAAATTTAGGGAAGTAGAGAAAGATAAGCAGAGTTTAAAGATTATTAAATGTTATGGTTTAGAGATTGTTTAGAGTTTAGAGATTGTTAAGTGCTGTGGTAAACCCTACGTCTGCATTAAACCCTCATAGCTGATTCTCTGCTTATTGTATAATATGGTGAAAAAAATGTCATTACCTAAACAGCTGGCATTAGAATTGCTCATACAGTGAACTGTCTTTGGCTGGAATTTTATCTAAGTGTGTGCAGAAGGCATACTGGTGCCAAGCCATCTGAGAAAAGAGCAAATATGCTAGTGGAGAAGATTTTTTTGCTCTTCATGAAGTGCAAAGATAGCTGAGAAGGCAGAGAAGGGAGAAAGGTGAAAGAGGAAGAAGGCGTAACGTGATGTGTACTGGATGCCATGTTGACGGGAAAGGTCCAGGACACACATTTGATAGCAGGCTGACCAGAAAGTTCTTTTGTGTAAAGAAATTTCTTGGATCCAAATGCCTTTCTGATCCCTCAAAGAAAAACACAATCTAAGCCAAAATAGTGAGCTCATATGCAAAATCATCTTCAAAACATGTCCCCTACATACCTCTTCTTCCAACCTGATTGCTGAATGTGCATAATCTCCTTCTAGTTAGAAATTTGAAGCTGCAACAGACTCCAGCTTTTCAACAAGATCTACTATACACCCAAATTATTTGTGTGAGTTGGGTTTGGGAGTAAGTGATGTAGGGACTAAGTTCCATGTTTAGTTTGATGTTGTGCAGAAAAATGTCATTCATTAAGTCACTAACTCCAGTTAAACTTATTTTTTTTAAATAGTGGCACTGAAATAGCTTTGTTTTAAAAATATGCTAGAGACATCCTTATAGCAGGCCCAATCTATTGCGGTTTATCTAACACACTTCCTAAATGGTATATTGCCTGATTGTCTTTTAAGAGTTTGAAAATATCAAGCAAAAACCAATGTGGGTTAAACATATACCTCCCACCCCAATGGGTTGACATCCTTGGTCAGGGAAAATTTAATATTTTTCTGAAGTCCAAATACAAATGTCTATCTGAATATAAAAAATGTATTATTTTTCATAATTCCTGTTCCCAATTTGGAAAAATTTGTATGGTGGCAAAAAGGTTATAAATCAGTAGAAAAAGAGCCAGAATATTTGGGTTCTAACCCTAGATTTACCAATAACTTTCTCTGTAATATTGGTAAATCAGCTTTCCTTTCTGGATATTATTTGCCACATTTACAAAATAGGAGTGCTGGATTTGACTCTCTCTCTCTCTCTCTCCCCTCCAATTATATCTCTAAGTGTTTTTAGCCACAACTGAGTCAAATGACTATTTCAAAGTCTTATAAAAATATCCTAAGGCTGCAGTTATACCCCAAAAAGAGCTGATGCCATTATTCAGGTACTTCAAATCATTCAGTTTATTTAGTTTAATCCCTAGGTAATTAAAACAAATTAGATAGAAACAATAAAAGAATTTGAACAGCAAGGCAATAGGAATTGGACCTAATCACTTTTGAAAAGAATCACTTCCTAGAATTCATTCAAAAAGATTATATGAAAACGGGTAGTTAATTATTAAAGTAACCATAAACTGGCCTAGTCTGAAAAATAAGGTACATTTGAAAGGAGAGTGATTTTGTGCTAGAATAACTTAGTCACCTCTTCTAAGAGCACAGATAAAATATTCAACAGCCCTAGTCATAAAAATGTAAGTTAAAACAAGAATCATTTTTTGCCTATCAGGTTTGAAAAGCCTAAATAGAACAATAATAACTAATGCCAGTAAAGTGTAATGAGGAGGGGAAATACAAATTAGAGCAACCAGATGCAGAATTACTTGAAAACAAAGAAAAATAATTATGACCCAAGCATATTTAATATCTTATGCTATATATATATATATATATACATACAGGTATACTTATTTAATACCTTATGTTATATGTATATATGGAGAAAGAGAGAGAGAGATCTTTTACTATGTTCCAAGGAACAACAAAGACTTATTCCTCTACAAGTGACATGGCTTTACACTTTTAGGTAGGAAGCTAAACAAAATGGCACAGAGATTTAGAATCTTGAAAGATACAGAAAAAATAAATGATCAGTCAGTATGAATACTATAGTATGTAAGAGGAAACACAGGATTCTGAGACCTTTGAAGCTCTGGCTGTGAGGCTAAGGGAGCAGACAAGTCATGGTGGAGGACATGCCCAGATGGAAGATCAAGGCACGGAGCTTCAAGAGTTGTCTGTGCCATTCATATGAATTCTGTTTCACTAGAGACAAGGTTGTGTGTATCCCTATCAAAACAGGAAGCAGCAATAGATGTTTAAAAGCCGAGGACTAGTTTCGCATATTTAAAATTTTGAATTTTGCCATTAAGAAAGAGTGTTTCAGGCTAGATGTATAAGAGGTATAAAGTCTCACTAGGGAAAATTGCTCTTCAAGGGGAAGAATCCATCTTGAATATAAATCTGAAGGTCAAAATTTTTTTTTTTTTTTTAATTTTATAGCTACTTTATTTATTTATTTATTTTTGGCTGTGCTGGGTCTTCGGTTCGTGCGAGGGCTTTCTCCAGTTGCGGCAAGCGGGGGCCACTCTTCATCGCGGTGCGGGGACCGCTCTTCATCGCGGTGCGCGGGCCTTTCACTATCGCGGCCCCTCCCGTTGCGGGGCACAGGCTCCAGACTCGCAGGCTCAGTAGTTGTGGCTCACGGGCCCAGCTACTCCGTGGCATGTGGGATCTTCCCAGACCAGGGCTCGAACCCGTGTCCCCTGCATTAGCAGGCAGATTCTCAACCACTGCGCCACCAGGGAAGCCCCGGTCAGAATTTTTAATAAATTATGGTAGATCTTTCTCCCAACCCATCTTAAGTAAGAGTTGGAAAATTCTGGACGAGATATCTTTTTCTAGAGGAATAATGGATTACATAATCTGAGGGATCCTTTTGCTAAAATATAATATGATACTTGATAAATTACCAGAACTATATTTAATGTGTTATTGGATTTGCTACAAAGTAAGAAATATCCAAGGGGGTGGAAACTAACAAAAATAAAACCCAGTGAGCTGAAAACACACTAGAGAAAGGTAAGTTGTGAAAAAGAAAGCAAACCAGGGAATGGTAAAGTGTGGTTACATGAAGGAAAACACCTACAAAGATACTGGGTATCTAGAGATTTCGGCTCTTGGCAAAGCATTGAGGCTAAACCTGCGAATCCTGCATTAAGCTCTACCAAAGAGATTTTACACTGTTTTTTCCTCTATAGAAATCTGGTGAGCTTATAGGCTCCTTCCTATAATTGTGATCCCTAATGCATAAAATAAAATACATAAAATTATAATAAAACCAATTACATAAAAATAGAGTTAGCAAAGTCTTTTTTAAAAAATGTGTGATTTAGAAATAAATGTGCTTCTTATTAATTTATTAATAATAAGATCTAGTGGTGGCTCTAATAATTATAATTTTAAAGTAGTTATAGATATAAATGATATTTTGAGATTTCTGCAAGTATAGAAATATAGCATCTGTAATTGTTAGTCACAAATACTTGTTTGGCTTTACTACTGTGAAGAATTTAAAATTAGTGAGCTAACTATTGATCTTAAGAAGAGAGTGAAAACACAGCAGAATATACCCAAGAGAATATAGAAGAAAGATAGTAATTACATTAGGAACAGAAATTAACAAAATAAGAAATCAAAGATAAATAAGTGGGAATGACAAAACCAAAAGTGGTTCTTTGACAAGACAAGATTAATAAAATATACATCTGCTGAGGCCCATCCAAAGCAAAGAAGAAGACAGATATATCCAAAATTAGATATAGGAAAGGTTGTAATTACAGATATGGAAGAGATTGAAAAGGTAATAAGAAAATACTACTCACAAGTTTATGTCAACAGATTTGAAAACTTCAATGAAATATACAAATTCTGAGAAACATATAATTTACCCAAACTGACTCCAGAAGAAATAAAAAGCATGAAAATTTCTATAACATTTTAAAAAACTGAGTAATCTAAGTTCTTCCCACAGTGAAAAAAACAAGTTGCAGAGTGTGTCACAGAAGAAGTCTATCAAACTTTCAAGGGGTAGTTCTAATATTATACATCTTCCAAAAAATAGAAAAATGAATATTCTCTGAACACATTTTAGAAAGCTAATATTATCTTCTAAAATCACACAAGAACATCATGAGAAAAGAAAATAACAGACAGTCTTACTCAGGAACATGGATGTACAAATCCTGAGCAAAATACTGGCAAACTAAATCTAGCTATGCATACCAAGATCATATATCCTTAATAAATAGTGCCTTTTCCATAGAAATTCAAGAGAATTTTATTTTCTTAAGTAGTCTATAAATTAAATTCACTACATCAGCAGATCAAAAGGGAAACAAATGTATGTTTCTCTCAAAAATTGGAAAAAATTGATAAAATTCAATACCCATTTATTATAAATATTTTCCAAAGTAGGAACAGAAGAAAACTTTATTAATCTGAAAAAAGCTGGGACTTCTTGGTGGCACAGTGGTTAAGACTCCGCGCTCCCAATGCAAGGGGCCTGGGTTTGATCTCTGGGCAGGGAACTAGATCCCACATGCATGCCACAACTAAGAGTTCACATGCCACAACTAAGGAGCCCACATGCTGCAACTAAGGAGCCAGAGAGCCACAACTAAGGTGCCCACCTGCCACAACTAAGACCCGGTGCAACCAAATAAAAATAAATAAATAAATAAATTCAAAAAGGTACCAACTAAAATGTTTTTAAGAACATTATTAGTGACGAATAGAAGCATTTTCTGTAACATTAGGAACAAGACAAGAATAACCAACAAAACTGCCTCTATTCAAAATTATTTTCTATGTTTTAGTATATTAAGGGTAGCCAAGATAGTACAAAAGAAAAATAATAAAATATATAAAGAAGGAAGGAAGAAAATTATCATTTGCAGAAAATTATTGCCCAAATAAAAAAGTCCAAAGTGTTTTCAGACTTATTATTAGAATTAATTAGCAACATTTCTGGCTATAAGACAAAAATTAACTGAATTTTTATATACTATCAACAAACAAATGTTATTAAAAAATAATGATCTTTACAATAGCACAAAAGTATAAGGGTACATAGGCATATGTCTAACATAAACTGTTTAAGACTTTTATAGAGAAAATTATAAAACCTCTTCAAAGACATTAAGGAAGAATTGAATAAATGAAGATATCTAATTAGTGAAGTAGAAAATTTATTATCATAAGGTGCCTGTTTTCTACAAATTAAGCCAGAGATTCAATACAATTTTAATAAAAATACCAATAGAAATTTTTGAGAAACTTGACAAGCTGATTCTAAAAATTTTGAGGGGAAGAAAAATGGCCAAAGCTTTCCTGAAGAAGAATCTGTTGTGGGAACCTACTCTATAAGATATTGACTTACTTTACATTTACAGCATTTAGTGCAGTGTTATTTATGCTTCATAGAGAAATTGACTCGGGAGCCCAGGAGTAGAATCTACTTTTGTGACACCTTGATATGCAACATAAATGGCATTATCGATCAGTGGGAAAATAGGTGCTAACAGCTTGTTATCATGTTGAGAAAAATGGAATTTGATTCTTATCTCACGTGATACACATAAAATAATTTTGGCTTATTTCTGAAAGGCAAAGCTGTAAACCTTTTAGGAGAAAATATCAAACTATTTTAAACCTTATGATGGGAAATATTTCTTTGACAAAATACGTAAGAAACAAAATGTACAAGAAAAAATTAATAAAACTGACTGCATCAAATTGAGTACTTTTTTTCATGTAAATTTACCAAGAAAGAAAGTGAAGAGACAAGACAGTAATTGGAAGATATTTTAATAATATATAACTGTCTAAAGATTAATAGCTGTGTCATGGGCACAAATAGGGAAAATGAGGACAGCTAGCTTCCAGAACGTTATTTTAAGAGCCCTAGAAACCACAGATACACTTACTATTGGAGATCCTATACCACATTAAATCAATATTTTAAAATGCCCAATTTCCACAGCAAATATATTTTTTCTATAAAAATTGAAATAATTTATTTTGAGCTTGAAATTATTGGTCCATAATAAATTCATTTGATTTATGATGGTAATATATCTTCTTCACAGATTCAAGCATTTCAGAGCAATTCTATAAAGACAAGTGGTTTGTTCTTCCTTTAAGAGGACAGAAAGTCCAGAAGACTAGAAAGGTTGTTTGCCTTTTTTTATACAGGTTTCTGCTCCTTGTTTTGGCCACATTAGCCCCACAAATTTTGGGATGTCAGTGAAACCGTGTGGTTTTTGACTGCTGACGTGGGCACTAACTATTTTTGACTTGGTCTGCCAGTGGGCAGGACCCACCAACTGCTCACACACCAGCTAAACACAGCAGCTGCCTCTCAGGAGAGGTGCCAAATGTGATATTTCACTGCTTGAAATAATCAGATACTTGTGAGTCACGAGTGGTGTTTGGGACGCCAGCCTGTTGGGTGTTTGTTGGTGCTGAGGATTACTAAGGAGAGAGCAGAATATGATAGTGAGGGTTAATAGCAGGGATCTTTCACTTTGTTATGTGTGGACTTGAGATGGGGAGAGAGAAAAATTCCAAGTCACATTTTTACCATTCTCCATATGAGCCAAAATCCTTAGAGACTGGTTAAATTTCAACAGTTACTTAAGCAGAGACTACTGGTCATTTGTTGTGGTTCTATATCATGAATTCCCCACTGAATCAGAGATTTGACCAGAATGACCTCCAATGTGTTTTCCAACTGTAAATTCCCTCATTCTAAGAAAATCGTATTTGCAGAAATGTGGTGGTGAGAGGCAGGGTGATTTTTTATATATAAAAAAGTTTTCAGATTAAAAATAGCTATTGCCTTTGAAAAGAAATAGAAACACATTTAATACTCCACTGGGAGCTGTAAAATATCAACGCCAATTTGTGCTCTCAAAACTCTCTAGACTGACCTTACAGGTAAATGTTTTCTACCTATGCAGTCAAAATATCTGGTCATCTCAGTGGGAAGATTAATCAACTGATTATTAGAAGGGATGGGTCTTTCCTTTCCTTTTCAGAGGGCTGCATCAGCATCTGTGAATGCATGAAATGCCTAGTCAGTGTGGCATTTTCATGAGCAAGATGAAAAAGGCTTGAACTGCACCATTATGAACCAGTTTGAAATTTGGAAAGTTATAGTCCTATTTCAGCTTTACAGTTGTTTTTATAAAGTAAAGGATATTTGAAGTTATTTTGAGCTAACATTGTTAACTTTGGGTGTCACAGAGCTTTTGCAATTCAAGGTAAATAAGAACTATTTATTGCCCATAAAAAAAAACCAGATTGTTTTTCCTTGTAATGTTCATTGTTCCTGAGCCCCTCTCATTCTTTTTGGAAGAAGGGGATGGTAAGGCCCAGTAGCAGTAAACAGCTTCCTCAGGCTCAGTAGCCTGAGGACAATTATAGAGATAGCAAATTGGGGGCCTGTAGACATGTTTTGATTGGCCTATATAGAATTTTTTAAAACTTAAAAAAAAATTGTGTTGGTAACATAACGGTTTGATTTCTTCACACAAAAATTTTTTAGCTTTTCTTGAAAAATCAGACAGTATGGCAATACTGGGCCCAAATTCCTTAGAGGCAACTATTAGCTAAGCCAGCATGGCCCCTCCTGTCTTTAGGTGGGAGAACACCCTTTAGTGCCTCATCTTACCCATCACTCTGTATCATCTGGTTGGCTGCAGTTGTTGACATTATGTGTTTGGTTCTATAAGATTGTCAGCAAAAAAATTAATCAGTAGTCAATCTAAGAAAGAAATGGCAAAACTTGCTTGTGCCAACCTGAGGATTATAACCCAGACAGCTCTGAAAACTGTTCCAAAGAGATAAGGGGGGAGGTCAGTATATATGTTATATTGGCCAAGGGGTTCATGCAATTCAAGCACACATCTTGATATAAGGTTACTGCTATTTGCAGGAAATAGTATTTCTAAGTTAATGGTTTTAGTGCTTTTCTGAGTGTAGGAAGATGCAAGAAACTGGGTTCATAAAATTTTCTCCTGAAGAGATCTGACTATCTGAAGGCCAGTTCTACCAGTTTTCCCAGAGCACAAAGTGCCTCGTTCTGATCCTTGCCCTGAATTCCTCTCAGGGTGTACTGTAGGTCAGTGACTGCAGTGGCTAGTGTCTTGATTCTTGTAGAACTGGATAATGGGCCTCATTCTTTATTTTACAATCCCTTCCCTTTCAGTCTTAATTTTGACCAAGGTCTGGGAGGCATTTCATCACCAGGCTGTCCCACGGCACTAGGAATGCTCATTCCCAAGTCAGGTGAGGATTTCGTTGACAGGCCACTTATTGTGCTATTACTGGACTAGCCCTGTTAACAGTAGCCAAAAGCCTCTGGGCCACCTGTCTTACTAGTCCGTTATGGTCCTGGAAATGGTTCCCTCTTATTGCTTCTTCCCATATCTAGAGTTACACTATTACAGTCATTGACCTTATATAACTATATATTTGATCAATTGTTTCAAGCTGCCTAGTCATCAGTATTTTTACTGGAGGCTCAGTCACACATTTGGTAATGCAAGAAAAAATAATCTTGTAAAATAGGCAGGGTACAAGTAATATAGCTAGTAACATTAATAAGGTCCTGAGTATTTAAGCTCAGAACTTCCATTAGTTGTGGCCCAGTATCTCCTCAGTTCCTCTGACCCAGTCTGTTCTTCACCAATTGCTATCTTTAAGGAAAAAGATATATTGGCTTTGTTCATAAAGTTTACCAAAGATATCTGCACATACAAGGCGAGTGGTGGGTCATCATGACCCCTTACACAATTGAGAAAGGAATATTATCTTCTAAGGAGTTACATGGCTAGCTCCAAAAGAAGAAAAATTGATCTTTATGGTTGAGCAGGTTTTTCTGCCTTTGGGGAGGTCTGGTTGATACATAACACAGATGCACAATGCATAGTAGAGGGGAGGGAGGAGGCCCAAACTGGCAGAAAAAATTTTATGTTTATGTTTTTCTTGTCTTGCCTTAAAATATGAATTTTTATTTCATTAAGATATTTGAGTTTACTGATTAGGGCATAGAGTCTTTATCTCTAGAATCTCCACCTACCAGAATTATTCTCTCCATCCAATGGAGCTCTGCTTACAACCTGTTCTCTCATAGTGTCTATCTTCCACCTCACCACATCTCTTATCGCTTTAATTTTACATGTTGTGAAGCTCAGATGGGGTCTGTTGCACAGTTGCTTTCATATCTTAATATTCTATAAGATGGCTCCTCAGATAGTTTCCTGGGATCTTGGGTACTAATTGTCTCTGTTGGCTAAGGATCTCTGTTCTGCTAAATCTGTCTTTGGTAAATAGTAGCTCCTTTATCTTTATACCAGCTGTTCTCTCAGGCACTGGCTGACATGTTTATAATCTGTCACTGGGTATGTATTGTAGTTCCCTATGTACAAACTAGGTTCATTATTTGTTTCCCTGGTCAGAATCAAAACATTGACTAGTCATTTCTATTTCCTCCAGGGCTTCCTGTACAAATGGCTTTATGTGGAATCCTCCAGAGTGAATTCCTCTATGCTATATATTTTCTTAGGGATATACCTTTACGGGAAATTATTTGAAGTCTTTATGATTGTCTAGAGGAAGGAAGACAATCCCAGCTCCCTTTCCTTCTTGAATTTCTACTCTTGACTCAGAGTCAGATAACTTTATCCCTGCTGGTGGCTTCTCAATGAGAACAGTGTAGAACACATTACTTTTTTTTCAGCAAAGTCAAACTTCAGGTTTCTAAGAAACTTGGCAATAGTTTCAAAGTTTTCTACATTTGTACCATGTGCAAAAGGGCATATATAAAACAGGGAAAGACTTGTCCTTAAAACCCAAAGTAAATATTTACATTACACTTCAGTAACTACTTAAATTGAAGCAATCTCTATGGATAAAATTCATTTGTATAACACCTTCAATCAAAACTTTCATTTATTCATTTATTCTGTTTGACAGAGCAAACTGATCTCCATGTTATAGGTATAAGAACTCAGTGCGGGGGCTTCCCTGGTGGTGCATTGGTTGAGAATCTGCCTGCCAATGCAGGGGACACGGGTTCGAGCCCTGGTCCGGGAGGATCCCACATGCCACGGAGCAACTAGGCCTGTGAGCCACAACTACTGAGCCTGCGCGTCTGGAGCCTGTGCCCCGCAACAAGAGAGGCCGCGATAGTGAGAGGCCCGCGCACCGTGATGAAGAGTGACCCCCGCTTGCCGGAACTGGAGAAAGCCCTCGCGCAGAAACGAAGACCCAACACAGTCAAAGATAAATAAATTAATTAATTAATTAAAAAATAAAAAAACTCAATGCCATTTTTGCATAGTGGAGACTATATTCATATATTAGAATAGTTTTTTTTTGTTTTATTTTTTAATAAATTTATTTATTTATTTATTTTTGGCTGTGTTGGGTCTTCGTTTCTGTGCGAGGGCTTTCTCTAGTTGTGGCAAGCGGGGGCCACTCTTCATCGCGGTGCGCGGGCCTCTCACTATCACGGCCTCTCTTGTTGCGGGGCATAGGCTCCAGACGCGCAGGCTCAGTAGTTGTGGCTCACGGGCCTAGTTGCTGCGCGGCATGTGGGATCTTCCCAGACCAGGGCTCGAACCCGTGTCCCCTGCATTGGCAGGCAGATTCTCAACCACTGCGCCACCAGGGAAGCCCTAGAATAGTTTTTATTTCTATTTTTAATTCAGCTTTTTGATATTTGTAAGTTTTAGATTTGAAAAAACTCTGTATTCAGCATGACAGAATGATGTTACTGAATGGTCAACTTGGGAATTACTGTCAGGATTATTATATGTCATAGGCTGTCAAATAGGACCCAAATCAATGGAGATAAAACATTAAATAAGTGCAAAAAATTTAAACCAGAATTTCTACTTCTAGAAGCTTATTCTATAAAATAATTTAGGATCTGTATAGAGTTTGCTAAAGAATTATTGCTAGAGCATTTTTTTTGTAATGGCAAAATATTGGAAATAAATGTTTGGAAATATATTAGCTAAATCAGTTATGTTATATCCATATAATTTACCCATTAAAAATTATGTTTTAACCCATAAGCTTAGAAATGTTACAGATATCAATTAATAGTGATCTGGTTGAATTTAAAATAGTCCATTCACACAATGGAATACTGTGTAGTCATAAAAAGGAATGAGGACACTCTCCATCAGCTGATACGGAGTGATCTCCAGGATGTATTGTTAAGTGAAAAAAGCAAGGTTCAGAAGAGTATATTTGATATGCAACCATTTGTGTATGTCTATGCAAATGTATTTATTTAATAAATAAAACACTCCAAAAAAGGAACAGATATAAAAGCAAGCTTTCTCTGAAAATACCTTTTTAAATAATGTTGGCTTTTGAAACTTATGAGTTACTTACATTTTCAAAATTAAATTGAATTGAAAAGATACAGTAGAGTACCTACAAATTGAAAAACAAAATGAATGAACTTAACTATATATCAAGTTGATGATATTAACCACGGCGAGAATAAATTATTTCAAGTGACTTTAGAAACAATCTTTGACTGCATATATTTAGTATAATATATTCTAAGAACAAATAGAGTTGCAAACACATTTTCAAGGTTATTCAGTCCTCTGGTTGTTAGTAATAAAATTGGTATTATTTTAAAACTCTTTTACATCTATTGTAGAACAATTTAAATATGTAGTTATTTTAACATGGTCAGTAACTGCAATTTTCAATGTCATAGAAATCTCTATGACAGATGAACTCACTTCCATAGCAGCCTCATTTCTTTATAACATCTGAATCTCACTCAAGCATCTTCCCTTTTTCCTGTGTAAACATATTTGATCTGCAAAGTTGACCTTGTTTCCCAAATTGCTGCCTCTGGGTTTTCTCCTTGTCTGTTTTCTGTGCACAGGCTGTAGCTTTCTCTGCCCTGTAAATGTGGCTGCTCCCTGCCCAGTCCCACCTCAAGCACAGTTCTCTGAGCTGTAGGCCCTCCCTTCCTCTCCTGGTCTTTCTAAAGCCAGTGCTCTTCCTATTAGCATGGGTCTCTGGGTATGGTGCATGTTATGCAACTATTTTAAAATAAATGAATCAAGGAACATATGTATAAATGGGATTTTTAAAATATTACAACATTTCAGATCCAATGTTAAAATCATTGGTTAAGCCTGTTCTAGTGCTATCAATTGCCTTTCCTTTAAAAAACCCAGTAAAATACAGTAGAATTTTAAAATAGACAAACTACAGAATAATCCTTTTCAAGAGGGGCCTAATGTTCCAGAAATAAGTTGATTCAATATGTTTAAATTGGAACTTGACCAAATGTTGTTTAATGTAGTAGAAGTTGAGGGGAAGAGCCATACACAGAGTTAAATATCCAAGCTAGAATGGATTAATGGGAAAAGAATATCAAGGGCTGGTGAGTTAACAAATACATCGCCAGACACTTATTATATTCAAAAATCAGTGTTATGTGCTATTTTGAGGCTAGTACCAAAAAACTAAAGGTTGTATTTCTTGTTTTGGGAGGAATCAATTTACTGGAAAATAGAGAAAGATATGTATACATCTTAGGGTGCCCTATATATGCTCAGCCACACACATACAAACATATACTTTCTGGGAGGTTGCAGGAGAAATAATTACAAGTGGTTAAAACTCAGATGACGTACTGAAAATGGGGTGAACTGAGTCAAATTAATAGCCTTTTATATTACTTGAAATGTTAATATGTGTATGTTTCATTCTTCTAATAAGAAAACAATGTATTAAAACCAGCGCCTAACATAAAGCTAAGCATGTAAGAGGTACCTAATGAATATTCGATATCTTGCTACACATGTGAAGTAACTTTTAAAATGTTAAATAGGATAATGATAAGCTCAAATTAAAAGTGTACAAAATAAGAATAGAGTGAAAAATGAGTAGGAGAAGCTGATTAAATGGGAAGAGTTGCTTTAGTTGTAGGATCATGGTGATCTTTGTCGTTTTGGTGAGGAGGGTATTGCACATAAACAATTTGTAAACCCATTTTGTAAATGCTTCCCTAAGGGCTTTGGTGTGCCTGTCAGCAAGAGGTGGATCCCGCGGAGAACTCCAGAGAAGAAAGCTAAACAGCAATTCACTTTAATCTTGTGCTTTGCATTCAGATGAATATGCAAATAGGTTCAGTGAAGTGAACCTGGTTACAATATCACTTTGAAACTCAAGCTAAATTATTTTAAATGGGCAGAATACAGACCAGCTCATGAGTTTAATTTATCTCTTTTTTGAATCATGTGGTTTTGCCTTCATTTTGAAATGCTCCTGATTAGTCCATTCGAAGGACATGCATGAGGGATAAAAATATTTGCTTCCTTATGCATATTTCTTATGATATGTACATATCTATCTTTTATGTACATTTTATACAAATTTAAATCTAAATATATATGATACTGAACAGTAAAAAATATGTTTGTGTGTATATATATGCATATGTATGTGTATTTATGTTTGTCTCTCCCTCTGCTGGTTTTCATAGAGGAGAGTAACATTACTCAATCTTTGGATCTAACATGGGAATCTCGTTTACTTATCTATACCTTTATTCATTCTTTTACCCTTTCTTCTGTGCATGAGGTGCCAAGGGGTTTATGAAAAATAAGAAGAAAGAAAAACATAAAAAGTTACAAAAGTACCAGGCTGGTGGCCCCCATAGCTGTTTCTCAAGTCAACCGTAGCTGCCATCTACTAAATTATAGCGATGTAGGTCTGGGAAAGGCAGTGAATTGATTGGTGAGTTGTGATTCACATCAAAGTCCGGGATCCTTCTACGTAGTATCCCAGAGTTCGCTTCTATAATCGTATGGTGAGTTCTAATCCTTCAGAATAAAATTAGTGAATTTGTAAAGAGAGATGAGAGAAGAGAGACAGTGTCCCTTTTCCAAAAAAAGAAAAAAAGCAACTTAATTGAAACCCCAGGGACAGTCTCTTCTCTATGATTCCATAGCCTATTTGAGCCTTAATTTTCTAATACACAAAATGATGAGTATACACAAGAATATTTCAGGAGATTGCTGTGAGGATTGATGGACTGATGGGGAGGTGGGAGGTGAGAGATTGAAAATACCACCATATCACAAAGTATGTTCCTCAAAACATGCTTGTTACTCAGAGTGCAGTCCTTGTTTCAGCAGCAGGAGCTTGTTAGAAATGCAGAAACTTGGGTTCCCTTGCAAACCGGGTGACTCAGAATCTGCATTTTAACAAAATCTTTCAGATGTTTCATATGCCTATAAAAGTTTGAGAAGCACCAGGTTAAAAACAGCTCTATCTGGGAAAGAGGCTTTTTTGGGGAAATTGACCAGCCAAAGTTCAGTAAGAAGAGGCATGCTGCCCCGTATCACAGACATGCCTTCGGGAGTCTGGGAGAAGCTGCACAATATTGGATGGGCTTGTGTTGGCGGGGTTGGGGTGGGTACCCTGCCTCTTTAGCTACCAGCATATAATGCAAATATGAGAAACAGTTTTCATTCAGGGAATAAAGGATCAGGTCTTGGGCAACAGCTTCAGGGAGTTGTCTGAGAACCAGCTGCTAGTGCCTGGTGACTTTCTGAGAAATTGACTTCAGGCTATTGGAGGATATGGTGCCCTGGTATTGTGCTAGGTACACAATAGCTAGACACAACCAGCTCATACTGGGAATGGGAAGTCCCCTTTCTCCATTATTATGAGTGTCCAGAGGCCTTCTCTGGATAATCCTGTTTGTTTCTCTCCATACTCTAAATGATATAATGTGTAAAAAGGGCCATGTATGTTATACTGTAAAAGTGTGCTGTCTGTATTATAGTGCCTGCCGCGTGGTAAACTTCAATAAATAATCACTATTATTTTTATGTATCTTGACATACAATCACATTTTAGCAATCATTATTGACTTATAGTTTGTCTAGACTGAACCAAAACACCTTGCCTTAGACTGAAACATCCTTCCCTCCTATTCCCCAAATTCATATGTTTAAGTCCTAATCCCCAAAGTGATTATATTTGTGAGGAGGTGATACAGGTTAAGTGAGATCATAAGGGTGGGGCCCTAATCTGATAGGGCTGGTGGCTCTTATAAGAAGAGGAAGAGACACCAGAACCCTCTCCCCTTCTTTCCCCCTCCCCCTCCCTCGTTCCCTCCCTCTCCCCCTTCACCTCCTCTTTCCCCACCCCCTCCCTCTCCTTCTCTCTGTCTCTGTCTCTTCCCCTCTCTCCTTGCACACACCAGGAAAACGCTATGTAAGCACACAGAGAGGAGGCAGCCACCTACAAGCCAGGAAGAGAGCTCTCACCAAAAACTGGCCATGCTAGCATACTGATCTGGGACCTCTAGCCTCTGGAACTCTAAGACAATATATTTCTGTTGTTTAAGCCACACAGGCTATGGTATTTTGGTATAGCAGCCCGAGCAGACCGATATACACCTAAATTTTCTCAACTTTGATTATTCACGTTTGGTCCTCTCTCATTCCATATATATATGTTGGGTTTTTTTACCTAATTTCAGAACTTGATCTTTTTTCCCATTAAGTTTGTCCAGTGAGATCAATACAATTCCAATCAAAGCAGTTTGTCCTTCTGTAATAAATCATCTGGCACAAGACTTTTGTTCCTACTGCTACAACCCATTGCGTTTGCTGCCCACCAGCCCAACTTTTTTTTTTTTTCCTCTCGACTCCCTTAGCCCTTACTTGCTTCTGTTTGGGCTCTGTGCTCTTTGGTTGATCAGGAGATTCCTGTTGTCAAAAGACAACAGGAGAGTCATGAGGGTCATTGAAAGAGTAGTAGACATAGCAATGGCTCTCAACCTTTATTGCACATTCACTGCTGTCTGGTTCCCACCCAGAGAAATTCTGGTTTAGTTTGACACGAGTGCTGTCTGAGCACTGCAAGTTTTCACAGCTTCCCAGGAGAGTCTAATTAGTAGCCCACATTGAGAACCACTGAGCTTGATACAGGATAACCTGTGTACAGCATACCAAGAATGAATCATGCCCTAAAGGGATGTGAGGTGAAATTTAATGCCTAAATTCTACTCTTTACCACTATTCTCTCTAGTTTTGAATTAAGAAGCTCTGATATAAAGGAAAACAGGGAGTAAAATACCAATTAAAAAAAAATAAATGGCCAAATGCCCACTATCCCAACTAAATGTGTTGCTTTTCCTTTAGAAGATGTTGGAAAATCCTTTCAGTAAGTTAGGTATGGAAATCTAAATAAAGTCTCCTTTGAGTAGTTGTCATGACCCTGACATATCTAAAAATAGCTGGTCTGAAGATCGCCAGTCTACTTACCCAACCAGTGTTAGGGTCAAGATCTATATAGCTTGCTTTGCTAATCCAAATAAGAGCATAAATGTAGGATCAGAGAGAGGATGCTGTCTGGGCCTGGGCAAGGGGAGCATGAAGACAGACCAAAAGAGGGCAAGAGAGCCCAATGTTAATGGGCCTAGGAAGTCAAAGAGAGAGAACATACAAGTCTCTAAGCCTTTTAAGATATAGTATCCCGGCTCTCTCTCTCTCTCTCTCTGTATATATAAAGACTGAATTATGGTCTCAGATTCTGCCCATCAGATGAAGAACTCTTTCTATCTAGGAGAAAAGCTCAACGAGACTGGACAGAAAGTGTTCCTTTATAGGGAAGTGTGGGGAGGGTTGAACATTCCTACCCTCTCAAAAACACCAGCAATGGTGGTAAGCTGTATCAGAAATAAGACTAAGTATAAATAATTTGCTTCACTTTGTGCCACCCTAATGAGTTTTTAGAAAAAGATGCATTAAACAAATCATTATTATTTATTACAGAAAGGAAGTGAGGTAGCTTATAGAAGAAAGAAAGAATTTTGTGGTATCTCACAGATGCTGGGAAAAAGATGAAGAGCTCTGCTTTAAGATGGATGGAAACTTGGGATACTTTACGGGTTTCTGCAGTAGAAGTTTGGGGACCTCCCTTCTAGAGTGTGAACATTACAGTGATTCCACTCCCACCATTATCCATCACAGCCCAGAGACTGCGACATCTCTCAGAACCCAGCCCAGATTTCTGAAGGTGAGCACTTAATTGGTCCAGCTTCATTGAGATGCCAACTGCTGGCCAGTCAGTTACAGCCACATCACAGCACTATGATGCTGACGTCATCACAGGGGTAAAAAACAAAAAAGATACTCTCAGGGGACTGTCCCAAAGAAAGGAGGATCGTTCTGAGCAAACAGACCCTAAAGTGCATATACTACAAACACCTTTTGGTCTGGTTTTTTTTGGTCAGTAATAACAAGGGTAGTTGTTTTTGTTTTCCCAGGATGTAAAGATTTTAGTGAAATGGGGATTATCTTCATAAAGAAACTTTTTCATCATAAGGTTTCAACATCATGACCTACTTAATGGTATTGATCCCTTTATTACTTAACAGTGGGGATGAGGATGAACAGTTGGAGAGGAGTAAAACGCCTGTGGGGAGAACCTTTCAACGAACAGGTGGTTAAGCTTCCCTATGAAATGAGGCAGAGTAAACAAGGGGTTGTACACAAGGCCCGCTAACTCCTTCAGGGAGCCCTCCCTACTGTACATTGCTCTATTGACAATGATGACAATAGAAAAAAAAAAAAAATCAATGCTCCATGATAAACATTTTGCATAAGGAAACTCCTTTGGGGTAAACATTTCTTTTTATTATTTTTTTTAAAGATTTACTTTTTTTAGAGCACTTTTAGGTTTATAGCAAAATTGAGAGGGAGGTACAGAGGTTTCCTATATACCCCCAGCCCCCTCACATGCACAGCTTCCCCCATTATCAACATCCCCCATCAGAGTGGTGCATTTGTTGCAACTGGCGAACCTACCTTGACACATCATAATCACCCAAGGTCCATGCTTTACATTAAGGTTCACTCTTGGTGTTGTACATTCTCTGGGTTTGGACAAATGTATAAGGGCATGTAACCACCATTATAATATCATACAGAGTCCTTTTTATCTTATTTTATTTTATTTATTTACTTTTTTATTGAAGTGTAGTTGACTTACAATATTATATTAGTTTCAGGTGTACAACGTAGTGATTTGATATTTTTATGTGTTATGTACCATACACATTATTATTGATTATATTCCCTGTGCTGTACATTATGTCCCTGTGACTTTTTATTTTATATGTAGTAGTTTGAACCTCTTAACCTCCTTCATCTACTTTGCCCCAGCCCCTCCCCTCTGACAACCATCAGTTTGTTCTCTATATCTGTGAATCTGTTTCTGTGTTGCTAGATTTGTTCACTTGTTTTGTGTTTTTGGATTCCCAATACTGTATATTTTCACTTAAACAGGGTTCTTTTTAAAAGGCATACATGCTGTATAGCACAGGGAACTCTATTCAGTGCTCTGAGGTGACCTAAATGGGAAGGAAATCCAAAAAAGAGGGGATATATGTATACATAGAGCTGATTCACTTAGCTGTACAGTAGAAACGAACACAATATTGTAAAACAACTATACCCCAATTAAAAAAATAAATAAAAGCCATACATGACTTAAATTTTCATCTAAGAGAAGGAGCATAACCTCCTTTGGTTTCTGGAACCCAAAATACTTGACAAGGAGGAAAGTCTTTGGCAGAAGAGGGCTACGAAGGCAAACTAGACCAAAGGAGCAGTTCCTCAGAGCCTCATATACACAATTCTGATAGGAGCACCATCAAAGTTCCTTTTGGGGGATGGATTAGCAAAATTCAAAAGTTCATTTTGATATCTTTAGAGAGAAATCATATTTTCTAGGCTTCTAAGAGGTTAACTGAATTTTTTACAGTCATCTCTTCGTTCTATCTTTTTTCTTTAACTTGTAATTAGATTGGTTGGGAGGGTTCTGTGCAGCTGCTGTTTTGATTGCTGGAAGCTGAACTCAGATGGGCCATCAGGAGGGAGGTTCAGATGTTTGGGGAGGGAGAGCAAATTGAGAAGGAGCACATGTTTTAGGACTCCTGTTGCTTTATGGTTCTTGCTGTGGGTGAGGATTGTGTGCTGAGTAGATTAGTTGGTTAATGCTGTGAGGATTAAGGGTTAAAGTAGACGCATTGGTAGTTACATAATTAGTTTCTACTCCACAGATTATGCAGAGCAGAAAGAATAATGTGGATTGAGCAGTGCAAGTCCACCGCTGCAAGTAATTTCATTTTTTTTTCATTATGGAGTTGCTCTAGATCCATAATTAAAGGTATTCAATAAAGAGAAATATAAATGCTTTCTCTCTTTTGCTCTATTTTGTTTCTTGTGGTTCAGGGCACTAATTGTAAAATCTATTGTAAAAGTTAAAGGGTTTGATGAGATAATTTACAGTAATTCTGAACCTGAATAATAACTCAGACTTGTGAGGTTTTACACATACTTGTAAAAAGTCTGGGACTGACTTTATGGAGAGGTTTGGAAATGCTAACCGGGCTAGCAGTTTTGGGGGTCTGTCCATAGAGTCCTGAGTTTTTTTTGTTGTTGTTGTTTTTAAAGATTTATTTATTTTATTGATTGATTGCTTGCTATGTTGGGTCTTCGTTTCTGTGCTAGGGCTTTCTCTAGTTGCGGCCACTCTTCATCGCGGTGCGTGGACCTCTCACTATCGTGGCCTTTCTTGTTGTGGAGCACAGGCTCCAGATGCGCAGGCTCAGTAGTTGTGGCTCACGGGCCTAGTTGCTCCACGGCATGTGGGATCTTCCTAGACCAGGGCTCGAACCCGTGTCCCCTGCATTAGCAGGCAGATTCTCAACCAGTGCCCCACCAGGGAAGCCCCAAGCCCTGAGTTTTTTGATCATGTATAAATTGGGACCATTTTAATCCTTCTCTCAGAATCCCATTGATTACAAGGTTCACTATTCACATAAATAAATTTATACTTAAATTGCAGTAAGTCCTGTGAAGGAAAGTTCAGGGTGTTGTGAGAAAGTAGAAGAAGGGGCTTTGATTTGTCTGGTAGGGGTTTCATGAAGACAATCCGGTGTCTCTGGGAGGCTAGAACTTTCCCATGGCTCAGAGTGCAGGAGTTCTGTAGTCCTAGGGTTTCTCGGAGGTTTAAGTTGGCATCAGAACCTACACGTGGAGACACAGGGCACTTGGAGGGGCTGGGCTGAACACTAATTCCTCCCTCTCCTTCCCACATGTACTTTGCTTCTGCCATCTGTTTCAGACCCTCAAGTCTGCCCCAGTTAAACCCCACCTTCCCATCCTCAGTGTCACTGCCCTGCTCCTGACATTCCCTCCTCATCCATTTTCCTTGCTAATCTTGAACATGGCTTTTCTCTCTGATTCTGTAGTATTACTATAGAGGCAGACCTGGAAAGATAAATTACTTTGCTTGGTTATAGTGGAATGTTAATCGGTTATTTTCAAACAGAAAAATGTTATATTACATAATTACTGACTATGCTTTTAATTTTAAAAGTTCTTAATCTCAAAAACGTGTGATGGAGAGCAGGAGGAAGGGTAGGTGCTGTGTGTAGACTGGGATGATACATAAACACATCTGGGGAAACAGGAGGAATGCTTGGCAAGTACAGTCTGCTACTGTCTTGTGTGTAACAAGGTGTGTGTGCTTCCCGGAGAGTACTGGGGACAGAGGAGGGGAGGTTTATACCTGGTTAGGTAGTTAAAATGACAAACATCTATGTCAATTTCCACCATTTTTCCACTTCACACAGAATTACCCATTACTTTGAATCGGTTTGAGATAATGTTTTTAACTTAATAATGTTGGTGATATATTGTTAACATAGAACAATAAAAAGAAGAAAAACAATGATGGATAATCTTACCATCCATAGATAGTCATTCATACATTTTAGGTGCTTTTTCTGTAGAGAAGTAACTTGTAGAGAAGCTCTTTGGGAAGGAATTTCATCTTCAATTGGACTAACGTTAAAATGTCATATTTTTACCATACTTTTACTTTATATATTCTTATTTAAAGTGGGCTTCCTATAGGTGGAATTTTTTAATTAAATTATTTGATTTTGTTAACTATTGTAATTTCTTTTTTTATTTAAGTCCAAGAATTTGGCAGATCTCTTACTAACTCTTCAGTTGAATTCAGATAATTCTTAAGTAAATTATTCAACTTTCATTTAAGATTTTTTACTTGATAACGCAGTTGTGAGTTCAGAGAAGATGCTGGATAAGTGTGAGAGGAGATTGACAAAGAGGAGAAATACGAAAAAAGCTTTCAAAAAATTCAAATATGTGCTGATTCACCTAGTATTCAGAGATGTACTTTCTTAATATTGGTTTAGGCTTTCAAGGGACTAAATATTTTTTTTTAACTTTACTTATAATAAAAATAGTTTATATTTTAAAAAGCACATGTGGATGTATTACTTCGTTTAATTAACACAACAGCGCAACATGGAAGGTAAAACTCACGTAATTGATGGAAGCATTGGGACTTTCAGAGATTAACTCCCAAATTTACATAGTTACATGATGGCCAACCTAGGACTCAGACTTGGGACTCTTTAACTCCAAGTCTTGAGTGCTCCTTATACTGTATCACAGGTAAGTATCAGACCATGAAAGACATAAATCATTTGAAACGGTGCCCCGTCGCACAAAAATCCCAAGTGGTTGAAGATCTGATTCTCCTTCCCAGTAAAAGAAACTTGCAATCAGAGTGTTTCTCCACTAGAGGGCACAACTCTGAATTCACCGTTCTGCGGTAGAGCCGAAGGAGATAAGATGTAAACTTCATCCAACGCTAAGCTCTCTTTCATCAGCTATATAGCACCTGGTTGAAACTCTAAAGCCGTAGGCAGAAAATGCAATGAAAAACACTTTTAATTCCAAGTGGAAAAAATTAAAGTTTTGCTTTTCTCTGCTTGGCAATGCTTTCCCTGTGAAATATGAAATATTTCCCTGTGAAAATGATATGTTGTATATCGTGGCACCGGTTAGAACATGCTGTTTCAGTCTTAAGCAAAGCCTTTCCTTGTCTCTGACGTTTGTTGAATTGGCAAGAAGAAGGAAAATACCAGTTCTATTTTTTAACCACATTATTTCTCTTGACCTAACAGACTAGAGGCAAATTAATATCCCTTGAATAAATCAATGGTTCCCATTTACTAGATTTGATGTGAATTAAAGCAGGAAACAATTTATAGAAATTCCCTGCGGCGTAGAAGATCAAACCTGGAAAGGACAAATTCCTCACTTTATAGATAATAAAACTGAATCTCAGAGTGGGAAATGACATGCCCTTAATTACCCAGCTAACCTGAACCAGAGGCTGACCTGCAAGCCAGGTCTTATGTTTGCAGGGTCCTACCCTATTCACGAACCTGTGCGTAAGTGTTTTGGTGACACTGGTCACAAAATCCTTGGTGCCCTGACTCTGTCAGAATATGTCCTTCTTCTCTTCCCCTTCTCATTTGCTTTCCCACCTGGGAAACTCCCTCTCTGGCTTTTCCTTGCTGAAATGAAATTTCTTTGTAGTAAAAGAGCCTGGACAAGAAGAAGGGTGGAAACTTCCTTTTCACTTTATATTCCTGTATGCTGTTTTGATTTTTTTGTGTGTGCTTTTAATGCTTTAAAAAAAAAAAAAAAGAGCCTGGAAGCCGAGGAAGGATTTCAGGAAGTGACTTAGCCTTAGCTTCCTGAAACAAAAAGAGGTATGGTATTTTAAGTTATAGCAGCAGAGGCCTGCACAACATAGCAAATCAAAAAGATCCAAAAAGATTACACTTCCAAGAAAAAAATTATATACATATATACATACATACGTACGTATGTATCTGGGCTGAACAGCTACTAGGCTCCTGATGTGACTTGCCCTAAATTCCTCATCCCTTGGGGAACCAGGCAAGTGTTGTGCAACCTCCTTTCTCACCTCTGCTTGCTATGCTGTGTTGTCTCTGAACATTTATATTCCACCTCCGTCTTTTATTTGTGGTAATTTTATATGTGACAGCTACTAACAAACTAAGGAAAAATGATAGAGGGTCCTATTTAAATGACAAATGCAAGGCTGTTAGTACAAGCAAGTTCCCTGTAAGTAATACAGCATTCTCAGCTAAAAATTTAAAGTAGGAGATATTCAATAATAAGGATTTTTAAAGCATAAGAAACTTGGACTTCATCTCCTCTTGGATTCCTCATGAGCACAGCTTGGAGATTCATTCAGTTACATTTCTGAACTCATGTACCAGACCTTCCCGGCACCCCCCACCATGTATAAGAGATGGCAAGAGGATTTCTCTGATTTTCCCACAGTGCAGAAATTTGCAGCAAATTTGAGGTCATTCGTTAATAAACTCATTCAACATGGATGTATTACATAGCTCCCAAAGGACAACACCTTGCTAGGTTTTGTGGCTGGAGATACACAGATGGTTAATAATATAGTCTTGTTCTCCATCATCTTGCATTGAGGGGAGGGTGTTTTTCTGGGAAACTGACATGCAAACAAATATGCCCATGGTGTGTTGTATGCTGTAAGTTTCAAGTACATGTAAAGTACTAGCGGAATAGAGTGAGAGAAAACCTAACACTGCATACTGCAAGTGAAGCAGACTTCCTGGAGAAGATGAGCCTAGCACTGGCAGAGACTCCAGTCTCTGGAGGCAGGCGATGTCATTCAGGAAGAGAGGCAGCATAGGCAAGGGTACTGGGCTTCTTTAAGTGTGGCATTTGCAGCCATGTGGAGTCCCTGAGGTGCAGGGTTCTGATGGGCCATGGTTCCTTAATGGGGAATTTTTGGAACCACTGATGCACTTCAGGAGGCTGACCAGGCAGGCAAACAAAAATTCAATTTATCGTTAACTTGGTCACATTCCCTTTGTAAATTATTTATTAGCCTCTTTTAATTAAGATGTTGCTATTATTATATTTTTTTACTTTATTTTAATTATAAATAAGTATAAAGTGGCAGGGGATCAGTTGATCTGGTCAGGTAATCTATCACTTTTATATCCATGCTATGACATCCACAGCAATTTCCAGTTGACAGAAAATCTACCTTAATATTATGCTGGATATCTGCCTTATGTAACATCAGGACTGGTTGAAGGTAGAAATGTGAAAGAAAAGAAAGCCCAGAAAAACTTAAATGTCCCTTGCATGTACTTGCATCATCAGTTGTGATGGAACACTAATACTAAAATGCTTCTCATGTGATAAAGATCTTGACCACAGAAGTATGAGGTCAAGAAAACACAGAACACTCTTTGTATCAGTCAGTTCTAAAGGTATGTCTGTGTTGAAGCTCCCTAAAGGTTATTTCCTGTCCAAGAAGAGGAAGACACACACTTTTGGAAAACCTTTGGTGAAATACCATGACCTTAATCTCAGTTTGTGACTTTCAACCCAGGAACTAGAAGTGTATTTGGATGCCTGTTAAATAGACGTCTGCTTACGGGTTTTCTGTTTTGTTTCATTTGTTTTCTGTTTACTAAGGGTAGTTTACCACATGCTAGAGAGTTTTTGATGAAACAACGGCACTAAAACGAGACTTGTTTCTTGACATAATCATATTTATCGAAGAGGAAGTAACTTTTTCTATGGGGGTTGATGCTATTTAGTGTCTATATGCCATTTGAAACCATTTGGGGAACCTCCGAGAGCATGCATTGTGCTCTTTGGGAAACATTGGGCCTGCTTACATGCTTGCATTTTACACCAGTCCAATCTGGGAATCTTACAGATTCCAAATATCTATGCTGCATCCTTGTCTTAGAGCTGCCCCAAAATGCATGCCATAGGACAATTTTATAATGAGGTCTTTTTGTTTTTAGAAAAATGTGTGTAATGATGTTTAACGCGATTTTTTTTTAACATCTTTATTGGAGTATAATTGCTTTACATTGTTGTGTTAGTTTCTGCTGTATAACAAAGTGAATCAGCTATATGTATACTTTTATGAGGTCTTTTTCAGATGTCAGTATCAGATTAATCTTTTCATAAAGAGTTGTGAAATGCCTTATGCTGATTCTTGTTCAGCTCTATCTATCTATCTATCTATTTATCGTCTATCAGTAAATCATACAGTTTGTTATTTGGTATGTGAATTGACTTGCAAGATTTCCATTGTCTTTCTATATGTTGTTGGGAGCCACTCACCCTTCCTCACCTTCTTCTACTCATTGTATTCCTTGGCCATTGACATTTAAGGCTAGACCTATGAGTCTTTAAAAAGTTTTAGCTGGTTTCTTATTTCTTTGTTTAAAATATGACATCGTATAGATGTTTGCATCTAGACAGATTTAAAATATTAGACATTTAATGTAGTCAAAGCACGTTAAAAACTGTAGTCTTATACCATTGCAAAGTGGATTTATTAATGCTTTTCCAGCAAGAAAAAAAAAGAAAAACAAGTATAAATAATGACTGTTTAATTGAATCTTTAAATACCTCTAAATGACTTCCCCTTATTTCACTATTTGCACCCTCATATTCCTGTCACTACTGATAATTTTTATAATAAAACTATGAAATTAGGTGTTTGACATTAGAAGACTTAACATTTAAATAATTAAAATAATAGAATTCATAAAATAAATTTAATAAGAGTTTTAAGTCATTGTGAAAGGTTTATATTACATAGTGCATCCTGATTTTGTCCCTTCTTGGGGGCCAACAATTGGTTATTGCCCTGTAAATGACTGTGACTACACATTTTTCAGGATGGAAGCAGCTTACAGTTGCCAACTGGTTCATTTTGGGGGTGGACATCATATTATATTTTGACTGTTGTTATTCTAGTTTATGTGCACTGTACAAAATTGTAGGTAGATGTAAAATGCATTGAAAAATTAATGAAAAAAGCTTAAGTGGCTGGATACTTGCCCATACTTTGTATCATGGAAGCATAATGCACACTTTATATTCTTCAGTGGGGCCTTGCAAAAATGAAAGCATTTATTTATTTATTTATTTATTTGTATATATGCAAGACAACATTGCTTGAGAAAAAAAATCTCTCTCCCTTTGTCTTTCTCTTTCTCTCCCATGATGGAATGTTTTATAAGCCAGTGAAATGGTTGGTCTGTAGAGACTTTTGCCAGCAAATTGATCCATTGTTTATAAAAGTTGGAGAAATAACATATGTCCATGGCAGATACATTCAGGCTTTATTTATATAGCACGCCTAAATCAGCTGTTCTGTCATTAATTTTTGTTTCAGCTATCATGATAGACAATGGGCAAATAATGAAGCAGATAACTGGCCAGTTTATCTGAATCTGCTTTTACAATGACAGGAATAATTCTCTCAGATAAGTCATGGTGTAGCTTTTTCAGTAACCTCCAAGAACAAAACAAGTCCTCCATATTTCAATCCAAGTGATGCTGCAAGAATCAGTGATTACTTCAGTTATGAAAATGAATTGACTATGACTCAGGGCTGTCACTCTTTGCCTATCATTTTAGCATAATTTAGCTGTCCCTCCATGGACTGTTATGGAATCAAAGAGAAGACAAGCATAATTAAGATTAAGTGTAGAAGATTTGGAAAATGATCCTAGGCAGGTTCAATTACTTTGGATCATGCTGATACCACTTGGCCCCCTACTGGACACACAGGGTTGTGATTTTGATTTGCCCCTCCAAGGATTTGAGGAATTTTAGAGAATGCTAAGATGTCTCTCCATTTTGAATGATGAAATCCAAGTGAATGCCAAGGAAGTGCAGTAGAGTGAAGAAGTCTCTGCAAGGTTGTCTTGTTCATGCCCCTGAATCAGGGCTTCTGGCATTTCAGAGCTCTCCAGCCAAACTCATCCCTATGGAGCCCTTTTTGTTGCTGAAGAAGGGCATTTTTGCCCAAGTGGGCTACCAACTGATCTAGAATAATTGAGTTACCATTCCCCTATTGAATATGCAATGAAAAACTGATAACCTAAGGATATTTTTCCTTTCCACCCTTTTAATTTCTAACTGTGCTCTCCTGAGACAGATATTGATTTGAGAAAGATGAAGGTATCTCAAATGAGGGTGCTTGGCAGTATCTTCAATAATTCAATTTAAAGTAATATAGCGGCACTTCTATAGACACTGTGTCTCTCCAAAGGGAGGAGTACAAAAAAGGTAAATAGTATAGTAAAAAATAAAATGCCTACCAGTTTAACTTAGACTCCTACCCAGTTCCCTGGTTAAACTACCATTCTAGGCTGTGCTCTGACTTCTCATAAGTTAATTTCCACATCCATATCCAGGGGAAGGAATGCCCAAACTGATTTTATTTTTAAACTAATGGTGGGTAGCGGTGGGCACGGGAAGGAGGAGTAAAAGAAGAGGTGTAGGCAAGTTCAGTGATAGAATTTTCTGAGCAGGCATGGAATGACTGTTCATGCAGCTAACTCCAGGGCATTTTCTCAAAGGAGGTAAAGAAGTTATGTCCCTCCTCTCAGCTCAGCGTGCTCACTGTCCCTAGGAGGTCGATTCTCCCAAATATTTCTCTAGGAAGGGCAGTGCCTTAGTAGAAGGTGGGAAGAAGGGGAGCTTGCTTTTGAACGGTTGGAGCCCCACTTCTGTCTTGCAACTGCAAGACTATCAGCCACTCCCCCCACCTGAGAGGGAGCTTACTCAAATGCTGGCTCCTCCAAGGGTGGGATTCTCTGTTCCCTCCTGCCTGCCCTGCAGTTGGGATGGCTTCCTGTGGGTTGAGGTTGAACCTCTGACAGATTCTTGTGGACCCCCTGGAAACTGAGGTGAATTCAAGCCCCCACCCTCTCCCTGCTGGCCACCCTCATTGCCCAGGCTGATGTCTTCCTTCGTAATACACTTATAAATTGTATCTTGGCCTGAGTCTGGGGGAGTATAAAGTAGACTTTTATCATTAGAGTCATAACGTCACCACAGGGCAGTTTAGCAACCCTCCCTTTCCTAGTGCTGTCATACTCCCTGGAACAGCACATTCACTTATCCTATGGCTCTAGGTCTCCTGGTCCCTAAGGGTTCTGGCAGTGGCAGAGGCCAGCGTGCCCAGTTAAACTCATGCATATAGTCTCAGTACACATTATAATTCTCTATAAAACAGAATTCTCTCTTCAATAGGATGTAAGTCCTCATGGCTCTCTCAACAACTTCTAATCACTCTTAGGCACAAATGTCTCTTGGAGCATATAGTCATGGCTTTGCACGGCTGTTTTTCTGGAGTCTTATTTTACAACCACCCTCCCCCATTTTTTTTCTAAAGAAACTCAGAAAAAAGAAGTTTTCACCGGCCTTACACTCCCACCAGTAAGTAGTTCAATAGATGGCTGCATAGACACAACAGGATATAGGTTTATGCATAATTCCTAGCATCCTAGTTGTAACGCCACCTCTAATTCCACCAGTTGTGGTTGAGTAGTTGGTAATCTATGTTCTAGAGCAATATTTCTCAAACTTTAGTGTGACTGTGAATCACCTGGGGGAGCTTGTTAAATTGCAGGTTATGATTCAGTAAGTTTAAGATTTCATCTTTCAAGCAAGCTCCCAGGTGATGCCAAGGCTGATGGTCCATGGACCACACTCTGAGTAGCAAGAGTCTAGAGAGTGATAAAGTCATACACCTAGTCTGGTCTCTCTAGCTTTTAGGATATATTCATGCCTTGACATTTCCATCTCTACATATTCAGTATTTTGGAATCTTCAAAATTTTCATTCATTTTTTCACTCACCCCTGCATCCTGCCAGGCAGCCCTTATAATAGAAACCTTATTATCATCACTATCCTTAGTCACCATCCAGAAGACTAGACCCACACAAGCTATCTGATCATGAACTTTTATCTCCATTTTATTATCTGCTTTTTCTTCCCTTATTTTTTCATTTAGTCAAGACCTTTCCCCTTGTGCTTTCTGTAAGCATTAAATTATTATTGAAGAACTGATCCAGTAACTGGCGTGTAGTAGAGGCTCAATAAATCTTTATATGAATGAAACATCTTCCCTGGATGGCCCTTCTGACTAGGTCTCCTCAGGGAACAGGGCCTCCATAGTTGCCCTGTCCTCGGAGGCCACTCAGTACTGAGCAGCATGGTCTAGAGTGGTGTGGACATTCTTCCAGTTCCCTACTGCTCCTTCCTGACTTTCCTTTTCCATCCTCATGCCAAAGGCCTTGGTCATTTAAGATTCATGCCACCTCAGTACTGCCCTATGGTCTTTCTTATTGTCTATCACTTTCTGCATTGTTTATTAAAGTCATAATATGATTCACTTTCTTTACACTCGGTCTCTTGCCATCATAATGCATGTGGGTGACACATCTAATTATCTATCCTCAAAGATGATTAAACTCCTCAATTCCAGTGATTTCACCTATGTTCACCTACGTTTATACACCCACCTGTATGGCTACAGCTTCACTTAGGAGATGTTAGAGTCTACTATATTGAATCACTTAATTGATTTTGCAGATTACAAAATAATACACGTTCAAAATTTTAAAGTGAAAGCCTATCTTTATGGATTAGAAAGTGAAAACTTCTATATAATTCTAGCTAGACATAATTAACAGTTAAAAACACATCCTTCTAGACTTTTTCATAGATTATTTATTTACCTAAATTAAAACATGTCAAATATGTAGTATAGCATAGCGTTTTTTGTTTGTTTTGGCTGCACGGCGCAGCTTGCAGGAACTTAGTTCCCTGACCAGGGATCAAATCCTGGCCCACGGCAGTGAAAGCACCGAGTCCTAACCACTGGACTGCCAGGGAATTCCCTGCATAGAATTTTGTATGTATATGTCAATCTTATTTTCACTTAATAATACATAATGGCATATTAATGCATAATGATAAATGCATCCTTTTAAGCAGTTACCTAGTATTTCACTTTATGAATAAACTATAATTTATTTACTCCAATTCCCTCTTAGTAGGCATTTAAATTGTCTATAGTATACTAACAGTCAATGCTTCCTCAGACATTTTCATACTTACTTCTTTATACTCTTTCCTAATCTCCTTAGAATATTTTTCTGGAAGTGAAATTACTGGGCCAAAAAATACATACACTATATTAGACTGTACTGAGAACTTTATTCTCCTTTATTGTGCCCATTCCACCACCCCCTTCATCATTAAATATGATTCATCTTAATTTTTACCAATCCATTAGATAGACAATATCATTAATTTAATTTGCACTCATATGACGAGATCTGAAGTTTTACAGATTTTTGTACATGTATCGGCCATTTGAATATACAGGTGTTTGACTAAAACCTCCATGTCTTCCTTTATATAAATGACAAGAGCTTTGGCTCTTTGACCTCTTGCCTCAGGCTTTAGGGGTATAAAAATTCTTTGGCCTCTGTAGGTAAGTCCAGCTTCTGGAATTTTAAATGCATAGGTGTAATATGCAGGCTAAAGTAAAACTATTATGTCTATGACTTTATGACATCTAACCCATTATAAAGATATTTAAAAGCCATATTTCTGTATATATAAATATTTAGTGAGTCTCTTACTCCTCACTTTCTGATTCTCTCTCTCACTGCTGTATTTAGATTTATATTTTAATCAGACCGAGTCAACATTTAATTTTCATTCACTTTAACTATTATGCTCAGTGAAGCAAAGAATCCATCCATCTTAACAAATACAGAGAAACACAAAGAGAGCAAATGAAAGAACCTCAGATGTGCTTGTGTGCTCTCTTTCTCTCAGAACAAACATCAGCTTGGAGTTTCTCAAGTGCCTAGAGTCTATTCTGTGGGCTAGTTGGACGCAGAGGATCACCTCAAAAGATCAGCCTTTCCTCATAAGATCATTTCCTTTTCTCTTCCGGTTGTTGCTATGATTGTTGATGTTATTCTGTTGTCCACAAATTCTTTATTATCCCGTCCATTACCTCCTCCTCTTAATTTCCCCCTGAACATACAAATTAGAGTTCAACATTGAATTTAGCAAACTCAAGCTAGAATTTGGGTTTGATGATAACTCTACTTTATCTTTTTGGTCTTTTTCTCTCAGTACTCTCCCCACTTTCCCTTTCTTCCTTCTTCTGTTTTCCTTCTTAATCTCATGAGCAAAATCTGTGGATGTCTGCCCATGAATTACCTCCCTTTATTAATGATGTGAAAAAGGAAGCAAGGCATTCGACTCTAAAACGTATTTGAAAATAACACCTTCTAGCTTTTGGCTCAGAATAATCAAGTATCAAACCACCTGTCCTAATATTAAGGCTTTTCTTACCAGGCTAATTAGGGTAATATTCCTTAACAAGAACACTGCATTTTAGGCAGGTTGGTGTCTTGTGGCATGCTACACTATTTGATTCTTTTATTTTATTTTTTAACTTTGGTATCACTGCATCAATACATGTGCTATCTTTTCCCCTTACTTCCTCCTACTTCCACCTGCCCTTTTTCTTTGCCTCTCCAGATATTTTCCATCATTAAAGTTGGGTTGAATTCCACCTACTCCATTTTCCAATCAGTGACATGCAGTCTTACTTCTCACCTAATGGTAGAATTCCTATTCTAATATCTCTATAATTTGATCATGCATCCTTTGCACAATTACTTCCAATAACAAGTTACATGGTACATCAAGAGACAGTTCAGACCTTATGAACTAGCTGCCATATTTGACTTCTTTCTTATTTTAAAGGCATTTCTACCTCACTGAAACTTACATTAATCTTAAATTTTTAAGACAGTACATTTTCTGTTCCTCTTCCTCTTGTATGTTGCAATGCTTCAAATATTTGGAAACTACTATGACTCTCTTCACTTTAGTCTTCTAATCCATGACATGTTTTGGAGAATTTCTCATCAGATTGTCTGTCTTTCTTAGGTATCTTCTTTATAATCTGATACTCATAATTGAATATATTTCAGATATGGTTTGACCAGTACAAAACTCAATGAGGCTGTGATTTACAAAGTTCTGGATGTTTACTTCTCTTCATGTACTTTAATATTGCATGAAATTTTTAGTAGTTATTTGACAATCTGGCTTGATCATTTTGCAATAAATTTTATATATATATATATATATATATATTATATCCTACCTCCAGAGTTCCCCAATGCTCCTTTCCTGTCAATAGCCTCTCTACCTCTGACCCCAGGAAACCACTGATCTTCTTTATGCCACTATAGATTAGTTTGCATTTTCTAAAATTTTATATAAATGAAATCATACACACCTATATAATCCATTACAAAGGATTTTTCTCCTTTGGAGAGTATGTTGTTGTTGTTTTTTTTTCCTTAAAGGAAGCCAGATTATCCCAAATCTATGTATGCAGAGTTGAATTTTTAAACCTAACTTCAAGATATTTGTCCTTTTAAATTTCATCTTGTTGATTACAGTCCAGTGTTCTCTATGTCAAAAGGATTTTGAATCCTGAAGTTGTCATCCAAAGTGTTAGCTAGCTATCCTTTCTAGCTTTAAGGTTTCTGTAGGCTTGACATAAATTTCAGTACATTATTGCAGAACACAGAATCATAAAATAGTAGAGCTGAAAGAATGTAAAGTCATGGATAAAATAGTTGATCAGAACGACCAAGGACAAAAGCTTGTGGTGATGCACTGGAGATGTTTTGTCCACTTGATTCAGAGCTAAAGGGCTGACTTCCACCTTTCCTTTCTACTTTACCTAAAGTGCTATGGCAATTATTGCATCTACCACTAACTCTGACATGTTTTCAAAAACAACACTTATTCTATTTTTCAAAGGCAAATAAAGCTTGTTATAATTCCCTCACCATCTTCATTCTTCCTAAGTACCTTCTGTGTGTGTATATGTGTTTAAAACCTTACATATTTTTTGAGGTATAATTCATATTCAACAAAATTCACCCATTTTAAGTGATGAGTTTTGGTAAATGTAAACATTTATGTAACTATTACATCAGTCACTATACAGAATATTTTCATCACTCCAAAAGTTCCCTAATGCTCCTTTGCATTCAGTTCTTCTTTACCACTGACTCCAGGAAACCACCAATCTACTTCATATCTCTATAGACTAGTTTGCATTTTCTAGAGTGTCATATGAATGGAATCATGCAGTATGTACTCTTTGTATCTGGCTTCCAGAATCTTTTTGAGATACATCCATGATGTTGCCTGTACCACTAGTTCATTGCTTTTTATTAATGTATATTCTGTTTATTCATTCATCTGTTCATGGCCATTTGAGTTGTTCCTGTTCTAAGCTATTATGAATACAGTGCTATGAACATTAGTGTACAAGTCTTTCCATGGAGGTATATTTTCATTTCTCTTAGGTACATACCTAGCAGCGGAATTACTGAGTCTTATGTTTAATTTCATACAAAACTAGCAAAGTATTTTTCAGTGACTGCACCATTCTACATTCCCATCAGCAGTGTATGAGACATCTAGTTCCACATCCTCACCAATGCTTCATTTTCCTTTAAGCCACTCTGCGGATGTGTAGTAGTAACTCATTGTGGTCTATATTAGCATTCCCCTGCTGACTAAAGATGGTGAGCATCTTCTGGTGTGTGTGTGTGTGTGTGTGTGTGTGTGTGTGTGTGTGTGTGTGTGTTTTGCCATCCATATATCTTCTTTTGTGAAGTATCTGTTCAAATTCTCCCCAGAGGAGTCAATAACTTCTCTTCTTTCTCTCTCCCTCCCTTCTTTTCTCTCTTTCACCAAGTTGCTATTCCATCTTACTCTTAAATCCAATTTTTTTTGTTTGTTTAGAATGGCACCTACCTACTCAAAAATTGCTGAATGTGAGAATAGTCCTAGCTGTTTCCTCAGCAATAACTCCAAGTCAGGGATGCTACCAGGTGAATATATTTACTGTTGGGAGAGAAGAAACGCTCTATGAAAATGTGTGCAAAAATCTTACTCACTGAACTATCTTCATAGCATAGTCTCTCATATAAAATCAAATAAACCAATTTTTAAGAGGCAATTGGAAATTTCTGCCACATAAATATTGGTGCTTTGAATCAAAGGGAGTCAATAACGCTGAATTAAGGGAAAAAAATCTCTCCTGTGATTTCCTGAGCTGATTTTCATTGAACTTATTAATAAAATGCAGTGTTCGATGTAGAAGATTTTCAGCCTCTTTTAATGGACTCTTCCTTTAATTCCTAAAAGCTGAAACTCATCTTGACAGTAAACCATATTCAACATTTTCTTTGATCAGAAGTTTAAATTTCTTAGAGACTTGTTTTGCCAACTATCTCAACTACTTGGAACAATTTGGAAAATATTTTTCTTGGGATTTGCAATATTAAAGCATAGAAGAAAGATAAGGAGGTTGGGTAGTGAGGAAAATGGTTAACCAGTTCAAACTCAGAGCACAGCATTCCACATCATAAGCTTGCCAGACCACAGGATAGGAATCTGCCCACCGAGTAATATGGTGTGATGATTGCACGTTATCTAAGAGTTGCAGAAAGTCTGTATCGAGCATGTTCCCTTCTTCCTCCCCGCATCTGGAGCCCTATTGCCTTCCTGGTGATCTTTTGTCTTCATACTTCCCCCTAGATACTTGGATGTCACAAAAATGTAATTCCATCCAGGGCTGCTCTTTCAGTGATTCTGGTCTGAATAATCACATTTCTAGATTTAGGGGTAAGGAGACAAATACCAGCCCCTCTTTCACTAGACTTCAAATTTATTAAAATATATAAGCTCAGCTTTTCTCAATTTCTCTTTGTTTCCTATTTTAAATAGAAGCAAATTATGCTCTTTTTGATTCCATTTGTTACATTCCATATATACGACATTAAACTGTCTGAGTATCTGTATTAGTTTGGTTTGGCAGTTTGTATCTTTGTATTTTTGTCTATTTTATTAATTTCTTCTTTTTTTTCCTAAATCCCTGTTTCAGTCCATTCAGGCTGCTATATTACCATGGACTGGGTGGCTAATAAACAACAGAAATTTATTTCTTACCGTTCTAGAGGCTGGAAGTTCAGGATCAAGCCACCAGCATGGTAGCCTTCTGATGAAGGCCCTCTTCTTGGTTCATAGCTGGTGCCTTGTTGCTGTGTCCTCACATGGTAGAAGAAGCAGGGGATCTCTCTGGAGCCTCTTTTTTGAAGACACTAATCCCATTCATGAGGGTGAAACCCTTATGGCCAAATCTCCACTCAGAGATCTTACTTACTAATACCATCGCCTTTGGGAGTTAGGATTTCAGCATATGAATTTGGTGGGGGGAGTCAGACACAAACATTCAGACTAGAGCAATCCCTTTCCTCCCACTATATTTGGTGTTTATTTTGTTATTTTAACTTTTAAAATTGGATTCATAGCTCACTATTTTTCAGTTTTTTGTTTTTTTTTTAATTTCAAATATAGGTTTGAACACTAAATTTTTCCTTTAAGGACAATTTTAACTACCTTAATATATATATATTTTTAAATTTATTTTTTATTTATTTTATTTTTGACTGCATTGGGTCTTTGTTGCTGTGCGCGGGCTTTCTCTAGTTGCGGTGAGCGGGGCCTGCTCTTTGTTGCAGTGTGCGGGCTTCTCATGTGGTGGCTTCTCTTGTTACAGAGCACAGGCTCTAGGCGCGCGGGCTTCAGTAGTTGTGGCACGTGGGCTTAGTTGCTCTGCGGCATGTGGGGTCTTCCTGGACCAGGGCTCGAACCCGTGTCCCCTGCATTGGCAGGTGGGTTCTTGACCACTGCACCACCAGGGAAGCCCATTAATATATTTTTAATATGCAGTATTTTTATTGTTATTCACTTTTAAGTTTTTTATAGTTTCTATTATGATTTCTTCCTTGAATTTTTTTTCTGGTATATTTTAAATTAATTACATGTGCTTAGAAAATCATGGTTTATATTTTTTTCCAGTTCTTTTGCTCTGTGTGTGTGTGTGTGACTTGTTTCATAGCTTAGTGTATTGGCAATTTCCATAGATGCCCCTTTATGCTAAAGAAAAATGTAGTCTATGACACTGAATACATGGCTCTACACAAACCCATTGATCAAGCTGCTAATGTGTGGTTCAAAATTTCTCTGTATTAAATGATGTCTTTTTTATTTGGTTAATCTACTAATTACTGAGATCTGTCTACCATGGTGATAGATTTATCAATTTCCTCCTGTATTTCTTTCAGTTTTTGCTTTATTGATTTTGAAGCTATATTATTCAGTACCAACAGATTTCAAATTGATGTATCTTTTTGGTGAATTGTATTGTTCACCTTTATTAATGCCTTTGGCCTTTGGTTTTATTTGTCTGAAAGAAACTGTAGCTTCATTTTGGATAGTATTTGCCTGGTACATAATTTCTCATCCTTTCTGTTTTTATGATATGTGTATGTATTTTGTAAGTAATATAGTACCAGAAATTAAAAAAATTTTGAGAATGTTTTCCTTTTAATGAATAAGCTTAATTCATTTAAATTATTTGGATTACTAAATTTCATTTAATTTTACCCATATCACCATATTTGTGTTGTCCGTTGGCAGTACATTTTTTTGTTTCATCTTTCTTGTTCAATTTAAGATTAAAAAAATGTTGTATTTTTCCTTTTTTCATTTCTACTTATTTGGAAGTTTTATACTCTATTTTCAGGTTGTTAATAGCACTCTTGAAATTTTAATGTACACAATTAATTATAAAACTAATCAATGTCTTTACCCCATTTTCTATCGAAACGAGTAACTTAGAAGGCTTTAACACAAATAACCCATTTCCCAAATATCATTGTATTATCTGGTATTTTAATCTGATTTTATTTTGATAATCCTACAAATTACACATTATTTTTATATATAGCTGTGTTGACACATTCATCCATGTGTTTACAATTAATTTTGGTTGTCAGTGTAACTTTCATAGTAGACCTTTCTTCTGGGACCATTTTCTTTCCTCCCAAAGTACTCTTTTAGGCTTTCCTTTGATGAGGGTCAATTGGCGGTGAAATTCCAAAGGATCATTCTTTATTTTAAGCCTGAACGCATTTTTATTTTGCCTTCATTTTGGAAGAACAGCTTTTTCTGGGTATACAACTTTAGGTTGACAGTTATTTTCTGTCAACTCTTTGAATACAGTTTGCTTTTAGTTTCTGCTGTTGCTATTGAGAAAGCAGGTGTCAGCATAAATGTAGCCCTTTTGCAGGTCTTTTCTTTTGGTCTCCTTTGAAATCTTTGTCTTTAGTGTCTGCAATTTTACCATGATGTATCTAGCAAGGACTTCTTTTAATTAAACTATGTGGTATTTGTGTACCAACTCTGATGATTCATTATCTTTCATCCATTTTGAATATTCTCAGCCATTAACTCTCCAAGTATTGCTTTTCCCCCAAACTCTTATTGTCTTCTTCTGTAACTCTCATCACAAATATAATTTTCCCATCTTTTCTCTATGTTTTTTATCCATTCTCTCATATTTTTCATTTCTTTGGCTTCTTGTTGCATTCCATAACATTTTACAGATTTATGTTCCAATTCACTAGTTCTGTCTTCAGAAGTATTTGCCTATTTTTAAACTTACACATTGATTTTTAATTTTTTTTTATTTCTACAATTTGTATTTTATTCTTTATCAAAACAGCCTTGTTGAAAAAATATAAAAAGACACATGTGGTTTTCACCAAAGCTTTCACTAAAGCATTGTTGTAATGGGAAAAGAATGAAAACAGACGAAATGCCATCACTAAAGCACTGGTTGTCTAGCATGCTAAGTCCATATAATAGAGTACTATGCAGCTTTATAAAAGAATGTCAAATAGCTCTATATATTGCTATGCAGTGGTATCTAAATAATAGTAAAAATTTTTAAAAACATGATCAACTTAAGTGAGTATAATATATTGAAGATTATATGTTGCTTCATTGAAAAAAACAAAATTTAGTGTCTTAAACCAATAATTATTCATTATTTTCTCATGTTCCAGTGGGTTGACTGGGTGATTCTTTTACACTTTTTGTCTAGAAAGAGTTATATGGCAATGGACAACTTTCAGAGTGGCTATACTTACTCACATGTATGAGCCTCAGCTGGGATGGCTAAAAGCAAGGAAGCTTTACTTTAAAAAGTGAAAAAAAAAAAAGAAAAAAGTAAAAGGTGATTTTCTTTTTATTAAGAAGCAAGAAAGATTTACATGATTATTAGTAACAAAAAGACTCAGGAGTCAACTTGAAAAAGCTATCACTGGCCAAAATTAGGACAATTTGATAATCAATAAGAAAATTAAACATAGTAGATTAAAATACATCAGACATGTTTAAATCTATGAGCTAATAATAATAATTAAAAAAATAATGGTGTCATTGGATACCTTTTGAGATCCAATGCATTGTTTTGAAAACTGGTGAATAAAGGAATAGAATCAAACTTTTATCCTGTATTTTCTTTCTGGATTATACCTTAAGATAATCAAATGTTGATAAAAGAAAATTCTCTTTGTAGATGCATCTTAGCAAATAAATGAAGAAAAAATGATACGATTTGAGTATTACCATGTTTCAACCTCTACTGAAATAAAGGATCTAGACAGTAATTATAAATTGTTCACAGCAAGAAAGAGAGACAAACAGATATTACACATCTCTTAATAGAAGTGTGAAATACCACCTATAAAACATTATTGCCAAAACAAAAACAAACTTTTGAATCAAGATTTTAGATCTAACTACTGATTTACAGCATATACAAGAGATAGAGGAGCATATTAAGTGACACCACAGAGAGGCAATCAAGAAAATTTAGTCTGTAGTAAACTATATAAGATAAATGGCTCAGTTGCTTTGATGAATAGATTGCAAGGAAAGGGGGAAAATGATGAAGGAGCAACCTGTCAATTAAAATAGACTTAACAGACATAAAAACAAGTGCAGTGTTTGGATCTCATTCGAATCCTGATAAAAACAAATTGTAAAATAACATTATAAGACAATTTAAAAAATAGGAATCATTTTTAACGGTGATAATGGTACTGTGGTTATGTATTTTAAGGACTGTCTTTTAGAAATAAATACAGAAATGTTTACAGATTAAATAAAATGATATCTGGAATGTACTTCAAAATCCATTAGGGATAGTGGGGGCTGAGGGGAGGAGCTGTAGGTAAACAAGAGTGGCCATAAGTTGACCACTGCTGAATATTGTTAGTGGGCCAATGGAGATTTGTTATATTATTATTTGTTATATTATTGTCTCTACTTATGTATATGTTTGAAGATTTTGATTTTAAAAAAAAGTGATGCTGAGGAGAAAATAGTTTTCCATGGTGAGGTTGGGCTTTGAACAGAGATACGAATAAAACTACTGTAGAGCAGAAAAGGAAAAAAAAATAAACTGATAAATTTTTATGGTTTCATCTCTCTGTTACCAGCTCATATTTTTGATTGCCTATTTCATTTTCTTAAACATATTAAATCTTTTTAAAAATTATATTCTGAACTTGATGATTATAATAAATTTGGTGTTGGGGGGTCTAATTCTACTCTGTTCTTTCTGTACCTTACTATATTCAAAAACTTGTTTTCAGAAATCACTTAAATCAGGAAAAAACATTAAAATTATACCATTTTATACCAAAATATTGAAAACAAAATAAGATGGCTTTCAAGTCAGAAAAAAAAAACGAGGCTACAAGTTCATCACTTACACTTAATTTTTTTACATCCAAGTTTCCTCATCTACAAAACATAGATGGTAATACCTAGTTCAGAGAATTCCTGTGAGAGTTAATGAGTTAATGAATAATTCATGGAAAATAGCACAATACCTCACATGCTGAAGCACTCTAAAAATGGTAGCTTTATATATATATATCCATGCTTCCTAAATTGGGGAGTAACTTAGATAAATATCATATTTGGTATCATGGATATCATAAATATCATTCATCACCAAAGAATTTTCTGTTCATTTACACCAACCTCACATGTAACCCATGGACTAGGAAATCAGATAATAATGCTACATTTAAAGCTGGGCTTGGATTGTACAACTGACAACAAATACTCTTAAAAACCATATTTAACATTTTGGACCAAAAACCTTGAGTAGCAGAAATGGAATACGCTTGTACTTCTCATTAACATTTCTTAAGTAGGTTACTTATCTTTGGTGAGAGAAATAGAAATTGAGGGTTTGCAAAAGTGTTAATGAATTTGCATTGAGTGTTTTAATTCTTGCCACAAATGATTTAATTCAGGGCATGGGTTGGTTTCTGAATGATGGTCTTACTTATGGTCTAAGAATCAGAAATTAAATCATTGTTTAGTTTTATTTATTTATTTAAAAGTAGAGCTTTCGTTTCACACCAAAGGGCTACAGAGCAAAATGACTCGGTTATTAACTCTTTCAATACACCACAGTTGGTGCCCCAATGCTGCCTTGGCATCCAAAGAAACATTTCTGCACACATTATTCCACCAAAACAGCACAGGAAGAATTTCCTACTCGGAAGTCTTTGTATGATGCATACCACTGACTCCAAAGACGATTTTTCAGGCTCTCAAGGGCAGGTCTCATAAATCAATTTTTTGTCTGAAGGCTTGCAAGAGATCTTACTCTTGTGAGTTAATATGGAAACTGGAATGAGTCTAAGTAAAACAGTAATTCAAATTCATACACATTGTTGTATGTGTTATTAACATGAAATTTATTCTGGCCACCAGCTATTTTGCCCCTTCCTCCTTTAGAAGGCTAAGATTCTATTTGGACCCAAATACTTTTCCCATGTCTCCTTTATTTGTCTATGCTGAGACAGACCAGAAAATCAAACAGTTTAGATGTATTTTTCTTGTTATTCATTCATTTTACAATATTCAATACGTATGTTAACAGTGCATAGGACCCAATCTACAGCTCACCAGAGAATATCCTAACAAAATGCTCTGGTCCTCCAGTGGTATCCAAGTACACACATGTGAAGAACGTAAGAGGTCATGAGCGCATGCACATGGCATTCCAGGTGTATATGCAGCATCTTGTCTCTCCCTCCACTAATCCTGAAAAGCCAGTTAAAATCATGACTGATTTTTTTTTAATCTTCCACGTATTTACAATAACCCGCACGGCTGACCTTTATGTTAATGTTTATTGGATTTTGCCTCTTTGGGAGACAGACAAATCAGGAAGATCACATTTGAGGGTATTGGTAGCTGCACAGTGATTCATGGATATGGCCTCAGAAAGAGATAGTTTCATCACCCGGGTCTTTAATGAAATTTGAGGTTAAAAAACCAAAACAAATGCAGTATGTGCATGTATATGTGTGTGTATAAGAGTGACCCTCTATTCTTTATCCCACCAAGAGGAACTAAGGCAAAATTGTCAAACTTCCCTCCCCTATAATACACATCACTTTGAATTGCATCCTTTTTATAACATTTCTCTCTTTTAAAGCTATCCTGTTTGAAAATAGAAAATTTACTTGTAACATGTTGAGGATGGGAAGAAGAACATTGGTTTTTCCTGGGTTCTTTACTCATGAAAGAATTTGTGTGAAGGTGGACTTTTGAGTCCCTGTTAAAGGAATTAAAAATCGGTGAAGTTTGGATAGACACGTTTGCTGGGGAGTGATGGACTCACCCCACAGCACTGTGTTGGCAAGGCTTGTCTTCTGTGACTGTTGATTTTCTCCTGGATACTTCCGCCTTCTCCTAGTTACATGGAACTATTCAGATATTTTTAAGATATTAAGGACCATGTTTTTACATGATGATAAATTTAGATTCTACACTAAGAGCTTATTCCTGGTTACTCAGAGATAACAACTCTTCAATATTGGGAACTCATTGCTTGCGTATGGAGTTCAGGGCAAAGGCATCCAGAAGCCAGGCAATAGGACACACCAGCTGTCTGTCTGAATTTTTCTAGCTAACAAGCTATTTGGACTGAAAAGCACACTAGCTAGGAGAGAATGGGACTAAGGAAAAATTTGATGAAATATTTCATTAATTTGGTCTGGCATTATATCAAGACTCCACTGCCCGGATTCAATACATGGGATTTCCCTTCTCTAAGTAATTTTTGCTCAACATTTAGACTTATTTAAATGTATTTGAAGTTTCTGCTTGGGGATATAATTAAATATATTTAAGCAAATTCAACCCCTTGAAACTGATAATAAATTTTAAAATTGAGCAATAAAATATAGTAAAACATGAGCCTATCAAGTTATATCACATGTATTTATTGAATCATGAAGGGGAAGAATTGAAAAAACCTGGGCACACAGCCTCCCTAGCAAAAATTGTCTGTCTTTGTTGGTGTTAGAAGGTGCATTCATAGTCCAGCTGACGTAATAAACAGCAATCAGCTAAACACGTATCACGAAATCAAATTTTAGATATTAGAAACAGTACTCAACCATCACAGGTTTATGGTCTTTAGAGAAGCCAGGACATAATATAATTTTAAAGATAAGTTTAGTCCATAGTTTACCTTAGTAAGTGTTTGGCCAAGAAAATAAGTATAATTGTAATCATTATGTAATTTTTTAGTGCACTTACTTTTTGCAGAATATTGGAGAAAATCTGAGACTATGAAAAGCAATATATTTGTTGCCTTGCTCTCAAGATACTACCTGTCTTTGAGGAAACCAAACAAAGTAAAAAGCACTGAAAAATAAGTATCACAGAGCGAGCCATCACAAAGCTGTATAGAGCCCATATGCTGTGGCAGACCTTGTTTAGAAACCTTCCATCCTTCATGGGGAAGCAAATAAGCATCCTAGTTACGACCACAATCAACTGTGCCTCTCAGCTTCTTGACTTTGGTCTTGGTAAAACACAGGTCACCTTGACTTACCCTTTTATGTTAAAGATAATGGAGCTTGACAGCACGATTGTTTATAATAATGAAAATTTGGATTTAACTGATGCCCAAAAATATGTTATTAATAAAAAATTATGGGACATCTATCCAAAAGAATATAATGTAGCTATTAAAATGATTTTGTAGCTCTACATTTATTGATGTGAAAAAAGGTTAAGACGTGAAGTGAAAAAAGCAGGTTCTAGAATTTTTGTGAAACTTTATATGAGTAAGATTTTTTTCCACCACATTTTGGATGTAAGAAATGCCACATTTTAAAATTTCACTATGATATATATTTAGGTAGCAGGTGTTCTGATCTTATCACCTAGGGGTTTGTTTTGGCATAGGATCTTTGCTGAGTCTGATTTAGACCTTCTGAGAGGTCATTACAGCCATGCCCTTTGGATGCCCTGCCTCATCCCCTGCTGCCTGGGCTAGTCCCTGTCACAAGGACCTAAGTGAACCTCCTCTTCTCTCTTTAGGCAGGGGGAAGAGAAGCCCTGGTATGTGGCAAATTCAGTCTGTGAAACTCAATTTCTAGTTTCCCTGGGGAGAAAAAAGTTCTCATTCTTTCTGATGTCTTAATAGCAATAAAAAAGAGAAAAATCATCAATACGTTTCCCTGCCATACTATATATATGCACATTGTTTATTATATGTGCATTATATGCTGCAAAAATTGAATATCTGGAAAGATATTTACACCAGAATATTAATAGGAATTATTCTAAAATGTCAAATATGCTTTTATCTTTTTTATTTCTTTTTTAAAAAATTAGTCTCATCTGGTTTTTCTCATATTTGTTTTACAATAAATGTAGATTGCTTCTGTAATAACAAAATGAGGAATTTAGGTAATAGAGTCTTATCCTTCTGTAACTTTAAAAATTATTTTAAAATCTCTTATAATTGAGAAATTCACTTAAAAAATCATTTTTAATCCTCACAGTGTTATAAGGGATTAAAAATGTGTCCAAAGTCATATAAGCTAGTAAATGGCAGAGTGAGAATTTGGAGTCATTTCTTCTCAGTGAAAATGTGTGCTTGTTTCTTTTACCAATCTGATTTTAGGGGAAAATAATAATTTAAATAATTTGTTCTTGGCTAATTTAAATTTGTAGGACACATCTGCAAAGCATAGATATTTCCTCCTGCAGATTTTTTGAAAACTGCTTTTGCTCCTGTAGAGGGGGAAGGAATAGAGGAAATAGATGAAGATAAGGGATTATTTTAAAGTGCTAGATTAGTGTTGTGTTACTGCCATAATAAATTCTCACAAATTTAGCAGCTTAAAACCACACAGATTTATTATCTCACTGTTCTGTAGGTCAGGAATCCAGAGGATCCAGGAGCTCTGCTCTGGACCCCTCAGGGCTAAGGGGCACCCGAGGCTCTCATCAGGAGGCTTTGAGAGAACATCTGTTTCCAGACTCATTCAGATTGTTGGCAGAATTTGCTTCTACGTGGTTGTAGTACAGAGGTCTCCGTTGCCTTGCTGGCTGTCGGTTGGGGGTCATCCTCAGCTTTTAGAGGATGACTGCAACTCCCTTTGAGTCTCTGACTCACCTCTTCTGTCTCATCTCTCCTCTGACTCAAGCTGGAGAAATTTCTCTGCTTTTAAGGGGTCAAGTAATTAGAATGGGCCCATCCGGATCATACAGGCTACTTTCCCTAATTTAGGGTCCATAGCCTCAGTTACACCTACAAAATCCCTTCACAGGCCTACCTAGATAGTGTTTGATTGAATAACCAGGAGACAGAATCTTGGGGGAACAGCTTTAGAATTCTTTCCACTGTATTTTTTTTCCTCAAAATTTGGGGATAAAAGTATTCACACTCTTTTTAAAAGGTTAATATAGTCATGATAACCTTCAGTGCTTATGCCTGAATATTTGGCATGTTTCAGATATTCAGAGAGATAGTTCCCCCAAATCCGCTCCTTGAATACTTTTGTCTATAGATATTTCAAAATGGATTTTTTTAAGCCTCACAGGTGTGTCTATATTCATCCTGGCTGGGAAAATGGAACACAAATACGCTATTCCCAAATAATACACTATTTCACTGAGAGTGTAGCTTGTAGAGGACTCAGGGATAAACTCCAAGGTCATAGGACCTTGTTAATACACAAGTGACCTAGTTATTACACAGCCTTATATTCCCATAATCTAGTTCCCAGTTCCAAGTACCGCTGAATTGTTATCTATTACGTCTCAGTCCTATGCATTTGTCTTAAACTATGTTCATCACCTCTACTCTGGCTAGGATGTACAGTTTTACTGTGCATTTGGTTTTAATGGACGTAAACTAGGTTCAAAGAGATAAACTCCTAAGACTTGATAAACATTAAGTTCTCTAGCCCTCTTCCTGGGAGTATGAAGAAAAAAATTTCCATATTTTTCTTGTTCTTCTTTTTGATGAAGTAATTTAATTTGACTTCATAATCTTTATCCTGACCTGACATAGACCACTTTCAAAAAAGTATTGCTTTCTTTAAGGATAGATATATTCCCACAAATTAGCTAAAAAGTATCCCCAGTTTTGCCATTAGAAATTATATCTACATTCCTCTAACAAGTTGGTCTGTTCCTTAGGAAAAATAACAAAATAGAGAGGCAACACCTGGTAATAAACAAGAAGATGATAGATAGATAGATAGGTAGATAGATAGATAGATAGATAGATAGATAGATAGAAAAGGGGCAGGAGGTAATAGAGAAGCTAAGAGGCTGGAGAATACATTTTGACAGGAAGCCTGAATAAATTCTGAAATAGACGTAAGATAAGTGGATATTATGAAGGTAGATATATATTTTGGGGAAATTAGTAAATAGGGTTTTAAACCTCTGGTATTGCCAAGACTAAATTGTCCTTCTTAAAGGAATTAATGAGAGTAGTAGGTTATGGCTCTGGTTTTCAAGGAAGGTGAACGGAGTTTACTTTGCCCTTTCTCCACTGGCAGGGGACATACCTGGTGGGAGGAGAACCTACCTAGCATGAAGGGTCATAATACTAACATAACTGCCAACTGCTGTCATGGTCTAACACATGACATGCTATTTTTTTTGTCTGAGGAGGCATATTAGTCAGGGTTCTAGAGAAACCAAACCAATAGTATGTGCATATATGTAGAGATTTATTTTAAGGAATTGGCTTAGGTGATCATTGAGACAAGTCCAAAATCTTCAGGGTGGGCTGGTGGAACCAGGAAGAGCTGATGCTGCAGTTTTGTATGAAGGCTGTCTGTTGGCAGCATTCCCTCCTGCTCAGGGGAGCTCAGTCTTTTGTTCTATCCGGGCCTTCAGCTGATTGGATGAGGCCCACCTACATTACGTAGAGCCATCTGCTTTGCTCAGAGTCCACTGATTTAAATATTAATCTCATCTGAAAACATCCTCACAGAATCACCCAGAATAATGTTTGACCACATATCTAGGCACAGTATCCTAGCCAGGGTAACATATAAAACTAGCCATCACAGGAGATTCTAAGTTTGATCTTTTGGATGTTGTGGTCTGAATCCTTATACATTTAAAAATTAATTTACATGACCATAAAAATAATGTTAATGCCACCTGTGTTTCTAGGTTCAGATTAATTAGCCTAATAGCGGCACATATATGCAAGTTATTTCATATCCATTAAATACTAATATCTGTCATCCTCAAGTGCTTACTATGTGCTAGGTACTGCACTGAGTGTTTTATACAACAAACCTATGCAACAGATAATATTGTCCCCATTTCAGAGATGAGCAGTTTGAAAGTAATTGATTGACATCTATAAGAAACAGTTAGTAGCAGAAATGAAACTTAAACTCATGTCTTCTCTCATGGAATATCACATTTTTACACCATATCACTCTGCCTTCCATACATCATGAACACTACCTGGAAACTCAGTCTCTTTTTTATCTGTTTAAGCAATCCACAAGTTGGCTCTTAATAGCTTAAAAAGGGCAGCAACATCCTATGTTTTTATTACAACTTAAATTTAATTAAAATGGTCAATGGAAATTGAAATGTTTAAAGAGTCTGATTATTATGCAACAGTCCTTAATTGTTAGCTGAAAATAGGATAAATTTTAGCATTCTCAGATGGTTCTTATCTAATTAATATGAATAACATCACTGCCAACACTTCTTGAATAATTGTGTATATTCTACGTAAATGGCTGCAGCAAAGGGGCTGTCAGAACAGCAAACTGATTCTCTCGTGTTGGCAGAGCACATCTAATTTAAACCTTAGGATAAGCAGGCCGGGCTACTGTCTTTCTGAAATTCTATTAAGGTCAGTGGTCTATATCTGCCCCTCTGCGTTCATTGGCAAGGACTATGTGACAGTTCCCAAGGAATGGAATTTGAGTAGTCCTATAATTTATTTGTTCATTTCATGCATTTATGAAAGGAAACAAGAGCACCAGCCATTTGGGAAAGGACTTACATAATTTAATTAAATGTGATCACTGCCTTCCTATCTCAATACACTGATGCAGCTGATAACATCCCAAATGTTTTAGTCCCTCTCTCCTATCTTCCTTGAAGTCCCCAAGTGCACATCAGGGGATGGGTGACTTTAGTTGGATATGAGAAGTGATCCTACATTCTACCAAGAAGAGCATATTCTTGCATTATCCATCAGTCCTGACTGGTAAGTGTAACAGACACTACTTGTTACCAGCCTGATAGGCTTTCCTCCTTCCTTGCTGGTTTAGTCCTGATTTTCCACTGTAACTCAGGTATAACACCTGGTTTTCCAAAGTGAGTCATACTAATATCATTACCTTTTTTTCACTGATAGGTTTAGGGAGGGGAATATGAACGAGTCCTGGCTCCTGAAATGTAAGGAATTGGCTGGGGGACTTTGGGTGAAGGATTTATTATTCTTAAAAAAGGACACATAGGAAGAGATGTGCCCCTCTTTCCCACTAAATCTTGTCATGTTTCCATGGTTGAGATGCCTGGAGCAGTGGTAATCACTTAGTGACCATGAGGGAAGCTACCTTGAGTGACTGACACATTCTTGATGACAGAGTAAAAAAAAAAACATCTTGAGTTCTTGATATATAAAGGAACCACTTGAACAAATCAATCCTGGAGCTGTCCCTGCTATCTCATTATTTGAGATTAAAATATTTCCTAATTTCTTAACCTATTATGTCAAGGTTTTTTTTCTGTGACTTTTGCCTGAACGTGTTCTTACTGATAGGATTGACGCTTTGAATTCCTCTTGGTGGCTGTGTCCTTTCTTTGAAGGAGGTGTGCCTTGCTTACTTGGTTTTTCTACCAGTGACCTTACTCTTGAATGTTGGTGAGTCATGCACAGAGTCTCTCATTTCTAAAGAAGCATGTGTTGAGGAGGACGTGTTACATGAAAGGCAAGCGCGAGCTGCGCAGTCGGATTGCTGCCCATGAGTGCCTGTGGCGTGTGTGCAGAATACTAGCCAAGTATAGTTATGGATGAACTTATGGATGAACCACTACCACCAGTTCTCCCTCCAGTAAACACACACACACACACACACACACACACACACACACACACACACACACAGACAGAAGTGTGTACTCATAGGGAGGGAAAAATACTCTCAAAGAACCAACTGTTCCTCAGTTGGAGCATATGGCTAAAGACATTAGCAATCCTATATGTGTTGGAGGGAGGGAGAATTGTTGGTACTGGTTAATAGGACAACAGAAAGCACAGTATGTCCAGGATATCACTTTTACTGTAGATAAAGATCAGCATAAAATACTTGGCTTTTCTATGAAAAAAATGAAACTGTCCATACCAAACTCAAGAATCAGGTAACTTATCCCCCTTGGCCTGGCGAGGCTTACAGTGTAGATGGACACAAGATGCCTCATGATTTCTGGTGGGCATGTTTACTCCCAAGATAAGAAAAAGGACGGAGCTGAGCATACTGCTGTGGACTGAGCTGTACCCCCGCTCAGATTTCACATGTTGATCCCCTAACCCTGAGTGTAATGGCATTTGGAGATGCGGTCTTTGGGAAATAATTAAGTTCAGATAAGGCCTGTGGGGAGGGGAGATACTCTGAAGAGAAGAGAGTGAGTCTGTATTCTCTTTTCTCTCTCTCTGCCATGTAAGGACGGTAAGGACATAGTGCGAAGGCAGCCATTTGCAAGTCAAGAGAAGCACTCTCTCCAAGAACTGAATAGAATAGGCCGGCACCTTGACCTTGGACTTACTAGCCTCCAGAACTGTGGGAAATGTCTGCTGTTTAAGCTACCCAGTTTATGGTATTTTGTTATAGCAGCCTAAGCACAATAATAAACATACTCAGTTATTCTTCCCAGACTTACCAAACATGTAAGGACCTCCCTAATGAGTAAACAGGTGGAGAATGCCCACAGGTTATATTATTTTGACCTCTCTTCACAAGAAGGAAACTTTAGGAGTGGAAAAGATCCATCCATCATGAAAACTGTATTTCTCTTCTCCCTCTAGATGTGAATCTTTGTGAGAGCAGGCACAGTAGTTAGTAGGTGAGGGGAGCAATGATCTCCTGTCCACAGTTCAGTAGTTCAGCAGGTTTTTCTTTTGGATGTCTGTTTTCTCTCTGTCTTGGGGAAAATGGCCCAGCTGGTAGGCAAGAGAGGGTGGTGATGTTTGTCTAATGTACTCCTGCAGAGAAGGAGGGAGATTGAAGGAGAGCGCTGTTTGGTGTTGCTGGTGCATTAGCATCATCTAGATACATGGGGTTTTAGCCTTATGAAGTCAAACTCTTTAGTTTTGTACTTGGAAAGCTGGGACTCAGGTGAATCATAGTGTGGTGACCCAGGTTATCTGTGGCAGAGTTGGGCCTTCATGGTAACCCACTCCCAGGAGTCAAAGATGTGTACTTCAACCTCCACGTAACAGGCTCAGCCTTCAGTGATTATAGTTTGAACCCTTTGAGGGTGCCAACCACAGTAACAGAATTTACTAAGCATGAAATATATTTTGTTCCTTCCACTCTCATGAGTTTATTGCTAAGTGTCTCTTAGTCTTTAATTAAGGAATTAAAGTGAATGTTTTTTGTTGTTTGTCAGCAGATTTATATGGGAAAGTACTTTATATCTTTGGTTTAAAAATTATCCATATTTCTTAATGGAGTGTTAAGAGAGTTCTTCATATAGTATATTCCAAGTTAAATGGGAAAAAAGAGAAACCCACATTTATGTTTTCATCTTAAAAACTTTTGGAAATATAAACAGAATTTTGCCAAGAGAGTTTACCTTTGGGACGGGGATTGGGTTGACTGAGAGTAGGGACAGAGGGGAACTTATATTTTTGACTTTATATACTTCTGTCTCAATTTTTTTTGAGTTTTGTTATGAATGATTTGTTCTTCAGGAAGAGAGCTATTAATATTTAGCTTAAAAAAAACAGGTTCTGGTATACGTGGGGATTTGAATAACTCCTTGTTTATTCTATTTTAGAGAGTTACTACTTGTTAAAAAAAACACCCACCTGAGGAAAAGTTTGGATATAGAAACCAAACAGATCAGGATTTGACTTCGGATTCTGCCTTTTCCTGTTTGTAAAATGTCCTGCAAGCTATTGAATTTCTTTGCATTTCCTCATATGTAAAATAAGGGTAATAATAAAGGATTGCAGAACTTTTGTACTGATTAGAAATAATACGTGTTAGAAGGTAGACATTGATGAAGTGCCGGTTACGTAACTAGATCATGAACTGCCAGGTGTGGAGGCTAATGGAGATTCCTATTTGACTGGGGCTATCACAGTTCGCCCAGTTATCCCATGGTAATTACTATTAGCACCGCTTATCATTCTCAAATCCTTTGAGTTGGATGATAAATTACATGATGGCCTATTATAAGCCATGCTAAGGACTTTGGACTTTGTGCCAAAACTGGTAGGATGATACTGAGGGTGAAGAGTGTGCCCCGGGGTAGTATGGCTTCTGAAATTTTCACCAACCACAGGGAATGTCTGCATATGTAGTTACGTGTGCCTGTTTCAAGAGTAAACAGTGGTACAAATCTAGAAGAAAGAGACTCAAATGGTCTAAGGAAGCACTGAAAGATGAGTCTGGTGATGAAGGGAGACAGGTATGAAATGAGGCCACCATGGAGCTGAGCTTTGTACAGCTGCCTGCCTCTCTTCTGTTGCTGATTTGTTTGCTTTTTAAATTTCAGTACTGACAAGTATAAAACTGTTTGAATATTCCCAAGAATTCAGATTAAATTGGATTCACTAGCTAATACAGTGTTATTATTAGGGACTGAATCATTCACTCTGAAACCATTATCTGATGCATTTCACAAATAAACGTTTAGTAGATGTGCCACTTTTCCTGTTTTTATTTGCTGGATGAATTTCAAACTTCAAAAGGTCCTACTGCATGTGAAATAGAGGGCAGGATCATCCCTATGCACATAGGCAGACACGAAAGGGCATCCCCAGGTAAAGATTTAGACTTAGAGATAGTCTCACAGGCAGACATCAGCAAGTTACTCTTTTAGAATTTTCTGAAGCAGAGAATACCCTGTTTGCAAGGTGCGCATGTATCTACTTATGGAGGAGTAAAGAACCAGATCAGATTCCATTTTCTGTTTCAGTTGTTCTTAATCAGGGGATGTATCAGCATTACTCAGGGAGCTTTTCAAAAATTCACATGCTGGAGCACTGCACCAGACCTACTAAATTAAAATGGGTGGGTGGTGGGGCAGTGAACCTTGAGCACCTTCCTGGTAAGTCTAACATGGACCCTGGGTTAAAACTGAATCCCCTAAGTCTGTGGTTCTTAAACTTTTGTGTGAACCAGGATGACTCAAAAGGATCAGTAAAACTCAGATTTTTGGGCCCTACTCTCAGAACTTTGGATGCAAATGTCTAGGGCAGAGCTTGAAGGTATTCATTTCTATCAGGTTCTAAGTGATGCTGATGCCACTCTCCTGCCTGGATTTTGTGAACTCCTTCTCTAGCCTCTATTTCTCTTCACACCTATCCTCACTGCTTTAGTGCAGGAAGGCCTAATCATTTCTTACCTTGCCTATTATTTTAGGTTCCCCTCTTGTGTCATTACCTCCTACCCCAACTGCTGCCAATGTGGTTTTTCTAAATAAAAATCTTATGGTGACTCAATACCTTAAAGTGTTCCAATGGCTCCCCACTTAATCAATCCAAACATCATTTATGGAATGACACTCTGGTCTCTACTACCGTCCCAACCTCACCTCTCACTCTTCAGCCGTGCTCTGATGCTTGTCTTCTCCAGAGGAGACCACATTCTTTCAGGTGGTGGCGTTTTCTTTACTGCTGCTGCAAAGCCGTTAGAAGCACAGGTTTCCAGAGTTCCTATTCAAACTTCTAAACTTTTACCTTCCAGCTTGTGACCTTGGACAAGTTATTTTTTCACCCCTGTTTATTCCCATCTGTAAAGTAGAGTTCCTACCTCTTAGGATGATATGAAAATTAAGTAAGTTAATATATATATATATATAACATTTGGAACAGTGCCCAGCAAGTAGATGTTAGTTAGTTAAACATTAGCTGCTGTGGCACCATTTCGTTCAGGTCATTGCCCGCTCATCCTTGCATACCAGTTTGCATGACACTTCCTTTGAGTAGACAGTCCTGTATTCTCTACATAAAGTGTTTCTTTTCTTGATCATTTATAGTATTTAATTCATGTTTCCATTTTTACATATTGTGGTTCTCCTTTCCATTCATCTATGACCTGTACCGAGTGGATTTTGTTGTTATTTTTTGATGATTTTGCTCTTCAAGAAAGCTACACTGTAGGCTACTAGCTACAGTGCTTAAGAATGTTGGTTGAATCGTCACTTTGTTGAACAACAAACTGTTGACCCTAACCAATGGGCCATGGGATCTGTAGAACATGAGAATGATGGTTGTGAAACAAGAGAAAGCATGATGCCTGAAACAAGGTCACCAATGCCACATGGAAGAGAAGCTGGTAGACAGTTGCCCTCTTTGTTTCTTTCAAAGCACATATTGGCCGTTTTCAATAAGAAGGAAAAGTCTTAATAAAGAGTTGAAGAATCAGGAGTAGTTGATGTTTCTGTTTAGGAAATTAAAATAATTTAAAGAGATTTAGGTAATTTTTGTTTTGAAGCATAGAATATACACAGTAATGTGCAAAATCTAAGTGTTCATCTTGATAAATTTTCAGCCAACACTCAGAATAAGACATAAACATTTCTCTCACCTCAGAAGCCTTCCTTATGGCCCTTACCAGTTATTCTAACCAAAAGGTATCCACTGATGTTATTTCCACAACCAGTTTTGTCTCTTTTTGAATCATACATAAATGAAATTATACCACAGGTGCTTTTGTGTTTGGTGTCTTTAGCTCATCATTTTGTCTAAGAGATCTAGCCATATTTTTGAGTGAAGCAACAGTTCATTTTTTTCATTGTTGTATATTTTCTATTATTAGAATATACCATAATTTACTTATCCATTCTACTGTGATGTATGTTTGAGTCATTTCTAGTTTTTGACATTTACAAATAATGCTGCTGTGAATGTTCTTATAACAAGCCCAGTAGTCAAAGTGATTGGGCACAGGGTGATAGAAAGACCCTAAGATAACCCTAATGATCTCTGCCTCATGGTATTCATGCCTTTGTGTAATATATCCTTTCCCCCACCCCTCAATCTCCCATAAGGATAAGACTTGTAACTTACTTTAACCAATATAATATGGCAAAGTTATGGATGCCACTCCTTTGATTAGGCTACATTATGAGGCAAAGATGATGAGATATAACTCCTGTGGTTATGTCACACTATATAAGACTCTGTCTTCATAGACTGGAGCAAGAGGTACCACTTGGTGGCTTGATGAGCTGAGTAACCTTGTTGAGAAAGCCCCCGGGCAAGGAACTGTGGGTTCATACTTTCTTTTTGTTCTTTTGTCAGCTGTGATAATGCAACTTTTGGGATAACCTATACATTTTACCCAAATTATCACAATTTTGGTATAAACCTGCTTACAATATCCTCTTGTCTTTTTGACATCTGTAGCACCTGAAGTAATGGTGGCTTTTTTATCCCTGATCTTAATTATTTGTATTCTCTCCCCCACTCTTCCACCCACCTCCCCACCCTGACACAGTATTGTTAGACGTTTAAATTTCAGTTAATCCTTAAAGGCTTTGTTGATTTTCTCAATTTTATGTCTGCTTTCTATTATTGGTTTCTGTTCTTATTTTTATTTCCTTTCTTGTTTGTTAGATCCAATTTGCTATTTTTTTCATAGCTTCTTCAGATAAAAGCTCAAATTATTCTTGTCTAATACATGTACATAATGCTATAAATTTTCTGCTAAGCACTGCTTTACCTGCATTCTACAAATTTTAGTATATTACTATTTCACAAACATTTTACTTTCCACTGTATTGTTCATTGACTAAAGTGTACTTTAGATGTATATTGCATAATTTCTAAATATTTGGGATTTTTAAATTAAAATTTGTTACCATTTTTGGCTTAAGATTACTGTGCTCTGTGATGTATTCATTATGATTTCAGTTTTTCAAAATTTGTTGAGATTTATTTAATGACACAGCATATGGTCTATTTTCATATACATTCCATGAGCTTTTGGAAAAGACTCTGTCTCTGCAGCTCTTAACTGTAGTGTTATGGCTAATTAGTTTATATTTATCAGTCAAACTGTTCAAATAGTCTATATCCTTACCGATTTATTTTTTTATCAGTTTTTCTCTTCATTGCTGAGAATGGAATGCTAATATCTCCAAAAATAATTGTAGATTGGCATATTGTTTCTTCCAGTTCTTTCATTTTTTAAATTAAAATTTCTTCCCTAAAAGTCTACATTTTTGTTATTGATATACTATTTACATTGGCTATACATTTTTCCATTCTATTTACTTTCAAACTTTCTGTGTCCTTATGTTTAAGGTGTGTTTCCTGTAAAGAGCACATAGTTCAGTTTTATTTTTTACCTTGAATATTGTAGTCCTTTAAGTGGAATATTTAGTCTATTATGTTAATAAAATTACTAATACAATTGGGTTAAAATCTATAACATTTCTATTGTTTTTGTTTGTTTTTTACTCACCAGTTCTTTGTTCCTTTCTTTTTTCTTGATTTTTGTATTTTTCAAATATTTGAAAAATTTCAAATTTCCCTTCGCTATCAGTGTGCACTTATACATAGTGTTATTACTGTTTTAGTTGTTAGCCTAGAGATTGCACATATATTTTTGACCTATTAGATCCACCTTAAATATGTCCTATTACCAACTGCCAGAAAAATGCAAAGGCTAGAACACTTAAACTCTAATTATCCTTTACTCTCTTTGTACTGTTGCTGTCATGCATTTTTATACAAAATATATTTTAGACCCTGCAAATCATTATTACAATTGTTTATGCAGTCAGTACTCATTTTCTGCCAGTGTGTTTAGCCTTTTCTCTCTTTATTCCTTTTTACATTATTGTGCTTTTGTTTGGAACCATTTTTTTCCTGCCTGAAAAACTCCCTTCAGTGTTCTTGCTAGTGATAAATGATTAACTTCCTGAAAACATCTTAATCTTAACCTTCATTTTTGAGGGATATTTTTATAAATGTAAAATTCTAGGTTGAGAAGTTAAGTGCTTTTCTTTAAGCACTTTAAAGAGATCTTTCCATTATAGTTGGAATTCTATTATTTCTAAGGAAGAATTAGCTGTCAGTCTTATTGTTGCTCTTTCAATACGAATTTTATATTTTACTTTGGCCTCCAAAGAGAGCTGAATAATTCATTGTTGGTTAATTTGATTCCACTTTTTTATTGGAAAAAATTAAACTAGTGCTTTTTCAATACTACGTCGAATTTACTGGACCATGCACAGCACCGGACTATACATTGAACCGCAAATCAGTAGATCTGGTTCTAATTTTTGCTACCATTAAGTAGTTATGTGGCTCTAAGCAAATAATGTCCTCGGTTTTCCCATTTGTAAAATGAAATTGTTGGACTGTATGAAAAGACCTCTTTCTCTGTCAGCTTTTTTTGATCCTGGTCAAAATTGCTTTTCCAAGCAAGAGAAGGAAAAATGCAAAGAAAAAATTTAAATGTCATTATTATATATGTCTTATATATAGGTCTATGTAATTCTAACATCTCTTGGTTGTGTGTAACTGTCATTAGAGTACACAAAAATGTTATACATGAATAGAACATGTTTGATATTTCTATGTATTTTTATGAGTGCATTGAAACAATTATAGGTTAGTTTAATAGAGTTAATTAGGATTTTATGCATTTTGGAAAATTATTTTCCCTATTATTATTGAATGGACTTGGCAAAGAAAGCCATAAATTCACTCTTCACTAATGCCAGTCCTTGTTAGGTCTCCTTAGACTGCTATGCTTTGAAATATGAGTTTTAGTTTCAAGAGGCTCTGGGTTCAAATTCTAGCTATGTAGACTGAGAAAGATATTCAACCTCTCTTTACGTCAATTTTCTCAGTTGTAAAGTGTCCATAATAGTAACACTTGGGGTATGTGTGAGGATTCAGTGGAATGATTCAGATACAGCACTTTACATAGAGTCAGGTACATATTAACAGTTAATATATTTTAAATTATCATCATTTTACTTCCTAGAAGCTAGGGTAGTAATGCAAGTGATGTTTGAAAAAGCTACCTTAGCTGATTTTGTATGCCCATCTCATCCTTTCAACTTCAATTCCTTTCAAATGGTTTTCATTACAAAAACCATAGGCTTATAGAATGAGATTGAATGGGTTACCACTGTCCAGAGAAAGAAGTGTTTCTTCCTCATGAGAGTGAATTATGCTTTCTTTGCATTTATTTTAGTTATCTACTGCTGTGTAATAAAATACCCCAAAACTTAGTGGTCTAAAGCAATAAACAATTTTTACCTTAAAACTTCTGTTGATCAGGAATCAGGGTGCAGGTTAGCTGAGTCCTGTGACTTTGAGTTACTCATAAGGCTGCAACCAAAAAGTGTCATGTAAAACCGATAGCTAGTGGGAAGCAGCCGCATAGCACAGGGAGATCAGCTCTCGGTGCTTTGTGACCACCTAGAGGGGTGGGATAGGGAGGGTGGGAGGGAGGGAAACGCAAGAGGGAAGAGATACGGGGATATATGTATATGTATAGCTGATTCACTTTCTTATAAAGCAGAAACTAACACACCATTGTAAAGCAATTATACTCCAATAAAGATGTTAAAAAAAAAAGGAAAAAAAGAAAGAAAGAAAGAGAGATAACACAAGAAACTAGTAAGATGGAGGAGAGATGAAGGGTGAACATGAGTGTGGGCTGGAAAGGAAGCAATAATTTTCACCGTGTACTTTTATGTATTATTTTGATTTTGAACTATGTGAATATTCAAAAAGTATTCAATGTTTAAAAAATTCAGAAAACTATGGGCTTGTGCCTAGTTTTGTTATTATACCTCTTTTTATTGGTGCTCCACACTATAATAAAAATATACAAAACATTAAAAAAAAAAGTGTCAGCTGGGGCTACTGTCATTCCCACACTCAGGGTGGATCCCCGGTCCAAGCTCACTAAGAAGGCTGTTGGCTAGACTCAAGCATTACTGACAGTTGGCCAGAGATATCAGTTCCTTGACATGTGAGCATCTCCATAAGGCTACTCACAACGTTTTGCTTCCCCCAGAGCAAGGGCAGAGAGAAAGAGGCCGAGAAAGATGGAAGTCAAAGTCTTTTGTTACCTAACCTTAGAAGGGACATCCCATCACTTTTACCATGTTTTATTCATTAGAAGGAAGTCACAAGGTTCAGTCCACACTCAAGGGTGGGGATTACACAAGATCATGGATATCAGGAAACGGGGATCCTTGGGGGATATCTTAGAAGTTGCCTACTACACTATTGGAATGAAATTCAGATCATTCAAAATGTTTAGTCCTCCATTTCAGCTTGGTAAGGGGAAGGAAAGTCACACCGAGTAACGCCAGATGGAAATTGTTTTACATATATTTTCATGTAATCTCATCAACTTTGTGTATTAATATTTTTATCATATTGAAAATTATGGAAGAAAAAATGTATCCTTCCCCAAGTACCCTCCCCACAAAAGCCCCAAAACCCTCTGTTTAACTCCAAAGCTTAACAGGTTATATGTCAATGAGATTATTATTTTTAAAAATAAACAAGTAACTTTTTTCTAGATAACTTTAAATTTTAGAAAGAATGTAGTTCTCTAAGCTTCCCCAGGTTGGGAGGATAGGACAGTATTTTGCCACACCTGGGCAATTCAACTTCACAGCAGCTTCCTATTAATCCAGGAAACAGAATTGTCTTTGAAAAACAGAAGAACTGATTAAAATTTCTGTCTCTGTGATTACTTACAACATCTGCTTTGTGCCCTAGGGTCCTCCTTTATCCTTAATCTGTCTAGAGTTTAAAGATTTCTTTCTGCACCTGTTATCAGATGAATCTGTGACTCTCATCAGAGAAGATGTTAATTTTTTCCACAGAAAAGCAAAGATACCTATGCTCCTCAGAGGTAACTAACACTGAAAAAGGAGCACAGACATTCCTGTTCTTGTGTTCTCTATCTGTATAAGGCAAACAGCATGGGGAGTTTAGAATGCAGGCATACTTAATTCAAATTAGTCAAAGTATGCTTAATTATAAGGAACTGACATGCAGACAAATAAGGCCATTTAACAAAAATTTAACTGCTAAGACTTGTACTTTGTTATGTTTAGGGACCCAAAAGAGCTGTTGAGAGCAAATCAGTCTTTCTGGATGTATATTATCTTCTAATTTTGCAACTCCAAGAATGCTTTGGGTTGTAGAAATCTTGAAATCTATAAACCTTCTTTCTAGAAAAATGTACATATTCACATGTATGTAATATTTAATACATTTTGGAGGTTTCACAGACCCCTATTAGTCTATACATGGACTTCCAACTAAGAAACACTGCTGGGATAGAAAGTGGAAATTTATAAAATCAGGGCACGTTTGCTAGAAGAGCTGTGTATTTGAGGAGGGCTTTTGAAACTTCCCGGAGAGATCTCAAGTGCTCTCATGCAAGGACAGTATTGTGCAGTAAAGAAAGTATTTCTGTTGTAGTAGTTCTTAAGCTCTTGTATAAAAACAAATAACCTGAGAAACTTTTAAAATATGTGCATCTCTGGGCCCCACAACCAGTATTAATTCAGTAAATCCTAGGCGAGGCTCAAGAATTTGACTTAAAAGAAGGGCACAGGAGTTACTAACCAGGTGGTCCTCGAACAAGCTTGGAGAAAGGCCTTGGAGGAGCTGCCACTAAACCAAGTATCAGGGTCTCTGTCCCAGATGGATGAGCCTGGGAGCTGTGTGTCACTGTGCCCTTCTCTGCCACAGGCTTTCTGGAGGGTTTCTATTTTGCATATGAAATATATCTCAGAAAAGTCCAGTGTAATTAGAAACATAAAAAAGAGAACAAGTAAAAAATAACAAGCCTTGAGATCTGTTACCTAAAGGACTTACTAATACTAGACTCTAGAATTAAAACAAATTACCTACCAATACCCAGGAAGACTTCCACCATGTAGCAGCAGTGAAATCTCTTGGGACAGACTTGCCCAGGTGTGGTAAAAGTGTCAGGTGCACAAGCTTGCTTAGGTTTCATCCTCAGGTTTAATAATCAGGAGTGAGTAAAGGGGCCAAGAGTGGGGCTAGGAAAAATTACTACTCTTGGAATGAATGGCGGGGGAAAAGTGTTCCACCCAAGTGTTCCATCCTTGGTTCTGCCAGTGACTTGGCTTTTCACTGTGATTATTTTCATATATTTTGATAATTATAATGTTATTAATAATAACATGTTATGTTTTTCCCTCTTAAGGATCTCACTTTAAAAAGACACTCAAATCAAAGTTGAGTCTCTCTCTCTCTCTCACCCGCACACACACACACACACACACACACACACACACACACAGGCACACACAGAGACATATACACACAGTGCAGATATACAAGACAAAGTCAGGTTGGACTTACTACTTCCGTTAGGCATGGGGCATACTGCAGTGTACATACGTTTTACAAGAAGATTGTCATTCAGGGAAGGAATTTGGAGCTGGCTGGATTGCATTTAAAAGTACTACTTACTTGAACAGCCAGAACAGCAGAAGTCAAAATGTGATTTCACAGCTAAGGCATACAGCTTTGAATAGTACTTGTTTTATTATTATTATTATTTAAATTCTTCATTCTTACATAGATTTTTATTACAGAAATGCCTTCTGAAAATATCTAAAATATTAGACTCATGTCTCTCAGGAACACTCATCAAGAGTGACCATAACTGTGCTTGACAGGAGAGGTGACAACACTCAGTTAACAAACCATTTGAAATTAGGTGTGGGCTTCTGTATAATTCTGATCTTGAACACATGGGTGATTTTAAGTACCCTATCCCATCTCTGGACCTCAATTTTTCATATGTTATGTTATTAGGTGGAATACACTTAATACATTTTAGGTGTATGGCTTTTAGACAAAAATCATAGCAAATTGATTTTATAGACATAATGATCTCCAGACCCCTTGTTTGTCCTTTTCCAGTCTTTGCTGGTCAGTGTGGATCTCTGCAGGTCTATATGGTGGTTTGGATTGGAGTGGACCCAACAAGGCAAATTGGCTACAATCCTAGAACAGCCAGATCCATTCAAGGATCAGTAATGTTATTCAGAGTTTTTAGTCCCCCACTCCACACACACGCACAGATACACACACACACCACCCATACCACCCACGGAAAGAGATCAGTCACCCAGGTTGTACCCTCAGAAATGTCACTAACCACTAACAGATTTCCCATGATTCTATTACTTAATCTCTCTGAGTTTTTCTTTTCTGACCTATAAGTTCTAAATTGTCTCAAAGGCCCCTTCTAGTTTTGTGGTCAAAGGTTTCTTCTGGTGCAGCCACCTCTGTTTTAAATTCCTGGGACCATCGAGACTTTCTAGAGAGAATTCCAAGAGTCTCCTGAATTAGGCACTTTCCCAGGATCCAGAGTGACTTGGATCTGACCCTCCTGGTAAAAATGCTAACATCCTTTTGGGGAATGCCACAGCTACACAGGTTTTGCCTTCCTTCCTGTATATTTTAATATGTCCCAGAGTTCTTATTGATCAAAGATTCCTAGTTGATCAGGTGGTCCCTGAAGCAGGGGGTTTGGATTGAGGTGTATAGGACATAGGAAATAGTGGTGGTAGAGGGTGAAGTACTGAGAGAACACAACCACTGGGACTAGGAAGTGTTTCAGCTGCATCACATCACCTGGGGGATCTACCAAAGATGAGGGAGTCCCACCCCGACCTATTGAGCATAGTTGGAGGTAAAGTGGAGGCAATCTGCATTTTAAAAAATTTTGCAAAATGTATTTTATGCACATGGATATTTGAAAATTATCAGCCTAGAAGTTCAGGAACCAGAGAATTAAAATATTGGGAAGCAGGAAAAAGTACCAAAGGGGATAAATAAATGGAGTATTAAATACAGCAAGCAAAACATGGAAGGGGTGTCCTCCAGCTCTGCTTGTTTGGGGCAATTTTTTTTTAACATCTTTATTGGAGTATAATTGCTTTACAATGGTTTGTTAGTTTCTTCTTTATAAGAAAGTGAATCAGCTATACATATACATATATCCCCATATCTCTTCCCTCTTGCGTCTCTCTCCCTCCCACCCTCCGTATCCCACCCCTCTAGATGGTCACAAAGCACCGAGAGCTGATCTCCCTGTGCTATGCGGCTGCTTCCCACTAGCTATCTATTTTACGTTTGGTAGTGTATATATGTCCATGCCACTCTCTCACTTTTTCCCACCTTCCCCTTCCCCCTCCCCCTCCAGGACCCATACTTTTTTCTGCAGGACCCCTCTATCTAGTCAGTCCTTGTAGCTAGTGTGGAAAACACCTCGTGGCCTATTTCATTGGTAACTGTATTTCCTTTTACACATTTATGCTTGTTTCCAAGTCCCTCTTTTCTGTGAGTTGGTAAAAATCCTGGCAGGGGAATAAAATCAGCACAGCTGCCTGTTAACTTCAGTAGGACAAGAATAGTTCCTAATTAAACTCTTATGTCTTTGATTTAAAACTCCATTTAATCAAATTATTCAGCAACTTAAGGCAGCTGTTGATTACAGGGAACGTATACCTTGAATCTTTGTAAGTTATAACCCCTTCCAGGCCTCATCAAGCTTCTCAAAAGGGGTACAACATGTGCCTTCTTAAGGAGAGCTGAAAGTCTTTCAACAGCTGATTCCTTCCTCCTTGAGGCTCTTTCTTAAACGATGAAAGGGCTGGCTGAATTCCAGGTGTAGACTATCATTCTTGCCTCCTTTATTTCCAGCCTGACTTCAGGACCTGCAATAACTGCTGAATGACTTGAGGATGGATATAAAGGCCACCGCCTCTAGGTTGCTAGGAAGCTAATAGTAGCGAGTAGGTGGGATGGGCCAGGGGTACCTGGTGGGGCTTCTATTAGTCTGGTTGGCAGTGAATCCTTTAGGGTCTGTTGCTCTTTGGGGTTTTCCTACTTCAGGTTCTGTTCCCACCAAGTGCATGATTAGAGATAAGAAGGCCACTCCGGAGTCTTCTCGTGTCCCTTCTCTTTCTTGGGCTTCTCCACAGACTTCTCTTCCTAAGTCTTCCTCCTCATGGTTGCCTGTTAAAATGCAGTGTCAAGAAGAGAAGATGGTGGTAACTGCTCAGAGAGAGTGAGAGTGTTCAGGAAAGGAAAGTTGGTGAACCCATCCCGTCTGAATCTCAGCCCAGTTGGCTGCTGTTACAACTATTTAGACTCAGTAAACAATGCAGCCATCTTTGAAGTTGGGCTCCATGAATAGCACAGTGCAGTACAGGTAAGACTCCTCACTGGGAGTTTGTCAAGATGCCATAGTTTGATTAAGAAACTAATAGGAGGGGTAATGCAGTACAGCAAGAAGCATAGAGTCCTTTTGTTTAAAAGATATAGCTTTTTCTAGTTAATTCTAAGACTCATTTTGAGAGGTTGTCAAATTACCTCACTACCTTCACCTTATCACCTATCAAATCAACTTCTTTATGTTTGCACAATAACGTAAAGTACATGAGTGAGTTGAACTCGTCTTGCTGCTGTCAGCATCATTTTAGGTGGTCTGAGTAATGTCCAGCTCCTATAACTTTAACCAAATGGTGGAGAATGTTGTGAATAATATTCAGGTTGCTTCATTTTTGTTTTCTACCCTTGAAAAATAGTCAATTATTATGATAGATCAAGCTATGGGAAGTAGTTTCTATAAGCTTAACAATCTAATTGTGAGAATAAATTGCCCATAGAGTAGAGTGAGAGATGCAATGTGCTAACAACTACTTTCTCTCTGCCTTTTGAGGTAAATCCTATTTTTCACCAAGTTATAGGTGAAGAAACTGAAGCTTAGAGAGTTTGAGTAATTTGATGCAATACAGTTGCTAACTAGCCGTGTTAGGATTAAAACCTAGATTTTTCTTAATTCATATCATTAACCTTGATCTATGCCACAGTTATTTTTCATGAATCTCTGGAGAAACCAGTTTGGAATGTAAGTTTCATGTGGTGTTAACATATAGATACCAGCCGGCTATATATAAAGGTTCTTCAAGAGATGGTGGAAAATGCCACAAAAAGTATTGCTACAATGTGTGAGCTCTCCTTCCAAGAAATCATCCTGCTAAGGTGACAAATATTTGTCTGGTTGTATCTAGATGACTCCTCACACACTGGTATATGCCATAATTCTACACTACAATTCATTGCCTGCCAACAGTTCTGGTATCTGGAGAACTAATCCAACTGTCATTCCAATAAAATGTTCTTATACCAGGTGAGATGTCTCATAGTTGTTACTGCCCTATTATGACTCCCGGCTTCAACTCCCTCGGCTGGTTTACTATTAATGTCTCATTCAGGAGGAGGAGTGTGAGCAGCAAAGCCATTCAACCCACGTGGATTCCATTTAGTTCTACTCTGTCCTCTCAGCAGAGACTGAAATGCACCACGAGATTGATGACTGGTAGGTAGAGGCATGAGTAAATTAGAGGCTGCTCCTCACCTCCAGTTGCTCTACAGGTGATATCTCAATACAGAATCTTGGAGTTCTGAGAGGAATTCTACTAGCTTCCAACTTAGGGATGTTATTCACATTCAAGCGGATGTCCACACTGGGAGTCATATTGCTCTAAGGCTTTCCATTGATTCATATGTAGCCATGCGAACTCCAAACACAGAATCTACTCCTTGACATATCCTTATTGATTTTTCAGTGGGTAAGTTACATGAAGCTCCCTTGTCAATTCCCAGCTATAAAGTAATTCAGTAGCCAGTGCTCTTTAATTATCTAGCTGACTGGTGGATGGTCAATCAAAAGATGTTGTTTTTACCCTCATACTACCAAGGCTCAAACCAAATCTGGTGAGTTACATTTCTTGCTCTGTTATGGATGATCTAGCATTAACATTCTAAATATGAGTCCAAGTCCACCTAAGTTTCAACTACAAATTATTCCCTAGCTCTATATTACATGCCATCTGAAGACTACTGAAGCATTGGCTGACCTAGATTCTTCAAACAAGGCTTGCTCTTTTAGTAGATCAAGAAAATTGTGGGTATAGCTGTTGGAGTATCTGTAGGTTTTGACCTGAATGTCAATGGCTCTAGACAACTTTAGGTGTAAACCACTATGACCAAGTAGAGGCAAATTCAGTAAAAATACAGAGTTGTTAGGAAGAGATCAGTAGCCCTTTAAGGCCGAATAGAACAAGTTATATTTTTTCCCAGGTGTTAGGACAGGCAGGGAAAGAATAGCGATAACTTGTGACCATACATGTAAGTTAACTGTTTAACATCTGTATCAAGGAACTAAGCACTTTACAATTTTAATATGAGAGTTAGGTCTTTTTTATTATTAAAGGGGAGTAGTTAGCACCTATTAATAATGACTAAGACAATTGGCAAATTAGGTTTTCGATCAATGTCCATGTTTCTCAAATCATATTCTTTCCTAATTAAAGAATCTAGGAGAGTTGTCAACATTGGCTGCATGATAGAATTTTTAAGAGCTTCCCAGGTCATCTAATAAGCAGTCACTAACCCAGAACAATTAAATCAGAAGCTTTAGGGTGTAGAACCCAGATAGTAATTCTGAAATTTCCCAGGTGATTCCAATGTGCATCTAAGGTTGAAAAACTCTGGTCTAGAATAAATACTATTAATCAGTCATTTAAGGAAAGACTAAACCTATAACATACTTTTGTCCACTAAATCATACCTTATTCACTAACACTAAACTTTGAAATAATCAAAGTTAGTATATCTTAATACATAAATCTTTCATAATGCAGGTGACACCTGGCGCCTGTATCACAGGTGGCTTCGATAAGCTGGACAGCTCCAGTTTAACTTTATTACAATCTACTTAAAAGTTATCAGAAGCTTTGTTTCTTTAGTGCTCAAAGTTAGGCTTCAGTAATCCCCCCCAAATTTTCCTTTTCTGTGTAAAAAAAAAAAAAAGACTACCAATTCCAGTAAAAGACTAGAGTTAGCTATAATGGGGACAGAATAATAAACAGGAGTAGAATCTCAGATATACTTCCTGAAACTTATCTTGGTTAGTTATCCTATTTCTACTATAGCTTATTCAGGACTAAAAACCTACATTTCTAGTTTGAACTTAGTTTGCTGTCCTCTTCGTTATTAGGTACTGAACCCTACAATCAACTGATTGTCTTATGTTGGCCATGCAGACAATACATCTAGAGTTTTAGATCATCAGAGAAACTTTAGGCTCAAAAGAACGCATAGAACACTTTGGAGTGCTCAGCTTTGGCCATCTTTACCTTTTGGGATAAATATAACTGTATTCACTCAAATATCATGTTCATTTTTCTCTTAGGAAAAGAATAAACTGTTTTTCATACTAAATCTTTTCTCTTATACCATGTTTTTCTTTTTTTTAACACTGGCCTAGTCATTTGATATAAACCTAGTCTAATTGCTCCCTTAAGAAGCTGTACTTTGAATCTTATCTAAGGCTATTAAAGACTTTTCTTAGGGCCAGCAGCTTCTATATGCAAGTTTTAGGAATTTGATTTCACAGAATAAAAAGTAACCAGTTAAATAATGAATGTCATTCCCCTGCTTGATGTTTGTTACTATGCTTCTGTGAACCTGCTAGATGAGTATTGTCAAAGTTGACGATTTATCGGCTAGAGGTATAATAAGGATTATAGCTCTTTGCTGTTATCTTCCAGGTGGTCTCCTCTAGAAGGTAACATTGACATTTGTACTGCTGTGAGACTCGAACCTGTAAAAAAAAAAACAAAAGACTACATCCCTCCCTGAAGCTGGCCCAAAGCTACTGGGAGAAAGTTGAGTGGTCAAGGCAGAGTAGGGATCTTATAAGTCAATCAGCAAAGATGTAGGAGTCTCAAAGCCAGTGTCTCACAACCTTTTTTTCTTTTTCAAAATCACTTCCTTAGGGATAAAAATGTTAATTCTAAGAAAAGTTAAATACTAAGGAATAAGAAATTTTCAGGTATGATTGAACTTTTAAGGGCCATGACCATTGTTAATATCTAAGACTTTTGCTCTAAAAACTGATTTTGGCCCTTTGAGTATGATATAGCTTTTTATTGAGAATTTATGCTGTAAGCTCAGGATGGCTTGAGCTATGTTCTGTTAAAAGGGGCCATCTGACCTGTCTAATTACCAATTCAGGAAGTTCTAGGAGAGAGATGGAGGCAGCTGTGCTAGTTGGTCCTTTCTTGACCAGTGCTACTCATGACACCAACAATAGTGCTGGCCAAGTGGAATTAGCTTCATCCCAAGGAGTGATTAACCATAGAGTATAGATAACAAAGATTCTAAGCATTCTGGCATTAACATTTTACAAGAATCCTAGGTGAGGAGAAGGAACTAGGAACTATATTGCTATTGGCTTTTGGAGTTAGAACCATAACCACTGCTGCTTTCTTTATAGCATTGCTGTACAGAAGACTGAAGAAATCTACTTGAGAGTTTTATCACCATCCTAATAAATTAATATACATAAGCAGTGGCAGTTCTGTTTCAATATTTGTGTAAGACTTCTTATACAAACTACTTCTTAAAACTAGAAAGGAAACCATAACAGATCCTAACAGTTCTGGACTATGGGGCAATCCATTGCAATTATAGCTTCAACAATTCACTTTCCAGCTAGAATAACTTCTTGTCTCCTGGAATTCCATCCCCTTTCCCTCTTCCCACCCTCCAAGCATTAGTTTCTTTAGCTTTTACCTATGGCATCCTGGAGGTTTAGGACTATGCAAGGCTGAAGTGTATTTGTGTGGATATAACTAAAGATGAGTTTTGTGCATAGACATTGTCTTTAAATTCCTTAGACTGGAAGAGATATGATCTTTGATTCTCGAATCTCGTTTTTGGATGGTATCCATCATCTTTGCTCTTCCTTGATTTCTAGCACAGTACTAGGGCCTATATTTCTCAGAATACCAAGTGTTCACCCAGAGATTGTGGTCTACTTGATACAGAATAACAAGTGGTGGGGGGAGGAGGACTAGGGAAATAGGAAGTGATAGAAAGCAGGACATCGGAATTATCTGAAAAGCTTTTTCTAAATACCATTTTTATCTGCCACACCAGTGACCAGAGCTGTCTCTCAATACAAATAGTTAAATAGAATAATTGGACCAAAGGCAAAGAGAAACAAACGTTTAGGGGTGCATTTTATATTTGAGTTGTAGAAAAGTCTTCAATGCCTTTTAAAATCGTACTTCTGAGAAGGGAAGTATGTAAGAACTTACTCTGAAATATGTAAGAACTTACTTTAGCTAACTGTTCTTATCTGCAGGCATTATTATTGGGAGAGAAGAAAATAGGTTTCCCCTAACTATGGCTCTTTTGGAGAATAGCCTGAATCTGGTTCTGATGATAGCCTTGGTTTATGCTCTCCTGGAGAAAGGAGATAGCCCAGTATTCCCCTTCAATAACATGACCAAGAACTCCCATAGGAATTCTTTGTTAGACAGGACACCTGGACATAAGTTTCTTAATCTTATAAAGAAAATGCAAGAAAGACAAGTTCATTTGTTTCTGCTGAACAAGGAAACAACTTTTAGATGACAGGGCTCTTTGCGTTATCTAATTTTCATTGACCATTTTTTGGTTTGACACCTCAGTGATTTCACAGAGTAGAACAGTAAGCTTATTTTAATGTAAAAGCATTACTCGTTAAGACAAGGCTGTAGTTCATCTCTAGATTCAGTCTACAAATATTGTAGTAGGTCACATGCAAAAACAGCTTAGTGCACAGGAATATCCATTAGGGACTGGGTTACGTGGGCAGAAATGAGAACCAAAAAAGAAATCAAGAACTGGGACCAAACAAACCAGTTCAACATTCTGATTCTGGCTTCAATGTTAAGAATATTTTAAAATACCAGAAACTTTGGGGGCAGCTCTAAAATATTAGCAAGCATTAGAAAAATCATTTGGAGTGCTTTTAAATCTCAGATTGCTAAGCCCCTTCCCCAGAGTTTCTGATTTAGGAGGGCTGAGCCGAGGCCTGGTAATCTGCATTTCTAAGGCGTTCCCAGATGATGGTTGTGGTACTGGTCTGGGAACTGCACTTGGAGACCATGGTTTAGAGAGCTACAGCTCTTGTGAGGCCTGGTCTTTGGAAGAACATCGGTCACACCTGTTGAAGAAAGTGTTTGCTAAAACTCTAATCACAATTATTACTGTGGGAATTTCTGCAACCTCACATACCTTTAATCTCATCTTTTAATGAGACATTTACTCTTTTCCCTTTCACTGCAACTCAGTACTTTCTTAGCTACTGATATGAGAGTGGGATATGGAAGTAAGCTGCCCTCTCTAGTTCTTATTTTCATACAAAAGCTTGGGACTTGGCACTTCCTCCTCCATCCTGATATCTCCTGGATCTAACAATACTTAGGATCTTTAGCACCTTCTCTTTGGAAGTAAGCTAGCATGCCCTCATAGGTTTCTCTTATCTTTTAGCCTCTTGATGATATTATCAATAAAATAACTTCTCATCCCTCTGAAACTCTGACACCCTACATTCTCTAAGGTATGTGTCTTGTGATTTAATGGAAAAGAAGTTTCATTAGTGACTTCTTCTAAACGCAATTTTTGGCATCCTACTATTTACATTTCTAACACAGCAGGACCCCAAGAACTGTTGCTGGCAATTCTACCTCAACATCCCAGTGGTGTACCCCTCATTTACTCCAGATACCATAAAAATGAGGCTAACAACACTTAACAAATGTTGATGACAACTAACTGGTGTGCACAGCATCCCTGTCCCTTCTAATCCCTATACTAAGGTCAAAGACACTGCCTTCCTCACTGTATAGATACCATTTTCCCTATAGAGGGGCCATTGCCTTTATTCCTTGTTCTAGCAGCAAGATTATAAAACACAGGGTATGGAATATGATTTACTTAAGCCAATCATGTTAATCAAATTCTTATTTGCCAGTAATTTGTCTAGGGGAGGACATGTGACTAACTCACCCTAGTGACGTAAGGAAATCTTGGGTTTTTTGGGGATAAATTTTCCTCCCGCAGAGAGGGTATGAAAACAGCTCATCTCTCTCCACCCCCTTTATTTCTCTGCTCTGTGAAGGTATACTGCTTGGAATCACTGCAGCCATCCTGTGACCATGGGGGAAAGGAGAGGCAATAACAGAGATGCTCACTCAAAGCCCTGACATTGCTGAGCCTCTGAAACACCTCTGGACCTGCCTAACCTTGGATTTGTTTTTATTTGAGAAAATATCTTTTACTTAAGTCACCTTATTAAAAACTAGTTGAATTTGAAACAATTTTAACTGGTCACTAATGAAAGATATATTAGGTCTTTGTTAAATAGCAAAAGCCCTGGCCACTTATTTTCCAGGTTTGTTTTGGAGTGTGGCCTCTGCTTCCCCAGAGGAGTAAAACTTGGTCTTCTGCTTTGATAGGGAAGCAGATGAATGACTCTTGGCTGGGACTCAGCAAGGGCAGTGAGAACAGTCTGGCTTTCTTAAGCCCTAATTAGTCTTACCTAGTTCACAGCCTCCAACAAAGTTGCCGAATTGATTTTTTTTTAAATCACCAGGTGCTATGGCAATTGCCATAATATTATGACAGTGCTAATACAATATAACCCAGCTGAAATACAAAGCACTCTCCAGAGAGAAAAGTAGAGAGGCTTTTGTTTGAGCTAGTTCCAAACTTTCTGACCTTCCTAACATAAGCGGGGGTGGGAATGGAGAGGTGAAAGGGAGGCTCAGTATGCTATTCTATTCAAATCATCACTGTAGCTATAGGGCTAAGATACCTGTTAGCTCTGGAGATACCCCTTCAGAGATCCTGTCAAACAGCCCATGACTCTGTGACTTAGTGTCTTGGCCTACTTAACTGGGTGAAGTGTGAACATTCTCTATCCAAAGACCATTCTCCCAGCTGGGTGAAACACTGGCTCTGATAAGGCCCCTCCATCCCCTTCTCCTTCTCCTTTGCTATGGAGCCTGAAATTCTTCTCACTGGTCATTCTTTTAGAGTTAGAAGTTGTGTGCAGAAGGGTGGAGCGGGGTGGACTAGGGGATGTGCACTTAGTCTCTTCAGAAGGGGAATCATAAATTACTCATATTAGGACTTTGTGGCCACGCTATTGGATTAAATTTCTTTAGATTATTATGTACTTGTGCATTATAGGGAATGGAGCCAAGGATAAGTGATCTACTTTTTAAAGAAAGCCTGGAACATAAGCTAGTTGAGATGCTATGTGGATCTTAGGAGATTTAGTATATGAACAGGGGGTTCAAAACAGTGTGATTCTCCCCATGTTGTGTCAATAATCAGGGACAATACCAGTGGTGTGTGCTATGTATTGCGTTCTCTCATCACCGACTCTTAGGCTCCCAGGCCAACCACCTTTGGGCAGAGGACCAAGGTTCCCATACCTATCTGATCAACAGACTCAATTAGTCATCTTGTTAAACTGCAGATGTATAGGTTCCATCCTAGAGCTACTAAGTCAGAATCACAGGATGCTTGGGAGCCACTGTTCTTGAGGAGTTATTGCAATATTTTTAGAATTGAGCTTCCTTTTTCTGTGATTCTAAAGTCTAGATGAATCCTGGGGAATGCATCATCTAATGTGACCCCTTTTTATGGGAATGCCAGTCTGGATGACACCTGGGCAGCTCTAGAATATTGTCTCCCAGTTTCATGCCCAAACTTTCTTTTCCTCAGAAGGCCCTTCAGAGGCAGAGGGAGATACAATGAGCAAAGTTAGAATGTTGGAAGGAAAGGCATCTTTATGGAAAGGCGAATAGGTAACTGAGGTCAGTTTACATAAAGTAGTGAGAGGTGATCAGGTAGGAAATATACACGTTTATTGGCTGTAGAGAGCTGTCAAGGTAAGGCTGAGGTTTTTAGCAGCAAGAAATATGGTGCTGGTGGAGGTGTGGATAGTATTCAGTAATTTAGTATACAGTACATCATCTCTTCAGATGGACATTGATTCGTGAGGGAAACCAGTGCAGTTCATTACAATAGTCCAGGCCACTTGGATTAGGATGGCAACTGTGATGGTTGAAAGCAGGGAACACATGAAAGAATGTTAATTGAGAGACTGTGACTGATTGTAGGAAACAAGGGGGAAAAGCATTAAAAAAGGACAACATTTCTAAATCTTGTGCTTTAGGGGCAATAGAGGACCATTAAGTGAACTGGAAAAGATATTTGATTTGGGAGGGAGAAAAGTTGGGTTCTGAACATTATTAAAGAGATCCTAGCAATAGCCAGGTGAACAAGCTGTGTGCCTGACTGAGGCTACGTGGAAGGAGGTTATCGATGGAGGGCAAGTTTCAGTCTGCGTTTCCTGGGTTGAGCATGTTGACTGGCACACAAGAAACCCTTTATTTTTGAATGACTAGTAAGCTTGGAAAAGAAAAGGCAAGTGCCTTTAATGAGTTTATTTAATGGTTTGAATTTTGTTACAAAAGAAAATGGTTTTATTTTGGTTTTATTTTTTCCAATCACCATATTTAAACATTCTCTGGATCTCATTTCCATGTCTCTTAATGAGATCTTATTATAGATTCCATGGTTTCACTTTGGTTATTAAAACAGTCTCATTTTGGTCATTAAAACTCTGCTAGGTACTAAAATCTAGTCTTATATGACTTAAAAATGGAATCTCATATTCAGATCACACTTTATACTTCTCACTTCTTCTGACTCTCAAGAATGCATGGGAAAGTTGTATAATCTGTTCTCTTACATTTTTTGATCTTTCACTCTTCCTCTCATTGCCCGGCCCCCAAGTGTGAGATAATCGCTGTTGAGGTAGGAGGACAGATGGATAATAGACAAAGAAACTAATGTTTTACCTGGCTGATGTTTTGTATTATAGTTATCTGTATAGCAGGCACTCAAAGGATGGCTGTCTTCTGAGCACATTTTGAGAGATTCTGTGCCCAGCTCTTTTCAAAGATCTCACCTCTAAACAGTTTTAGGATGTGGAAAATATACTCTCTGACTGACTACAGTGTCTACCCTATGCAGGACCTGCCCAAGCAAAGTAAAGCTGGACCAAAAGCAAGTGAAAGTCCAGCCTGTGTCCCTTTATTGCTCATCACTGCCAGCCATCGTCTCCACAAGGTGTGTTTAAGATGTCTGAGTGTGACCTCATGCATTTTACTGTTCCAAATAGCTGACGTACACATCAAATGCCCTCTCTTCTTGCCTTGCCAGCAGACTGCTCCAGAAACCTCCTCCTCTCAGAATACTCCAGGCCAGAAATAGGCATTAGTCTCTACGATACTGTCTCCAAGTTTCAGTATCAGATATAGCTCTCACAGTGTGTGGACTTATGCATGTGAGTTTCTGAAGCTTAGCATGCAGCCAGTTGGGGAATGAGGTGTCAGTTCCCTTTTCTTCCAGAACCCCCCATTATCTTGAAGGATGGGTCTCTTGGAGTCACTGTCAGGTAGGACAGAAATGCAGTAAAAATAATCTCCCTCCCAAGGCCCATGGTTCCTTGAATCTCTGACTTTCCTTTGAATATCTAGTCTTCTGTATAGGCTGAAGGTAGTAGGAGGATGAGGTTAATCCTCACCCCTGCATTGTAATAAATCGTATAAGGATGAGTCTACTGATTTTTCTGTGGAATATGGGCATATCAATTGCCTATTGTCTAAAGCTTTAGCTAAAAATCTGAGATAATAGGAAAAGCCCCCTCACCATCCTAGTATAGGTTTATTCTATGAACAACATTTACTGGTTCTTCTAAGTACTAGATACTGTTCCAGGTACTGAGGATCCCAGATAAGCTCTTTGCTTTCATTGAGCTTATATCCTTCCTGGAGAGTTGGGGGGAGTAGAGGAAAAAACGATAAACAAATAGGAAAATAGCAAATTCATATCCATGTTAACCATGCAGAGTTAAAACAGGGGATCTGTCAGGTGACTGGATGATTAATCTGGAGGGGGTGGGGCAAGCTTCCAAAGAGGGCAAAGTTATATTTTTTTATTGAAATAAATTGGTTTACAATATTGTGTTAGTTTCAGGTATACAGCATAATGATTCAGTATTTTTGCAGATTATACTCCATTATAGGTTATTACAGATAATGGGTATAATTCCCTGTGCTATACAGTGTATCCTTGTTGCTTATCTATTTTACATATAGACAGGTTTGTATCTGTTAATCACATACCCCTAGTTTGTCCCTTCCTCTTTCCCTCTCCTGTTTGGTAACCACAAGTCTGTGAGTCTATTTCTGTTTTGTATATACACCCATTTGTATTATTTTTTTAGATTCCACATTAAGTGATATCATACGCTATTTGTCTTTGTCTGACTTATTTCATTGAGCATAATATTCTCTAGGTCCATCCACACATTTCATTGTTTTTAATGACTGAGTAATATTCCATACCATATATACAACACATTTTCTTAATCTAATCATCTGTTGATGAACCCTTAGATTACTTTTTTTTTTCCCTGCAAATAGCTTTTAATTCCACATTGTGTTTGTGAAATTACATGGTAGTACACATACATCTACTTTATTTGTTTTCTCCAAGCTCTGGCTTATATTTTTACTTTCTCTAAGGTCCCTTTTAATGCACAGAAATTTTAAGTCCAATGTAGTCAGATTTATCAATTGTTTCCTTTATGTCTTGTGGGGGGTTTTGCCTTATTTAAACAATCCTTTAATAATGTGAGTTCATAAAGCTTTTCCTGATCCATCTATAATTCACCTAGAATTTACATATCTTTTATATAATATGATATAAGTATACAATTTTATTATTCTTCTGTCCATATGGATAACCATTGTCCCAGCATCATTGTCTTTTCCTAATAATTTACAATGCACCAATTTCATGGTTTTAATTACTAAGTGTTTCCTATAATACTTTTATATAATACTATTTTTATGTAAAATTATAATAATAATTGACCAGATTTGCTGATCTTCAAACTTCCTTGGCTATTCTCTGCCCTCAGTTCATATATATAAACTTAGATTTCCCTTGCCAAGTTCCATGAAAAAAAAAAACTGATTGGAATTTCATTGAATCTGTTGATCAATTTGGAGAAAACCCAATGTCTTTATGATAGTATGTCCTCTCATCCATGTACATGGTACATCTCTAGAATGTCTTTTTAAAAATCTTTTAATTAAGTTTTGTAATTTTCTCTATAAAGATCTTGTGCCTCTTTTTGTTAGCTTTTTTTTTTTAACATCTTTATTGGAGTATAATTGCTTTACAATGGTGTGTTAGTTCCTGCTTTATAACAAAGTGAATCAGTTATACATATACATATATCCCCATATCTCTTCCCTCTTGCATCTCCCTCCCTCCCACCCTCCCTATCCCACCCCTCTAGGTGGTCACAAAGCACCAGGCTGATCTCCCTGTGCTATGCAGCTGCTTCCCACCAGCTATCTGTTTTACATTTGATACTGTATATATGTCCATGCCACTCTCTCACTTTGTCACAGCTTACCCTTCCCCCTCCCCATATCCTCAAGTCCATTCTCTAGTAGGTCTGCATCTTTATTCCCATCTTGCCCCTAGGTTCTTCATGACCATTTTTTTTTTTTTTTTTTTTTTTTAGATTTCATATATATGTGTTAGCATACGGTATTTGTTTTTCTCTTTCTGACTTACTTCACTCTGTATGACAGACTCTAGGTCCATCCACCTCACTACAAATAATTCAGTTTCGTTTCTTTTTATGGCTGAGTAATATTCCATTGTATATATGTGCCACATCTTTTTTATCCATTCATCTGTTGATGGACACTTTGGTTGCTTCCATGTCCTGGCTATTGTAAAAAGACCTGCAATGGATATTGTGGTACATGACTCTTTGAATTATGGTTTTCTCAGGGTATATGCCCAGTAGTGGGATTGCTGGGTCATATGGTAGTTCTATTTTTAGTTTTTTAAGGAACCTCCATACTGTTCTCCATAGTGGCTGTATCAATTTACATTCCCACCAACAGTGCAAGAGTGTTCCCTTTCCTCCACACCCTCTCCAGCATTTATTGTTTGTAGATTTTTTGATGATGGCCATTCTGACTGGTGTGAGATGATATCTCATTGTAGTTTTGAATTTACATTTCTCTAATGATTAATGATGTTGAGCATTCTTTCATGTGTTTGTTGGCAATCTGTATATCTTCTTTGGAGAAATGTCTATTTAGGTCTTCTGCCCATTTTTGGATTGGGTTGTTTTTTTGATATTGAGCTGCATGAGCTGCTTGTATGTTTTGGAGATTAATCCTTTGTCAGTTGCTTCATTTGCAAATATTTTCTCCCATTCTGAGGGTAGTCTTTTCATCTTGTTTGTGGTTTCCTTTGCTGTGCAAAAGCTTTTAAGTTTCATTAGGTCCCATTTGTATATTTTTGTTTTCATTTCCATTTCTCTAGGAGGTGGGTCAAAAAGGATCTAGCTGTGATTTATGTCATAGAGTGTTCTGCCTATGTTTTCCTCTAAGAGTTTGATGGTGTCTGGCCTTACATTTAGGTCTTTAATCCATTTTGAGTTTATTTTTGTGTATGGTGTTAGGGAGTGTTCTAATTTCATTCTTTTACATGTAGCTGTCCACTTTTCCCAGCACCACTTATTGAAGAGGCTGGCTTTTCTCCACTGTATATTCTTGCCTCCTTTATGAAAGATAAGGTGACCATATGTGTGTGGGTTTATCCCTGGGCTTTCTATCCTGTTCCATTGATCTATATTTCTGTTTTTGTGCCAGTACCATAGTGTCTTGATTACTGTAGCTTTGTAGTATGGTCTGAAGTCAGGGAGCCTGATTCCTCCAGCTCCGTTTTTCTCTCTCAAGATTGCTTTGGCTATTCGGGGTCTTTTATGTTTCCATACAAATTGTGAAATTTTTCGTTATAGTTCTGTGAAAAATGCCAGTGGTAGTTTGATAGGGATTGCATTGAATCTGTAGATTGCTTTGGGTAGTATAGTCATTTTCACAATGTTGATTTTTCCAATCCAAAACATGATATATCTCTCCATCTCTTTGTATCATCTTTGATTTCTTTCATCAGTGTCTTATAATTTTTTGCATACAGGTCTTTTGTCTCCTTAGGTAGGTTTATTCCTAGGTATTTTATTTTTTTTGTTGCAATGGTAAATGACAGTGTTTTCTTAATTTCACTTTCAGATTTTTCATTATTAGTGTATAGGAATGCAAGAGATTTCTGTGCATTAATTTTGTATCCTGCAACGTTACCAAATTCATTGATTAGCTCTAGTAGTTTTCTGGTAGCATCTTTAGGATTCTCTGTGTATAGTATCATGTCATCTGCAAACAGTGACAGCTTTACTTCTTCTTTTCCCATTTGGATTCCTTTTATTTCATTTTCTTCTCTGATTGCTGTGGCTAAAATTTCCCAAACTTGTTGAATAATAGTGGTGAGAGTGGACAGCCTTGTCTTGTTCCTGATCTTAGAGGAAATGGTTTCAGTTTTTCACCATTGAGAATGATGTTGGCTGTAGGTTTGTCATATATGGCCTTTATTATGTTGAGGTAAGTTCCCTCTATGCCTACTTTCTGGAGGGTTTTTATCATAAATGGGTGTTGAATTTTGTCGAAAGCTTTCTCTGCATCTATTGAGATGATCATATGGTTTTTCCCCTTCAATTTGTTAATATGGTGTATCACATTGATTGATTTGCATATATTGAAGAATCCTTGCATTCCTGGGATAAACCCCACTTGATCATGGTGTATGATCCTTTTATTGTGCTGTTGAACTCTGTTTACTAGTATTTTGTTGAGGATTTTTGCATCTATGTTCATCAGTGATATTGGCCTGTAGTTTTCTTTCTTTGTGACATCTTTGTCTGGTTTTGGTATCAGGGTGCTGGTGGCCTCGTAGAATGAGTTTGAGAGTGTTCCTTCCTCTGCAATATTTTGGAAGAGTTTGAGAAGGATAGGTGTTAGCTCTTCTCTAAATGTTTGATAGAATTCGCCTGTGAAGCTATGTGGTCCTGGGCTTTTGTTTGATGGAAGATTTTAAATCACAGTTTCAATTTCATTGCTTGTGATTGGCCTGTTCATATTTTCTATTTCTTCCTGGTTCAGTCTTGGAAGGTTGTGCATTTCTAAGAATTTGTCCATTTCTTCCAGGTTGTCCATTTTATTGGCATATAGTTGTGGATTACTATTAACTGTCAATATTCACTTGATAAGTGGCGGCCTTGGGGATAGTTAGGCTTATACAGTAGAGCTGGGGTCAGCAAAATACAGTGAGCCACATTGAACCTGCCATTTGTTTGTGTAAGTTTTATTGGAACACAGTCACACCTGGTTCTTAACATACTGTCTGTGGCTGTTTTTACACAACACCTGGAGAGTGGAATGATGAGCGACCTTACAGAGGACTGTATGGTTTACAAGCCTAAAATATTTATCCTCTGGTTCTTTACAGAAAAAGTTTGCTGACTCTCGCTATAAGAATAAAATGTGTTGCGGTGTGACAATACACTAAGCATCTGAATAACATACCAAGATGAAAGTTATTTTTATTATTCAATGAATTAGTCATATTTTTCCTGCTCTACAATCAGTCCATCACAGAATCACTGAATTCCTAGGTGCAGTTGCTTTTCTTACCAATTAGAATTACTTATCAAACCTGTTTATTGAATAAGCATCTGGCACCCATGGATATTTGCCTGGTCTGGCTATTGGATACAGTTTGCTTCTCTTTAAGTTCGAATATTTATTGATATATTCGATCTAGAATCTATCACAAATATCAGGGCACTGTCACAGCAAAGTTTAGGTTCTCGCTTATGGGGTGTGAGTAATGTCAGCGTTTGTGCCAAAGAATGCCTTCAGAGACGCTTAAGACCATTTCCTTGCATATTTACTTCCTGTTGTTTGACTCCTATGAAATATTTTTAAATGTTTTGCCTTTCTAATTTGTGTCCTTTACAAAGTGTTTGTCAAATATTGATTCCCTTCCACAATGGGGCTTGAATGCAGCTGATGGTTGTTTTGTTTCACAACTTTGATTAATGCAGCTCTTGCTGCTGCCAAAGTCCTTTTTTGTGTACCAGCTTCATCCATTGACCTCGGCTCTGTGCTAGGAACAGGGTTTGTTTAATAGTTGCAGCTGGGAGATCACACATCCTCTTCCTGATTTTATAAGTTGTGCTACTATAGAGCTTTTCATCTATGGTCTCAGTGCCTTTTCCCAGTGTTCTAATTGAGGCAACACAACAGCTCTGCTGTAGAGGATATAATTATGCTCATTCTTTTGTGCAGATGCCAACAACAAGGTAAATAACTTTGTCCAAGTTCATGGAGGAAGTTCTCAGTTATGGTGCTATTTTTTTCTATCAAATATGCAAATGTGATCGGCCCTTTTTGTGATCACAGTTGTCTCTCCTGTTCCCTGGTTCCCACCATTTTACCTCTCTTTAATGGGTTTCCTGTTTGTATTCACCAATTCCTCCTGCAGCTTTCTGGATCTTTTCTCCTGATGTGACCCCAAACTTGATTGTTTATACCAATTCTTGTACTTTCCACAGGGCATCCTAGATGCATTCAAATAGGTATAAGTGTCCATTTTTAATCACGCTACAAGTCTGAGCCCTCAGGAACCTCTCTTTGCTGCTAGTCTTCATCCTGACCAGACTCACTCAATGTAGCATTCTGGCCTTACTTTCTCTGTCACTGTTCTTTTGTGGCTTGTTCTTTTATTTTTCTTGGCCTTCATTTGTGTTCTCTGAAAGCATATGTGTTTCATGAGTTTTTTCCTTTCTTCTTGCTTCTGCTTGGATTCCACAATTACCCCTTTCATGACCTACATTCCCTCAAATAGTACAGAATGTTTCCTGTCTCCAAGACTTCTCTAGACAGATTGGATGTTCTGTCTCAACCACACAGAGTAAGAAAGAAAGCTTGCCTGGACCTCAGAATTATCTTCACTACTAGAGCTTATTCTACTTTTCTATTTGTTATAGTCATTTCTGAGCTTTAAGGAAACAGAAGAATAGGAGATCATTTCTCAATGAGTTTTGTTAATATACTTTGGAAACTCATGCTTAAAGAAAACTAATCCCAGCATAGAATGATAGCATCAGTCAGATATATCCTAGAAGTTGGACAAAATATAAGAAAATATTTATTTTATATTTTCCAATTAATATGATCTTTCAGTTTAGAAATGAATACCATGAGAAGAGTATTAAATTGAGCCTCAGGTTTATTTTTTAATATTTTACTTTTTTTTCTGTTTGTTTTTCTTTCTTTTTTTTCTTCCCCAACCCCATAATCCTCTTTCTACACTGCTTGTCACAATAATCTTTGTAAAATCTGAATCTGTCATTGCCTTGGAATAGTCCTCTGACTCATTGCCTAAATGTTGAGATGCGCACTGTATAGTGATCGATACAAACTCTTCATAATCTATTATTGTTTTATCTTTCTCTATTTGGAATGCCCTCTCCATCTCTCCCTTGCCTGTCTTCTCTACTTTCTAATTTAGGAAGGACCACCCACCCATCTGCCAGGATTCAGTATAAGCATCACACCCTCTATTACTTCTCTTATGAACCTGCCTTCTCTGCCAGAAGAATTGACCATCTTTTCCTTTCTGCTAAAACAATGTGAATACAAGTCACAATCAGCCTCTTCATTCATCTATAGCAAATTGTGCATCATTTAATGGCAAATTTGGAACCAGGTCCTGGACCTCAGATACGGGTGTCGAAAATCTTCAGATTCCAACTAACTATTTGAAATGAATGAAGCCATGCCTAGCCAACCCCCATGATGAACTTCAGTGATGTGTGGGATATAAATTGATATGTTATGAGCCAAACCTGTTGTTTTTTTAATCTAGCAAAACATCTTGAACTAGAACTTGAGTGTTTTATGCTTAAACTACAGCATAAATACTGTGATGCCTACACTAGGTGTTTGCTTCATTCTAGTCCCTGATTCTTATCATCTATTCATAACTAGCCCAATGACACTACCAATACCATTGACTTTGTCCAGCTGGTACTACTTTGCTGCAGGGCTTTATTTGGAACCTTATCCTAAACAAGGAACACACGTGAAGCAAATCTTATTTTCTGTGCTGACAATATTTGATGTCTCATGCCCTTACACAAAGTAGTGGCCTGACATAAATATTGCTTTTGAAAACCGAAAAAGTGTCTGTTTCCCCCAATTATACATCTATCACACGGTGATTTATAAAATATTTAGAACAGATGAAAAAACAAATTGAAGAAAAATAAATTACTCATAAATCATTTCCTGTCCCCCTCTGCCAAACAGGGTGTTATCTTTTTGGTATGTTTTCTTCTAGTATCTTTCCATGAATTTTTTTAAACATAAGATATACATATACTTCAGCTCTAGTTTCTCAATTCAGTTTCAAAGACTGTTGAAACTAGAAGGAACCAACAAGATGATCTCATTCCTAATGTCTCATTTCACAAATAGGGAAACAGACTTCACAAATATCACACACCTAATAAAGCATGGGACCAGAGCTTGGATTCTAATATTTGCATATAAAGTTAAATTCTGCTATGAAATTGAAACACATTTATAAAACCCAATCTTTGTATGTATTATTCATTCCCAGTTATTTTAGCTTTAGTGGTGGCATGATGTGATTAAAGAAATAACTTTACACTGGCATACATAAATAGAAGTCTAATATTTTGTCTTCAGTGTACATTAGATTTATTAGGTTTTATTAGGTTTAGTCATGTCATGCATTCATAAAATCTGGCCAAATATCTAGGGTAATATAAAAGCAGAATGTATTCTTCTTGGGAGGAAAGTTCTCTATTTTTATCATTTTAATAAATTGTTCAGGTTAGTATACTGGAGGGAAAAAAGGGAAAAAGAATACTCAGTTGTGATGCTACATATTTCAAAACAAAAGTCAGAAGGCTTGTGAGGGCCAGAAATCAATCATCTCAGAATCATGTCAATACTAGTCAATATCATTAATTATATTTCTTTGTTTTTAGAGTGCTGACAATAGTCTCACCTTCTTTAGGCCAAGAAGTGACAAGGGGATAATACAGAATGCTGGAACAGACATAGACAAAATATACCCACTGGCTTAAAGTTCCTGATATTCTTCTGTAAATTAGAAACCTAAATCTACAGGGCAGAGTTTCTACTTATACATACTGCAATCTAAGCCTTTTATTTCCACTCAAAAACTTTAAAAGTAATGGCTACAATTTACTTGCCATGTTCTTTCTCTTGATTCTTCCCTTCCCCATCATTTATGCTTAGGTGTGTATATATAGAAGCTTTTTTCTTTCTTGTCACCCATATGCTTCTTGCTGAGCTCAAACTAGGTAACAACCGCCTATCTGATCAAATGCTATCCCCCAAGCCACATATCATGACAAGAGGGAACACGTCAGGCAGGAGGAGGGAAAGGTGGCTAATTTTAAAGAATGGAAGCTGTGATTTGGACATAAATAAGTTGGTAATAATCCCTGAAAGTACCTGCCACTTAGAACAAGAGGAAAAAAAGCCAAACAAGCGGAATGGTTATGATAAAGTATAGTTCTGATTTCAGACTCTCAGGGTTATAAGAAACCGAAAATCATTCCTTTTATGACACAACACAAGAAGGTTGTCCAGGGTGTATGTGCACACCTCCAGGGAGGGAGTACCTCTGTTTTTGGCAAGCAAATCTACAGTTGAAAGCTTCCTATGGTCCCTGGCTCTGGACTGCCTGTGATCCTTTCTCACTGGGCCCAGTAGGGAGGAACTACTCATTCTATTTGGCAGTTTTTCCATTCTCTGCTAGACCTATCTGCCACCCCCCACACCCCACACCTTCTCTTCTCTAAGATAAGCATGTTTTTACTTCAAAATTTCCTGATATGGCAGATATTTAGGCTTTCTAACCATCTAACTAATCCTAAAACCTTTCCAATGTGGTAAGCTACCTTTAATGGGGACGATACTGTAGGTGTGTTCTGACAGAGCAGATTGGGACTAACACCTTGTCCTGTTACATGGCTATGAATTCAGTGAAATATCCACTCTCTTTTTGGAGGCCACATTGTATCGTTGACTTCCATACAATGGAAGACAGTAGACTTACTGTCTGCTAAACTATCTCAAATGTCTGTGTTATTTCCGAAATCCATTACTTTGACTTATAATTGTACCGAAGTAAATTATCTTTCATAAATTTCTATTAATTTTCATTTTGATAGACTTTATCAATTATTATTAAAGACATCTTTGGATCAAAAAATGAACATTGAATGCTCCCAGATGACAGGAGGGGATATCTCAGCAGTAAACATCTTGACTACCTGGTTTCTTGTGGCCATTTGGGGAGAGGGTGTTGATTTTTTTCTGGTTTTCATCAATGTGCCAAAAATAAGATATTTAACTGAGAACCATGATCTATGAAGCTCTTAGAATCATCAAGTCTATTTCTCACACTTTTGACAGCAGAGTTGTACCAGGAGATTTATTAAAAACCTATTTTACTGTGGACATTTGAAAGTATATACAGAAGCAAAGAGAACAGTACGATAATTTCAATATGGCTATCTTTTTCAATTCATTTGAATTCAACCATTTTCAATACTTGGCCAATCTTGTTTCATCCATACCCTACTCACTCTGCCTGAATTATTTTTGAGGCAATCTCAGAAATCACATTCTATCTCTAAATATTTTGTTATATATATTTTAAAGATAAGGCCTCTTTGTTCTAACAAAACAATAATATCATTATTACAACTAAAAATGAATATCAATATAATATAAACATTATCTTTAGAATCATCAGATATTCAGATAGTGTTCACCTTTCCCAAATTATATTTTATATTTATTTCTTTGTTTCACTTTATTTTTCCTTCTTTCTTTCCTTTTATTTTTTCATTTTGTTTGAATCAGTATATATATATATATATATATATATAGTAACTGGTTTGCATGTCTCTTGTCTCTTAAGGCTCTTTTCATCTCTATAATTCTGTGAATTTTTATATTGTTTTTGAATATATATATATATATTTGTGGGGGTTTTTTGTCCTGTAGAGCTTCTCACAGTTTAGATTTTCTGATTGCCTCCACACGGTGTCGCTTAATATGTTTCTTATGTTTCTCTGTCCTTTGAATTGTTTAAAATTCATTAGTTAGATCTAGAGACTTGATCAGATTCAGGTTCCTATTTACTTTTGCAATAGTACTTCATAGGTGGTGCTGTGCTATGCTCTTCCATTATGAGGTATATGATGTTTGGTGATTGGAGGTATGTGTGTTGTATTTAATATCAATTATCTAGCATCTCCCAAAGGTGACTGGAGGTATGTGTGTTGTATTTAATATCATTATGCCCTCATGGGCTTAAATGTATTGAATATGTTTAATCTATTGCATTTATTATCTTTATTGGTACTTAAATTGTCCCTTCTTTGGCCAGTACCATTTAGTTTGGCTTCTCACTCCTTTTGATAGGAATCTACTAGTCTCTGATAACTTCATAGCTTTCTGATATCTCAGGTTTGTCTTTATATCATGAGTGTTGAAGTTATAAACATAGGGACCAATAGCTCTAATAAGTCAAACGTTTAGAGTATCTTTATTGAGGGAACAAGAGGAGGCACTTTCATGGCCAAATGAATTCTAGATATTGCTTTCTAAAACAAAGAGAGTTTAATAAAAACCAAGAAAGAGAGTTACAGTTTAATACTTGGTTTCATATTCAAAGGTGGAGCATGGAATTGTTGTGGTGGACTTTTCTTGGATAATAGAATAGCTTGTACCACTGAGAAATAATAATAGCATAGAATCCCAAACAACCAAAATAATGCTTTTAGATTCAACATCTGTTTGTTTTCAATGACCCTATGTTCAAAGTCCATAATAGTGCCAAAATCATGTAATCAGAGAGACAAGTATACATGTAAATTATGATAAAAATACCATCTCACATTTGTATAACGTTTCAAACTTTGTGCAGTACTTTAACATACATTATCTCCATTTGATTGCAATCTTTATGACAGATGTTTAAAGGGAAGAATAAACTCAAGGATTATGCTAGTTAGTTGTTACGATCTGGGGAAATCTCAGGGGATTTTGCTTCTGTATGGTTTAAAGAATGAGGAAATATGTGAAATAGTAGATACCCACTGACTTCATTCTGGTAGTATTGGTGTTGTAGTACTGAAAAAAAAATAAAGTTAGGATTATAAAATTGAAATGAGTTAATGGTTATAAAAATAGGAGTATACAGATATATATACAGATACATCATTTTTATAATATTCATATTTATGAGCACAGTTGGATACACCAAAGATTTTTGTGCTGGGATAGATGGTAGCATGGTCACTTGACAAAATGCATTGACCTATTGCTTTTTCTAGGTTGAATATTTTCCCCCTTGTATTTCATCTGTCTCATTTTTAATATTTTCTACTATTTTTTCAAATTCACTAAGAAGTTGGAGTGCTGAATATCTCCAACTATTTTAGTGACATGTCTGGAAAATAAAGGGATATTTTTCTGGAAAGTGATTTGCAGATAGTTATACTTCTGGGCTTGAAGAAATCTAAAGAGTGATTTCTAGTTAGCTGCACCTTTTAGTACTAATCACACCTAAGGTAGTGGCAATAGAGGGAGGGGGCAAATGTGTAAGACAGTCCCACCGCAACACAGTCAGTGCAATGGCGGAGAGATGTGCAATATATCATGGGGGTGGAGGAGGAGGACACCTGACCTGTCCTTCTACCCCAGGTACTTAGCACAGTACTGTGAGCATAAAGCAGGGCTCATTGGTTACCACAAGTAAAATTATGTTGAGATTTGTCACTGTTCCATGAGAGGAAATGATTACACTGTTCTCACCAATACATTTTCATCAAAGTGACTTATTTTCTAGGAAAAAAATACTTTTAAATAATCTGCATCAAATACCTTTTTCAAGAAAAGGAACAGAACAATGTAGAGTAGCTAGAACCATTCTCTATGCTGGGATTTAGGGGTCTGAGAGCATCTTTCGCTGTCTTAGTACCCAGGATTGATGCAGCTAATCCCATTAATGGGTTGTGCTTCCCTTCCTCCTTTATCACACTACCAGATACCAGAGGTGTGATGATCAAAAGTTTTTTATAGTATAATTTATTTCTGAAAAGTTGCCAGAAATGATTATTAATTCCAGACCATGAGCCAAGTGCTAGAATCTCCATGGCTTATCATCACTAAGCTGGGCAAGGTAAGGTCAGGTGCCCGTCTTGCTATTCTGTTATTCTCCACTAAAGAGATAATATGGAAAATTATGCTTAAAAAGCTGTCTTTTCAAAAGGAATTGCTGATCAAAGAACCTACCATTAAATAGATGAGATTATTGACCTTAACCAAAAGATCTAATGTTGACAGGCTACCTCTAAGCACCTAAGACTTAATGGTCTCTGTCTACAAAGCCTTTTGATACAGCTTTTATCTTCATATGTACATAAACTGTGAGATTTAGAATCTGCTAAGATGTCCTAAATACCATTAGTTATTTTTATGGTTACCTTTAGCAGTATTTTAAATACCAGATTATCTTATTTGAATGCTGGTAATTTTAGGAAACTCTAAGTTTCCAAAGGCTTACAGTATATCTTCTTTTTGGCTAACAGTTGGCTCTTATTAATTGATTAATGAGGTCAATAAGTTATCTGGTATCCTTTACATTTCCAACAACTGACACTTTGAAATGATGAAGCATTTCAGGTCTAGAGCATCCTCACCGTCCATCGAGAAATATTGAGAGGGAAGTAAGCCTCTACCCCTCAGTGACAGTTTTTAGGAACTTGCCATTTCTCTGATTAATTTCCATATATTTTTTCAAAGTCTCTGCTCTGCTGTCTTCTTTCCAGTTTTACTTTTAGGTGAATGATTTTCTCTTTTCTCCATGTCTCGGTGTATGCTACCGTGGATTTCACAGAGCTAGTTTCTCACTCCATGTCCTGTGTGATTAAAAATCATTTGCAAATCAGGCTGTACTTAGATAAAAGGCTCAGCCCATCTGGGATATAATGGAGTGAGATTAACAGTCTCCACTACATCCTCTTCTAACTTCTCGTTAAAATAATAATGACAAATAAAAGAGAAGGCTATTCAATTACATTTGGAAACTATGGATAACAGCCAACAATTTTACTATAGGAAAAAAATTTCTATTTGTTACATGGACAAACTTATAGAAAAATCACAATTAGTTGATTAGGTCAATCTAATTAACAGCTTCAGCCAACAAAATACTGTATACACCTGCCTTGAAAACTAAAATCCAATACCAAAGAGCCTCTCGGTAGAAATTTAGGAGTTGTCTCCTGAGCTTGCTTAGGTCATGTTTTCTCTTAATACCCCATACACAATTTATACCTCACTGGAAATTCTATTTCTGTGCTTAGTTAGAAAATACAATTCCTGGTACAAAATAAGGCATGTGTAGGGGTAAATTAGTGGTTGGGAACCACACACCATGATGTAGACTCTCCATAGAAACCTTATGTTGATGAAGGAGCTATCAGAATGACAAAGACCTGAATGAAGGGCTTGTTGGAGGGATATACTACATATGGTCAAGAAGAATCATAATTTCTTAAATTTCTTTAAAATAAAAATGCTTGGTATAGTTAGATAATCATGAGATTTAAAGATAGATGAATGGTGTGGATGTGATGGTAAGAACTTTTGCAGCTAATGTAAGGGACAACCACTTGAATATTTGGAAAAAATCATACCTCTTTGAAAGACATTTCCATAAAATAAACAACAAAAAATTAGATATATTCCATTAAGTTATGGGAAGCTCAAATGTACATTTGAAAATCTTCAGGTTGGTAACTGAATTTTTTGATTAAAAATTTTTGTCAATGATATCAAAATTTCTAATCACTGAAGAATAGAGGTAAGCAAAAACTAGACCATAATGCAAGATAGATGACCAAGGAAAAATCGAAGGTGTATAAAAATTTTAAGTATAAAATATGAGCAAGTATAGCTGCTATGACAACATATTTAAATAGTAGCTACTTTATTATAAAAGCAGTGTTGGAATTGTGTTAATATAACACTACTATCTGACACCTTCAAGATGTATAACACAAATACTGTATAGAAAAAGAACTTAAAGGAAAGGTCAACAATATAAACAGGAAAAGCGGTGTCAATATTATTAATCAGACAATGTAGAAGTATAAAGTGAGGGAAAGAGAGTCACTATATTTCAATAAAAGTATAATAAAGCAATTTTAATTTCTACTGTGTCACCCTCCAAAATATATGTTAGAAATCCTATTAATTATGTTTTGAGACAATATCTGGAATCTATTTGTGGAAGATTTCCATTCCTATTGTCTGGTGCAGATCAGGACATAACACTGTTTTGGATAAAATAAATAGAGCTTAGAAAACACATCTCTTCTTATAGAATACAGTGATGACTCTGAGTTTCATGAATTTAGTTTTAATTGGATAAAATCTTCACTTTGGGAACTTATTTGATTTTAATTTAGAAGATGAAAAAAATTTATAAATAAACTGGTGACATTAACATTTTTAAGCATACATAATCAAGTATTTTCTGAGTGCACTCAGAAGGTAAGTTGAGCAGGGAGGCATGAGACACTTAATCCATGCAACTGACAGGAATGCTTTCCTTCAAATATTAAAGGCATTTAACTGAGGATTTTTTGTCCTGCTTATCTTGACTCATCTTTCCATGTTACAGGATATCCTCTGTTTTTATCTTATTTGGGAAAAACTAAAGATATTGCTAAAGGCTCTTTTCCCATATAGGTTATTATAGAGTATTGAGTAGAATTCCCTGTGCTATACAGTATGTCCTTGTTGATTGTCTATTTTATGTATAGTAGTGTGTATATGTTAATCCCAGCCTCCTAATTTATCCCTCCCCCCACCTGAGAATCTGAAAAAGAATAGATATATGTATAACTAAATCACTTTGCTGTACACCTGAAACTAACACAACATTGTGAATCAACTATACTCCAGCATAAAATAAAAATTTTAAAAAGATATTGCTAAAGGTGACTGGAAAAGATTTATAATTTTATTGGGAGATAAATGATTTATATCTTTTGACATTTCACTTTAGAAGATGATGATATTAGTACCCCTACCCTTTCTTTTACTTCTCCAGTTTCACTAATTTTGGGCATATGTACTTTCATTTTAATATTCCTAAGATTGAATTTTATGTTATAGACCACAGTGAAGTTTTTTTTTGAGTGTGTGGTTCGTCTATGGATTTATTCTAGAGTTTCTAAAAAATATATTGAACAGTAATTACATTATAGTACCTGTGAAAATACTATTCACTGCATAGCCAAGAACTGAACTCATCCTACATTTATACATTTTCTGGTATTTCCTCTTCCTCTTATAATTGATAATGTCTTTTCACTCATAGTCAATTTTTCTTTTGTTTGCCTTTATCACATTCTCATTGTCCTTTCCCTGTTCTGCAACAAATCCCACCTTCTATTGAGTCCCCTTTGCCCAGAGACCTCCTTCCAAGAACCCTCAGCAATCCTGCCCCTAATGTGGATGCTGTTCTTTAAAACTTCTAAACACTTGTCACTTTGACATTCCTTCTATGCTTTCCTAGGTAGATTTCTTCCTTTATTTCATGTTTCTTAATTCTTAGATTACTCATTGGTTTCATTAACACTTTCTTAACTAACTTCATAAGAAAAGGTGGGTGAGAGATAAATTTTCTAAGTTCTTATATATCTGAAACTACTTTTATTCTACAATGGCACTTGATTAATAATTAAGTAGAGTATGGAGTTCATGGTGAAAATTGTTTACCTAAAAAACTTGGGAGGGCATTGCTGCATTGTCTTCTTGGATCTAGTGTGACTGATGGAAAGTGTGGTATCAGTTTGGTTATTGTTTCTTTTGGGATGACAGTTTTCTCCCTGTGAACATTTTTAGGGTCTTTCTTTATCTTTGATGTTATGAAATACCACAAAAATATTCCTAGAGATAGGTCTTCCCTTATTCATTTGGAGCGGGCTTTTCAATCTGGAGACTCTAAGAAAATGTCAGTTATTTGTCCTTTAATAATTTTCCTGGCATTTTCTCTTTTCTCTATTAGGCAGATGTTCTAGATTGATGCTCTTTTATTTTTCCTCTTTTCTTTCCCATTTCTTTGTGTTTTTTGTTTTATATTATGGATGATTTTCTCAACATTATCTCCTAAAACTTCTATTTATTTTTCTTTACCAATCATGTTTTAAAATTTCAAGAGTTTTCCCTTGTTCTGTGATCTTTTTTCATATTCCTGATTTTAAAGATAAACTAACTGAAAACACTAGTTAGAGACATTTTATAATTCTCCCCACCACCCCAATTCATCATTATTCTCTGGGACTTTTTTTTCCTGTTTACCTTGGTCTTTTTCGGTTTTCAAGATTTCCTCAAAAGATGTTTGTATTTAAACATGAGGAAATGGAAGGCCATTTGAGATCTCAGGGTACTTGTGCTAGGTTTCTGAAATGATTGGCCATTATTGGGGTGACAGAGATAATACATGTTAGGACTCCTAAATGTTGGATGCTGAGGGTTTAATCTGAATCTCCAGCTTGACATTAACATCATAATTCACTCCCACCATCTGTCCGTTTTATCTTGTGTTCCTCAATTCCAAGTTTCCCTGAGGTACTTCCAAGCAAATAACTTTCTCTTCAGCCATGTATGCCCCTATACACATTCTAGGTTGTATTTGCTCTGCCCTGTTGCATCACTTATTGCATTGTTTTATTACTTATTGAAATCTCTCATTCTTAGATAACCCATCTTCTATTTATTACTTGTTGTATGACTATAACTTTTCTATTCTTTTACAATAAATGTGATGTTTCTCTTAAGATGGAGAGAAATTGACATGTGATCAGTCTGCCATCTTTAAAAAGCTCAATTTGCTTCTTACTTAACTTTGTAAGTGCTCATAGACACAAAAAATACCAAAAGGGATGCTTTATTGAGTTGACAGAGAAGAAAATGCACATACTTAAAATGTACACTTTGATAAATTTTGACATATGCATATGCTTGTGAAACAAACACAATAAAAATAATGAACATAGCCATCACCCCCGCAAAGTTTCCTCATGCCCATGTACTCCTTTTCTCTCACCTTGCCCCCTCCTTAACCTCCACCAACAACTTCTGTCTGGTTCTCTGTCATATAGATTTGTTTGCATTTCCTATAATTTTATGTAAGTGGAATCATATTCAACCTTTTTGTCTGGCTTCTTTCACTCAGCATAATTACTTTGAGATTCATCCATGTTGCTTAATATATCAAAAGTTCATCATTTTTATTACTGAGTAATATTGCATTGTATGGTTATACTATAACTTGTTTACTCATTCACCTGTTGATGGACATTTGGGTTGTTTGAAGCTTTTGACTATTAATAATAAAGTTTCTATGAACATTTGTATGTAAGTCTTTGTATAGACATGCTTTTATTTCTTTTGAGTAGGTTCCTAATGGTGGAATGGCTGGATCACATGGTGGGTGCGAGATGGTCTCAGCCTGATGTGTCCCTCTGCAGTCATGTTTAGAGAGCCTAGGCTTCTGAAGCTTTGGAAATAGGAGCTGATCCAATTGAATTTTTTTATACTAGCAAAAAGATTTATGAAAGATGCTTTTTAAGACCTACCATTTAAATTACCATTTTTTAATAGCAACAAACATTGAAGTACTGCTATGGACTGAATTGTTTCCCACCAAAATTCATATGTAAAAGTCTAAACTCCCATTGTGAGTATATTTGGAGATAGGGCCTTTATGGAGGTAACTAAGGTTAAATGAGATCATAAGGGTGGAGCCCTGATCCAACAGTATTGATGGCCTTATAAAAAAACACCAAAGAGCTCTCTCTCTCTCTCTTCACCATGTAAGGACACAGTGAGAATGCAGCTATCTGCAAGCTAGGAAGAGAGCACTGAAATCAAATCAGCTGGCACCTTGATCTTGGCTTTCCCATCCTTCAGAACTCTGAGAAAATAAATTTGTTGTTTAAGTCACCCAGTCTATGGTATTTTGTTATGGCAGATAGAGCAAACTAATACAAGTAACTAGAAATAAGTCTCATAAGATAAGAGATGAGAGTTGCATTGTCTTTGTTTAGAAAATTATACAACTTCATTGAAAGACATTGAACAGATTTAAATAAATTATTTGAAAGACAGTATTATAAGAAAATCATCTTTGAATAAATCTATGAATTCAGTTTAATTCTAATCAAAATCAAGACAGAGTCACAAACTTGTAATCAAAAGCAAAGTTTTAATAATGATCAAGACACAATTAAAAAAGAACAAGGTGAGGGACCTGCTTTACCAGGTTCCAAGGCTCATTATTAGGCTTTGATAATTAAGAGTATTCTACTGCTGGAGAGCTGGAAATAGATCAAAGGAAAAGGTTCAGATTCAGATCTGTCCACGTTGATGAAAACTTTATATCTGACCAAGGTGGTATTGTAGATTAGTGGAGAAAGGATGAACATAAAATAAATGGTGCTAGGAAAATGAATTATGCATATAATATAAAAAATGGATATCTACCTTACACCACACACAAAAGAAAATCCATTAGGTTTTAGGTCATTTGAGATACCTAAATAGAAAGGACAAAAATTAAACTTTCTGAAGAAAATATGGGTGTTTGTTTTTTGACCTCAGGACTGAGAAGAAGGTCCTAAATCAGAGCTCCAACATACAAACCACAAAAGAAATATTGTTAAATTTAGTATCACTCAATTTTAAAGTTCTGTTCTGCAAAAGATACAGTAGAAAAGTGATAATGGAAGTCACAAATTAGGAGATATTTGCAGTGAATGTAATCAACAAAAGGTGTATATCACACAGAACTACAAATCAAGAAGGAAACTTGGTAGAAAAGTGGGCAGAATATATAAACAATCATTTCACAGAAAAGAAAGTACAACTGATTGATGAATTATGAAGAGATGCTCATATTCGGATAAGTAAAAGTGAAGATCATGCTCACATTCAGGTAAGCCAAACTGAAGACCATAATGAGATTTGATTTTATGCCTTACTATACTGGTGATAAGTAAACACTTACATGCACACAGAACAACCATCACAGCTACTAATTATATTAAATATTTAGAGAAGACGTAATGAAACAGGAATTCTTATACCCTGTTGGCAAGAGTGTAAATTAGGACAACCACTTTGGAAAATATAAATTGACATTGCCTAGTAAATTTGGGCACATCTTTTATCTAACAATCACACTCCTAGATACAGAAACCCTTACAGATGTTCATGAGGAAACTAAACAAGAATGTGTATAGTAGAATTGTTTGCACTAGCAAAACATGATAAACAAACCAAATAGTTATCAATAAGAGAGTGGACAAATAAAAGTGTGGTGCATTAATATAATTTGATATTATAGTGCTAGGAAACATTGAAATAACACTATGTGAGCATATCTCATAAATCTAATGTTTAAACAAAAAGAAAAATGTTAGAGAAGACTTTTTAAGGTATAATCTTATTTTTTACATTATGTATATAAAGATTAAAACATGTAAACCTAAAAAATGAATTGAGGAAACATTCAAATGTAATAAAATTATAAAGAAAGGAAATGTCTAACATAAAATTCAGGATAATACATCACTGAGTGTGGGAGGGAAATGACTGGTGGGGAACACATGAAGAAATTCAGTTAAATAAGTGAAATTCTATTTATTAAGCTGGGTAATGGATAAATATCTATATTTTCATTATAGTTATATGTGTAGAATATAATCTTTGAGGTATTTTCTGCATACTTTATAAATGTGATATATACTTTTAAAATATATGAAATATCACAAAATAAATTATAAATTATACTTCTTTTTCTTATTTACCAAATTTCTGTGGTATATTTTGACTCCCCCTTTTGAAAGATAAAGAATTTTATGTAATTGTAATGACATTCCCTGCCATTACTTCTCCCTCTCTGACCCGTTTTTTATTAGATTATTATCTTTATATTGTCAAGGATTATGGCAATGACATTTTCTGTATAATTATAATGAGGTCTACTGAGCTTTCTCTAAAGATTGTGTCTGAATATTTAACTGCAATAAGACTACATTTACATTTTTATGATTATAAGAATATTATCTAAAACAGAACAATGTAATGTGGTTGTAAATTTGTTACCTACTGCCTGCAGGTGAATTTTGAAGTGTCGTATTATCATGGATTATCTTTAAATTCCTTTTGAATTCATTTAGAATCATCAACGATTCTCAAACTTAATGAATAATAGAGTTACCTTGGGAAATTTGAAAAATACTAATACTTAAGTCTCACTTGTAGACATCTGATTTTTCTTTTTTTTTTGCAAGGGTTGAAGGTGGGTAGTTTGAGCACAGGGATTTAAAATCTTCCAGCTGATTCAAATTTGGCCTATATTATGATTTATATGCTACTATTTCTTGTATCCCATCTTTTCTCTTTTTAAAATATTTATATCTTCAAAATTCTACTGAACTTTCTTCAAGTACATTTTTAAAATAATTTTTTAGTAAGTTTCTGAGTCCTTGCCTATTTGAAAATGTCTTATTTAGTCTAATATCTGATTGACAGCTGAGTATAGATTTCTAAGACCAAAACATATTCAAAAAATTATATTTCAACAGTTAGTAATGCTGATGAGAAGTCTGATGTCAGTCTGCTTTTTAAATTTATGTAGATTAGATTACTTTTGTAGATTTAGAAAAGCTTTTAATACTTTTTTTGGAGCTCTTGTTATTTTTATTAATTATGATTTAACACAATTGGCAAGCTACAAAATCTAGCTCAGCATGTCTAAAATTAGGTAACTCTCTCCCACTGATTTTATCTTTTTATTATTATTATTTTTTAATATTTGTTTATTTTTTATTGGGTTATAGTTGTTTAACGATTAATGGTTTGTTTTTCTTCTTGGAGTTCTGAAGTTTCTATGGTATGTGTCTTTCTGTGGGTCTTTTTCTTAGCACTGGGCAGCCTCTTTCAGTATAAATATTATCTTTTTTCTTTCAGTTTTATTGAGATATAATTGACATATAGCACTGTTCAAGTTCAAAGTGTACTGCATAATGATTTGACTTACATATATCATGAAATTATTACCACAATACATTCAGTGAACATCCATCTCAGATACAAAATTAAAAAAAATTTTTTTTTTCTGTGATGAGAGCTCATAAGATATATTCTCTTAACAATTTTCATACATAACATACAGCAGTGTTAATTATATTAATCATGTTTTATATTACATCTCTAGTACTTATTTATCTTACAACTTAAAGTTTGTACCTTTTGATCATCTTCATTCAATTATCTTTTATTAGCTCTGGGAAATACCCTCTTATTTTTCTCTTCTGTTCTCTGTTTCTGAAACTCATTTATAGCATGTCCAATAGAAATATAATGCAAGCCATGTGTGTCATTTCAAGTTTTCTAGTAGGTATATTAAGAAAAAAAAAAAACTAAAAGGAAACAAGTAGAAAGAGTTTAAATGATATTAAAATTAAGACATTTTGCTTAAAAAAAATTTTTTTTAGTGTTAAGCCTTTGAAATCTTCTGTGTATTTTATGCTTATGACATATTTCAATTCAGACTAGCCACATTTAAAGCATTCAACAGCATCTTTGGCTAGTGTATTGGGCAGTTGTCATTCTATTAAGCAGATGTTGACAACTTGGAGTTCTTCTCCTTGTCTCTTACTTTTTTGGGATATGTTCCATTTCTTTTAGCTCTATAACCTGGAAGATTACAAATTTAAACTTTCAAATTACCGTCTTGGACTTTAGTACTATCCATTTTATTGTTTAGTTTATTCACTGATCTTTCTTCCTTCTTCCCTTCCCTTCCACTTCCCTCTCTTCACCTCCCCTTTCTTTCTTTCCCTTTCCCTACCCTTCCCTTCCCTTCTCTGACTTCCCCTCTTCTGCTCTGCCCTCCCCTCCCCTAGTTTCCCTTCCCTTCTCTCCCCTACCCCTTTCTATATCATACATTCATTTGCCAAGAACTATGTCATAGCATCCTATTTGTTTCTGGATGCAATATTGCCTTAAATTTACCTGAGGATAATAAATTATATTTTTTAAAAAGAATTTTTACAATTTCCATATATGTTCTAAATTATCGATTTCATTTGGGATCAGTTTTGCTTAGTTTCTTGCTTATTTTTCATATAGGTAGTTCCTCTTAAATATCCAATGAACCTCTGCTTTAAATTCTTATTTATGAATGAAGGATCTGATTGATCAGTACAGGTGATGAGTATGTTGCCTGGGAGGGATGACCATGTGCTCCATATAAATAACATGATGACAGGCAGACTTCCCTAATGCTGCACAGGAGATTAAAAAGGCATAGTTTTCAAGCAATGAAAATTTTAACCTAGAGTCTGTGTGTGTGAGAGAGTGTGTGTAAGCTCTTGAACTGATAAATTCCCCAGGGATGGGGAATATGTCATTTTTATTCTTCTTTTAAATTTATTTTTATTGGAGTATAGTTGCTTTACAATGTTGTCTTAGTTTCTGCTGTACAGCAAAGTGAATCAGCTATATGTATACATATATCCCCTCTCTTTTTGGTACACTACTCATATTTTCACATGGTGCCTGAATCGTAGTAGGAATTTGTTTGAATTAATAAGTGATTCTTTTTATTCTTCTTTGTTGCTTTTAGTTTTCTATTTTTTGTTACCTGATCTTTGTTTATTATGTTATTTTTTATTTGGAAATATTGCTAGATTTGGAAATCTAGCAATACCGGTGTAACTTAAGAAAGTGATGGGTTTGAAGCTGTATGTCAAATAGAAATGTGCTTCTGTAAACATGTATATATATGTACACATGCTTAATGTCAAATATAAAAGTGAATGTATTGACTTCACAGCACATAATAAAGTTCGTTCATTTATATTACCTCCTCTCCTCTTTTTCCACTTCCTCTAAGGATGTCTGTGACCTTAGTCCTAGTCCATTAGCAACAGTAAATAGGTAAATTTCTTTCAGAATTTATAAAATATCCATCTGTTTGTCCTCATTAGGTATATTGTTATTGACCTTTTTATACATTTGTACAGATTTAATGCTCTATGTTAGGCTTTTCTTTCCATAATTTAACCACTTAACCAGTTAGAATTTGTTTATTCTACCTTAGCTTTTGGTTCCCAGGATTTTCCATCTTCAAGTGGGCATGAAATGAAGGAAACATTACTGCTATATTTCCTGATTTTTTTTTTTTGGTTTGCTTAGGAAAATGTCTTCCAGTTTGTGAAAATGTCTTTCAAACTTAGATGCAAGTAGAATTTTTGAGTTACATCTCTTTGTTCCCAACACATTGTAGATCAATATCCTGGCATCTGACATTGCTTAGGAGAAGAGTCAGAGGTCAGCTTTACTTATTCAGTTTTCTTTCTGAATGACGTGTGGGCTTTGCCTGGATAATTAGGAAATTTCTTTATTATTTTTGGATTTCTGTAAATTCACTGGGATATCCTTTGGTGCACATTGCTTTCAATCATCTTGCCTTTGAATCTGACTCTTCAGGTCTTCCTTATTTCAGGAAATTTTTATTATACTATATATTTGAAAAAAATTTTTTTTACTCCATGTGTTCTAGTTTGCTTTCCCAAGAGCAATTACTCAAAAATTGAATCCATTGCCTTTTCTTCTTATTGTTGTTTTCTGTCTAATCATTGTGATCTCTTTATCTTTTTACTCTGAATTTTATGTGATTATTTTTTCCCCAAGATTTACTCCTACCGCTGAACAAACTTACTCTACTGTAATTCAATTCCTTTCTGCTTCTAATGGGATATCAAATAGTTTAAAGGTTTTAATTTCCTCTTCAGTTTCTTTGGTAAGCTTGTCAGCTACCTTTCCATTGTATTCTATTTTTGAAACTTTGTTGATATCCTGCATTATTTTTGGTCTCTTTCATCACTTAATTCATGGACTCCATGTTATCTCTAAATTCCTTAAGCATACAGAAAAATTTTGCCTCACATTTCCTTCTGTTTCCTTTGGATGCATTTTCCAAAGAATTTTTCATCTATATTGCACTTGTGATTTCCATTATTTTATTCTTTGTCTTTTTTTGCTTTTTGTTCCATATAAATGAATGCAATTCATTCCCAGCCTTCTATTTGTTTCCCCCCCCCCTCCCCCATTGCAAAAGATACATTTCCTGACTTTCCTTTTTGTTAATGTTACCATGGTTGAATTGTCCCCTCAATCCTTGGCCAGGAGAACTATATGCTGATACTTAGTATCTTTGATTTTGTCATTTAACCATTGATGGCAGTGGGAAGGAATGGGCTTGGATAGTGTATCATCAGCAGCCATAGTTTAACTCTTATCTCTGAGTATATTTTCTCTGACCAGAGTATGAATTACCCTGGTTGGGGGAATTGAGGAATTAATTAGTATTTTGACACAACAAAAATGATTGATGAATTATTACATATAAATATTTCTATTAAGATTTGCCAAGTTCAGATCAAGTACATCCTCTTACATGAAACTTTTCCCACTACCCTCCTTCCCAGTGGTCTCTCTCACTTTGATATTCTTATGAAGCTTCCTGTTAGCAAGTGATGCCATGTTAAATATGTACTGGCATGTAGTGCTCATTGTGGTTTCTCCTGGAGCAGTCGTGACTCTCTAACTTTATGTAGGTTCTCTGATGACAAGAATGGTGCCTTTTACTTTTGTTTCATCCATGACTCCCAACACATTTTAGGGTACATGGTAAGTACAAAAGTAACACTTCTTGATTGGTTACTGACTAAACTATTATCTTTTGGAAAGATAAGGTTGGATTACCTTTTTGATTCAAGTAATTATGTTGGAAGCCTGTTTAAAGCATCTACAATATCCCAGATAGTTACTGGGTACCATCAAACACATTGCATAATTTTTATCCCTTGATAATATTAACACTATAATACAGATGAAAACACTATGGCCTACTGATAGATTAACTCCCCAAGTTCTCACAGATAATAAAAGAATTAATAATTAAATGCCACTTTCTAACATGACAGCTTATGTTTTCTTCCTCAAGGTTTTCAGTGGCATTCCTTGTAGAATTCAATTATTCCTTATAGAAATAAGATATTCTCTCCATGATTTGAAAGATACTTCCTCAGAGTTTAGACAGTACCCATATTTTAGAATATGGTATTTTGAAATTTTTGTTTTGCTATAATTAAGCTGAAAAAAGTTTCATAATCTTCTTCCCACTCAACCCTGACATTCCTAATGTATGGAACTCATCATCATTATCCAAAGTGACTGCTAGAGCTACAGCCATCACTTATGTGTTACAAGTGGCACAGTGAAGGAGGAGGAAAAGGGACATTTCATTGAAATCATTTGGCTACTCCTAGTTGTTGTTTAAATGCTAATTTCTTCAGTGGCCCATGGTGACTTCAAATAATGAGGAAACAGATGGCAATTAGGGTTTGGCAGAAATTCTTGTAAAACTCATCGCAGCCTCGGAGGACTGGAGATGAATTACATGACCAGAAGCTAAAAGGAACTATAGCAAGCACCATCCCATGGATTCAGAGGACATGAAAAGAAAGGAAAAATGATTGACAGTGTTTTATGCCAGAAATGCATCTTTGAAGAGATTATGATCCAAGGACCTTGGGTAACAGGGTTTCCCTTTCCAGAAGTACATTCCCTTTACTAAATGAGGGACACCTGAACTTCATGTTCATCTTGTAATTTATTTATTTATTAATTCAACAACAATTTCGATAGCTTTACTGAAATATAATTCACCTACCATGATATCCATCTATTTAAAGTGTAGAAGTCAGTGGGTTTCAGTATATTTACAGAGTTATGACATTATCACCACAATCTAATTTTTTAATATTCCCATTAGTATAAAAAGAAACCCTGTTCCTATTAATAGTCGCTCCCATTTCTCACTCCTCTTTCTTCTTTCTCCCCTACTACAATCACAGGCAGTCACTAATCTTTGTGTCTCTATAGATTTGTCTATTATAGATATTTGATAAAAATGAAATTATGTGAAATGTGGTCATTTGTGACTGGATTCTTTCATTTAAAACATAATGATTTCATCTCTATTGTAGCAAGTATCAGTAATTGAATCAATAACTAGTTTTGAGTGTGAATTGTATAGCGGGTTCAGTAAGACATGAGGGATATAACTACAACAGGGGAGACATAGTGCCTGTCCTTCTAGAGCTTTTAGCTTAATGGGTGAAGGTTTGAAAAAATCATCACACAAATAGCTATATAATTAAAATTGTGATAAAGCTAGTGTGGATATCACAAGGATGTCAAAGTAACCTGAAATGTCAAGAAAGGAGTTTTGGTGAAAGTCATATTTAAATTGAGGACTCAGCTATGAGGAAGAATTGGCCAAAGAAAGAGACATCAACATGTGATTATTGAGCTCCTGCTATATACCAGGCTAAATAAAAGGTCAGGAACCAGAGAGATAAAGGCATGGTTATTGTCTTGAAGCAGCTTATGACATAGTGAGGCATCACAATAGATAGATACACAATGCCAATATCGTGATAAGTCCTGTAAGAGTGGTAAACTAACTGACAATTAGGAACTTAGGGGAGAGGCATCTGGCATGGTCAGGGGACTGAGGCTTAAATAAACCTTCCTGTGAAAGTTGATGTATCAGCTGAGTTCTAACAGAAAAGGAGCCAGCCACCTGAAGAATGACCAGAAGGCTGTTTCAAGCAAAAACAGCAAAATCGGCAGAGGCTTGAGATGACAAGAGAGCAGGCTGCTTTCAGGAAGTGCATTCTATAACAGAGCTTCTTGAAAGTGTCCTGATTAATTCAGGAATCTCTAATGGGCTCTAATCTTTTATCTGTTTTCTAACACCGTATAGCTTTGGATTGTCTCCAGTCATGAGAGTGTAGCTCCGTGTTCTGCGTGTGGTCCTTTTATACTAAGCATTTTAATGAAAACCACAGTATTCTAAGAATGTAACTACCTCATCACATGAGACTGTTCTGCACTGTTGTGTGTTAAAATGAATCACTGTGTGTAGCACTTAGTCCATATCCGGGAGATTACTGTGTAGATCCATATTTAGTTAGGCTTATTGAGTTTGGCTCATATTATTAACATTATTATGGAACTAATAATGGATGTATGTTTCATTTTCCATTAGCAGAGCATTCTAGTTATAATACTCAAGCAATAGCTCGAGGTATTTTCAATAAAATATCCCATTTATAGTCACTAGTGGAAAAATAAAACACTCACTCCTCTGGCATAAAAATTTAAGTTTACTAAAGTGAATTTAACTTGGTGACTAAAGGGATATTTCATTGAGTCATGCCAGCTAGATCTTTGAAGAAAAGGTTAGAGGAGAAGGAAACTCAAGGTTGGGACCAGGAAGTATTGATGAAAAACTCAGCTTCCAATCAGTGTTAGTATCACAAAAAGGATCTAACACATTAGCTGAATAAGAAAACTCATGAGTCTCAGATTCATATCAGGAGTTTGTCTAGCTTGCACTTGGATCCTAACTCTACTTCTATGCTCTATTTCTAGAGTATAATATGGAGAGGGACTAATGGAGCAGGTTTGGAAGACAACTATAAATGGTCAGGAGGGTGAATCTTCCTCATGGAAAACCTTTATGGTTCACAAATATGTTGGCAGGAGATGGGAAGCTACAGCTGCTACTGCTTATTTGGGTGAGTTAAGATCTCTGAAAAAAGCTTTTCCCTCCAACATACCTGCTGTATGATTAGGACATCCTCGTAGTTCACCTGAAATTTTGGGGAAATATATAGATCTCTGGCTGTAATGGAGGGAGTAGTCTTCCAGGCCACTAGGGGAAACTTTGTCTCTGCTCTTATTCTAGCTGTCAACTTATACTCCTCAAATAGTTTTCTACCATTTTTTTTTGTTGGTGGTGGTCTATTTGTTTTTTTACTGTGTGCCTCAGAGAGCCTCAGAATAATGAATAGTGATTAGCATCAGGGATTACTAAAATATATCTTCATGGATATAAATACATGATCTATAGGATTTATTTATCCAATAAATATTTGTTGAGCATCTCCTGTGGAGCAGGCTCTGTTTTCAGTGCAGGCAATTGGTAATGAACAAGAAACACAAGATTCCTACCTTCATGGAACTTATATCCTAGCATTTCATCACAATCTAGATAGGTCACAAGATCAAGAGGAGGGATCTTGTCAAGGTGAGGCTCCTTTATATCCTTGGATTCCTTGCTGTTTTATATTTAGTGTTCAGATCATGCAGAGATTAGAGCAGTTGCATTTAGGTGGCAAGAGCTGAAGAAAATGTCTGTTATTAGAAGCCATGAAAGGAACTTGACAAGGAGACATAACTAAAGAGTAAAGCTATTCCTTGCAGGAAAGCTAATCTAACTTCAATTTATTTTACATTTATGCCTTTTCTTAATTTTGTTATTCTTTAGCTTTTTTTTTGAAGTCCCATTTTAAACTATTTATTTTCTTCTAGAGTTTTTATTAACTCGTTGACCTTTCATCATTAAGTAGCTCAGTTGTTCTCCATTCCTTGTCTCTAGGGATAGATAAAACAACTCAAAATAAAAAAGGATTTTCTCTCTAAGCTGTATTTCAAAAGCTTATGTCCTGAGGAAAAATAAAATCACAAACAACACAGGTAAGAGAATTGGGAGAGTGGAATGGAAGCTATTGGAGCCGAATCATCAATTTCTCCAGACTGGTAGTTCTGCTGGATAAACCCTGGGATGAGGAAAGAACTCCCTGATGGGTCTGTGGGATCTGAGAATGAGACTTGAGCCAATTTGCTGGAGTGTAGAACTGGAGTGGAGATGTCAAGACCCTAGAGAAGAAATGCATCTGGGCAGAGGTAGTCTTAGATAATCTCACAATTTCCTAAACCCTAGCATGTTGTCAAAGCAGCAGAATAGAATGGTTGCTTTACACTTAATATGGCGGAGGCATAGCAGAAAGAGCTGCCAGATCCGAAGGTGTCATGTGCATAGAATCAAGTGTCATCTCTGTAGCAGCCTGTGTGGTCAGCTCTCCAAGGACCAGGAGTGATGACAAGTGCCTTAGTGGATTCATGTTTGGTCAAATTGTTCTATCAGGTGCTGCTCCCCCAACTCCCTAATACACACACATATGCTGGTATATCTGATATCTACATGCTCCCTGTGGCAGAGACACGACTCTAGATGGATAAAGGTCCTTAAACAAAAGGAAGGAAGCGAGGGAGGGAGGCAGGAAAAAATGAAGGGAGGGAGCAGGGAAGGAAGGAATATAGTTTGTGGCCTGAGATTCCTTCTTGCTGTATTTGCTTTAATGTTTCAGCCCTATCTCCCTGAAGCTGGAGCCCATTATGGGGAGGGTCTTGGGGACCAGCTCGAACCAGAGTGTTCCAGGTTCTTCTCCCCAGGGCAGTAGTGGAAAGAGATATTCAGGAGAGAGTGATCTGTGGGGAAAGTATGATGATCCTGGTTTAGGGCACTTTTCCTAAGTTTGGTGAATCTGGCTTTTAATCAAATAGGTTGTGATTTCTTTTATATAAGGTGTCACTTTCTCATAACTGTAATTCTATAGTTTTTGGATATTTGTTGCTGCACCCTGCTCTGCTTTATTTTCTCTAGAGTCATCCTTAGTCTCTTCCTCCTTCTAAAAGAGAGTAATAACATATGTAAGCATGAAAAAAAATCACAAAGTGAATTTAAACTGCTTTCTATCTATATTCCATTTTTGTATATTTTACCACTTAATATTAACATATCCTTATATATTATAAAACATGTAATTTGGGCTTTAGGGGGCAGAGCTCAAGTAATCTTCGAATTGTTACTTCTTTTCTCTAACTTCCCAAGTCAGCATCGAAAATTAGATTTCCTTTATTTATAAATAAATAAGACTTTTTTTTTTAACATCTTTATTGGAGTATAATTGCTTTACAATGGTGTGTCAGTTTCTGCTTTATAACAAAGTGAATCAGTTATACATATACATATGTCCCCATGTCTCTTCCCTCTTGCATCTCCCTCCCTCCCACCCTCCCTATCCCACCCCTCTAGGTGGTCACAAAGCACAGAGCTGATCTCCCTGTGCTATGCTGCTGCTTTCCACTAGCTATCTGTTTTACGTTTGGTAGTGTATATATGTCCATGCCACTCTCTCACTTTGTCCCAGCTTACCCTCCCCCCTCCCCATAGCCTCAAGTCCATTCTCTAGTAGGTCTTCATCTTTATTCTCGTCTTGCCCCTAGGTTCTTCTGACCATTTTCTTTCTTTTCTTTTCTTTTCTTTTTTTTTAGATTCCATATATATGTGTTAGCATACTGTATTTGTTTTTCTCTTTCTGACTTACTTCACTCTGTATGACAGTCTCTAGGTCCATCCACCTCACTACAAATAACTCAGTTTTGTTCCTTTTTATGGCTGAGTAATATTCCATTATATATATGTGACACATCTTTATCCATTCATCTGTTGATGGACACTTAGGTTGCTTCCATGTCCTGGCTATTATAAATAGAGCTGCAGTGAACATTGTGGTACATGACTCTTTTTGAATTATGGTTTTCTCAGGGTATATGCCCAGTAGTGGGATTGCTGGGTCGTATGGTAGTTCTATTTTTAGTTTTTTAAGGAACCTCCATACTGTTCTCCATAGTGGCTGTATCAGTTTACATGGCCACCAACAGCACAAGAGGGTTCCCTTTTCTCCACACCCTCTCCAGCATTTATTGTTTGTAGATTTTTTGATGATGGCCATTCTGACCGGTGTGAGATGATATCTCATTGCAGTTTTGATTTACATTTCTCTAATGATTAATGATGTTGAGCATTCTTTCATGTGTTTGTTGGCAATCTGTCTTCTTTGGAGAAATGTCTATTTAGGTCTTCTGCCCATTTTTGGATTGGGTTGTTTGTTTTTTTGATATTGAGCTGCATGAGCTGCTTGTGTGTTTTGGAGATTAATCCTTTGTCAGTTGCTTCATTTGCAAATATTTTCTCCCATTCTGAGGGTTGTCTTTTCGTCTTGTTTATTGTTTCCTTTGCTGTGCAAAAGCTTTTAAGTTTTCATTAGGTCCCATTTTTTAATTTTTGTTTTTATTTCCATTTCTCTAGGAGGTGGGTCAAAAAAGATCTTGCTGTGATTTATGTCATAGAGTGTTCTGCCTATGTTTTCCTCTAAGAGTTTGATGGTGTCTGGCCTTACATTTAGGTCTTTAATCCATTTTGAGTTTATTTTTGTGTATGGTGTTAGGGAGTGTTCTAATTTCATTCTTTTACATGTAGCTGTCCAGTTTTCCCAGCACCACTTATTGACGAGTCTGTCTTTTCTCCACTGTATATTCTTGCCTTCTTTATCAAAGATAAGGTAATCAATAAGACATTTTTTAAGCCAAGAATTTGAGGTGGGCAAGTGGGTGGTAGGAAGCAGTAAAATAGAGAAATCAGTTCTTTTAGCATGAATTGATACTATTAAGAATTACCTCTTAGGTGCCTTCCTGGAAAGATATGTCTCATAAAAATGGGATAAAACTCCTCCACCCTTATCTTACTTTAATAATATCTCTAAGCACTATCTCTTTTTTGTGATTTTTTACTGTCCTCTCTTTCTGAATTATTAAGATCTGATAATGTCTAGTGAAGAACAAATCTGATGGACCTAGAGGCTGTCATACAGAGTGAAGTAAGTCAGAAAGAAAAAAACAAATACCATATGCTAACACATATATATGGAACCTAAAAAAAAAGAAAAATGGTTTTGAAGAACCTAGGGGCAGGACAGGAATAAAGACGCAGACGTAAAGAATGGACTTGAGGACACGGGGATTGGGAAGGGTAAGCTGGGACGAAGTGAGAGAGTGGCCTGGACATATATACACTACCAAATGTAAAATAAATAGCTAGTGGGAAGCAGCCACATAGCACAGGGAGATCAGCTCGGTGCTTTGTGACCACCTAGAGGAGTGGGATTGGGAGGGTAGGAGGGAGGGAGACGTAAGAGGGAGGGGATATGGGGGTATATGTATATGTATAGCTGATTCACTTTGTTATACAGCAGAAACTAACACACCATTGTAAAGCAATTATACTCCAATAAAGATGTTAAAAAAATTTTTTTTAAATAAAAGATACAAAAAGGAACATGGAACACTGTTATCAAAAGCATTATTAGATTTTTAAATGAAAATGAAGGTTAAATAAGAAATCTGTTAGGTACAAGCTCTTGGAAAATATGTATTTGTAGTGGCAGTGAATAATTTTACTTTCACTTTTGAATTTTATATTTAAAAATGTCTTTGTGCATAATGAGATGTTTGGGCTGATAAAGTACACTGAGGCCAAAGGAAGAAAAACTAACTCTTTTATATGTGATGTGGAAGAGAGAGCTGATGTTAGTTATCTGGATCTATTGATGATATGAATCCATATGGATTCATGGAGTTCTGTTTGAGAAGCAGGAGGGAATACCAGCTGGGGAATTATTCTCTCTGGGGCTGCTCCGTTTGTCTGTTTCATTTCAGTGGATGAGAATACGAGCAGTGTGTGTGTGAGAAGTGTGACTATTGAGTAACCAGAACAGGTTTGATAAGGAAAGGATCCTTGTGGAGTCAGCTTCTCAAATTTATATTTTATTAAAGGGATGTCTATGTGCCCTATCAATGGGTTATGTTTTCTCTCAGTTTGAAGCATAGAAAGGTCAGCCTAATGCACACTCCGTGTCTCATATTGCTCCTAGGGAGGTTGCTGACACTATTGTAGAGAGGCTTTCCTGCTTCTGGACAGTTACTTGCCTTATTCTTCATTCTATAGCATAAGTCCTGCACAGAGTTTCACTAATAACAAGGGATTGGGGCCAGGCTGGTAAATGCCGGCATCAGAATTTTCCTAGTGGGTGTTAGATGAACTCAAAAATTTCCCTCTCAAATTGGAAAGCAGTGTATAATGGATAGAAAAATTAGTGTCTTTAAGAAATGTAGTAGTAATAGAGTGTCACTGAAGGGAAATAGGCTAATTCTGAAGGAAGATAATTAAAAAAAAAACAACAATGTGGCTAAATTTTCCTCAGTTTACTATGATAGAGTTGACTTTCTTTGATGTCAACATTCAAAAGATAAAAAAAGTCTCTACATAGACTGCTGATATTGGCTTAAATTTCAATTCTAGCGTACAGATGCAATGTAAATTAAAAACAAGCAATGGAAATACCATCTCATCTTAATTAAACAATCTAAATAAAGTGATAGCGCTAATAAGCACCTGCTTTAAGACAGAATTGTGTCTATATCTTTTGATTCCTACTCTTGCTCAAAAGTGACATTCACATTCTATGCTGCCACTTGAATTTCTTGCTATTTAAAGTAAAAATTTTTATCGAGCTTGACGTTACTATTGAATATCCATAGCCATATTTTGGCAGGGAAATCAGAGCCTGGCAGCCTTTTTCAATAATTTCCTATAATGCAGGAGGGCTTAATGCCCCTCTTATAGAACTGATTCTATTATACTCTCCTCTCCAGAACTAATGGAGCACTCGACTTAGTCATGTTAAAGAAAATGATTGAATATGAAAAGCTTCCAGACACTGCTTCTTGCCGGGATTAAAACTGCTCTGTCCTTTATACTGACCAGAAAAGTCACCTCTTAATTAAGTTTATAGTTATTTTTCACCCGCCAGGAAGTCCCATACAAAGTACATAAAAGCAAATTTGTTTGAAACTATTTTAGATCTCTCTTTAAAGCCATTATTTTTGTTTTACAATATACGATAATGATAGCCAACATTTACTGAGGGCTTAAAACATGAAGATACTCTTCCAGTTCTTTATATGAATTGATTCAAGTAATTCTTATCAAAACCCTAAGAGATACGTGCTGTTATTTTCACCATTTTATGGATGGAGAAAATAACGCTCAGAGAGTTTAAGCCGATAGGAGTGCAAGGATTGAAATAGTCACCATCTGAGCTCATAACCACTATGCTAAAGTATTTTTCCATTTAGCGAAAACATATGAAAGTGAATTAAGCTAGTGAGTTGGTAATCAACTCATTATTAAAAATGTATCAAGTGGCCATTGTTTGCAACATAGTCCTCATAGCAAAGTACACTGTATAGTAAGCTGGGTAAAATATAGTTGCTTAGCTAAGTGAACTTTTCATCTAGCGAGTGAGATAGAAAAGTACAAAGCTAAATAAAATGTAAGGTGGTATGTATTGTACTACAATGTAAGTACAAATTCAATAGCAGTTTCAGAGGGATAAGTTTATCATAATTATGGTATCAGATGAATCTTTATGAAGAAGGTGGCATTTGAGTATGCCGTTAAAGATTTGTGAAAGATTTGGACAAATAGAGTCATGGAATTGCAATTTCTGGGTAGAGGGTAAAGTGTAAGCCAAAGAAAAGAAAGTCTCGGATATTTTTTGTTTCTTATTTTAGTAAAGGTGGGGCATTAATTTGAGAGGTTTATAGTGTGAAAAGTAGTATAGAATCATACAGTGTTAGATTTGGATGGGTCCACAGAGATGATCTACTATATGTAACTTTCACTGATATAAAAACTGAAGCTTGAAAAAATATTATGCACTATTTTATTTATATGAGCTCTTACTGCAGAAGGAATGAAAGTTGCAAAGAGAAATAGTAAATTGAAAAGGATAAGTGGTATTCATCTTATGGATGAAACTGAATGTCCAATTAGGAATTTAGATTTTAGTGGAGAGCCAATGAAGTGGTTTTTTTGTTTTTGTTTTTGTTTTTTTTTTTAGTTTGCTTGGCAGTCTGTATTGGTCTCTGGATACAGACCAGAATTTAAACTGTACCTCTCCCCTCTATCGCTTACTAACCCTGTGATTTGTGGCAAATTCATTAATCTCTCTCTATTGATGATACTATAATTTCCCTCAGAGATTTACTCAAGGGTAGCTTAGATATTGCATGTTTAACTAGTACTGGTATAGAGTATATATTAAGTATGTAAGTACCTAATTGTCACATTTGAGTTTTATGTCGATGGCTTGATAAAATCTGTGTTTTAGAACAATAACCAATGGCAATGTAGATCATAATTTTCAAGGGTGGAAAAATTTGAAGCAGATTGATAGACATTATAATATCCCAGGAAAGAAGTGAAAAGTTATTGAACTGGATAATTAAGAAAAGTCAAAGTCTTATAGAGGCAGAGTTTATAGCCTTTGGTCACTGATTAGATATGAGAGAGTCTAGAGAGAAAGTATAGATGATAACCCTGATATTTAAAACCTGAATGAATAAGAGAATGGTGATGACATCGATTCATGTAGAGAGCAAGGATCAAGATAAAGTTTGAGAATGTGCATGATAAGTTTGGTGTTGAGGTACAGTTTTGGAGAGGTCTCCTGAATGTAGCTGGAAAGATGTAAAGATCAGGAAGGTAAGAGACAGAGACCCAGGAGTCATCCATGGAATTAAAAATTGAAGCTGTAGAAGGAAACTGTATTAAGGACTGAAATATGGAAAAATTGAGGGAAGAGTGAGCAAATAAAAGTGAGGAATTGTCAAAAAAGTGGAAAATCCATCAATTGAGTTTATGGCAAAGGAGTGATGTCATTATTTCCACAACAGTAAGTGTTCAATGGGGTGCTGCTGCAGAAAAGAAAAAGCACTATCAAGTGGCCACTGGATTGTTGTCAGTGACAATTAGGAGGGAAGTTTTTTTTAATACTGTGATTGAAGACAGTCATAAGTGGAGGAATGACTAGAAGGAGAATTGGAAGCAGACTGTAATCAATATTTTAATTATTTTAGATTGGTAGAAAAGAAAGTGGAATGAGGGCAAGTAGCATTTTAATTTTTATAGGGACAATTTTATTTTTATAGGGAATGTCTGAACATTTACAAAGAAGAACAACTGGTGAGACAAATTGAAGGTAGGTATGTAAAGTTCCTATAGAACGTGACATAGAGTACTGTCAAGTACAAAGTTTGAAGGATTTACTTTGAAAAGTTACAAGAATACTTGGGTCTTCTGAGATAAGAGAAAATGGTCATATAATGGGCAGATATAGAAACACATTGAACTTGATGGCAGGGAAGCTGATGGAGTTCTTATGCGATGGGTTCATCTTTCATCAAAGGAGGAGGTGAGATCAAGCAGTGGTGTGAAGAGGCATATGTTCCATTCATAAGAGACCAACTCTATGTAAGAAAACACAGATTCAACTAAGAAAAACTAGGTGAGTTATTTACAGTTACATTTGAGATAGCAGATAGCATGAATTTGTAATGCAGCCAATTAGTTGTTTTATATATATATTTTGTCCTTGCTTTGGAGACTTGGATTAAAAGCTGGATAATATAAAATGTTTATTTTGGCTGAAAATGGTAATTGAAAATTAAACATATAGGGTACCAAGAAAGAGAGAAGTCCTTGATCTCTAGGGAGAAGATTTGATACAGCCAACCTGAAACACAGTCTTCATATAGATATGAACAGAAAATTTTAAGAATTGGAAAGCATTAAGGACTAGGAATCATTATGAGGCTAAATTGAAAATTTAAAACAATATATGGAGTGATGGAGGTAGAACAATAGTTCATTCAGAGAGAGAATTCTCAGCACTTGAGATTTAGGGAAAGAAGCATTCTGAGCTGAGAGACAAACTGTTGATGATAATGATAATGTATGTGTATTTTTTCATGAAGAAAAGGGTGTAGGAAGGACAAGTAGGAAGGTTTGTTTGTTTTTTTTTAGTTTTATGGAATTGTCAAATTCAAGGACACAAAGATTTAATTTTATATTTTATTCTATGAATTTTATGGATTTAGCTCTTATATTTAAGTCTATTATCCATTTTTAGTTAACTTTTGAGTTTGGTGTGAGCTAGGGGTCCAAATTCATTCTTTTATATGTAAACGTACAGTTGTCCCAGCACAATTTGTTGAAATGTCAATTCTTTTCCCAACATAGTTTTCTAGACATGCTTGTCAAGTTCAACTGGGCATAAATGTAATTTATATCTGAATTCTTAATGCAAATTCATTGATGTATATGTATATCCTTATGCCAGTACCACACTGTCTTGATTACTATAGCTTTCTCGTTAGTTTTAAAATTAGGAAATGTGTTACATTTAGGTCTTTAATCCATTTTGAGTTTATTTTTGTGTATGGTGTTAGGTAGTGTTCTAATTTCATTCTTTTACATGTAGCTGTCCAGTTTTCCCAGCATCATTTATCGAAGAGACTGTCTTTTCTCCATTGTATATTCTTGACTCCTTTGTCATAAATTAGGTGACCATAGCTGCGTGGGTTTGTCTCTGGGCTTTCTATCCTGTACCATTTATCTATATTTCTGTTTTTGTGCCAGTATCACACTGTCTTGATTACTGTAGCTTTGTAATATAGTCTGAAGCTGGGGAGCCTGATTCCTCCAGGTCCATTTTTCTCTCAAGATTGCCTTGGATATTCAGGGTCTTTTGTGTTTCCATACAAATGGTAAAATTTTTTGTTCTAATTCTGTGAAAAATGCCATTGGTAATTTGATAGGGATTGCATTGAATCTGTAGATTGCTTTGGATAATATAGTCATTTTCACGATGTCGATTCTTCCAATCCAAGAACATGGTATATCTCTCCACATCTGTTTGTGTCATCTCTGATTTCTTTCATCAGTGTTTTATAGTTTTCTGTGTACAGGTCTTTTGTCTCCTTAGGTAGGTTTATTCCTAAGTATTTTATTCTTTTTGTTGCAATGGTAAATGGTATTGTTTCCTTAATCTCTTTCTGATCTTTCATTGTTAGTATATAGGAATGCAAGAGATTTCTGTGCATTAATTTTGTATCCTGCTACTTTACCAAATTCATTGATTAGCTCTAGTAGTTTTCTGGTGGCATCTTTAGGATTTTCTATGTATAGTATCATGTCATCTGCAAACAGTGACAGTTTACTTCTTCTTTTCCAATTTGTATTCCTTTTATTTCTTTTTCTTCTCTGACTGCTGTGGCTAGGACTTCCAAAACTATGTTGAATAATAGTGGCAAGAGTGGACATCCTTGTCTTGTTCCTGATCTTAGATGAAATGGTTTCAGCTTTTCACTACTGAGAAGAGGAAAACATAGGAAAAACACTCTTTGACATAAATCACAGGAAGATCTTTTTTGACCCACCTCCTAGAGTAATGAAAATAAAAACAAAAATAAACAAATAGGTCATAATTAAACTTAAAAGCTTTTGCACAGCAAAGGAAACCATAAGCAAGACGAAAAGACAACCCTCAGAATGGGAGAAAATATTTGCAAATGAAGCAACTGACAGAAGATTAATCTCCAAAATTTACAAGCAGCTCATGCAGCTCCATATCAAAAAAACAAACAGCGCAGTCAAAAAATGGGCAGAAGACATAAATAGACATTTCTCCAAAGAAGACATACAGATAGCCAACAAACACATGAAAAGATGTGCAACATCACTAATTATTGGAGAAATGCAAATCAAAACTACAATGAGGTATCACATCACACCAGTCAGAATGGCCATCATCAAAAAATCTACAAACAATAGGGACTTCCCTGGTGGCACAGTGGTTAAGAATCTGCCTGCCAGTATAGGGGACACTGGTTCAATCCCTGGTCTGGGAAGATCCCACATGCCATGGAGCAGCTAACCCCGTGCGCTACAGTGGCTGAGCCTGCGCTCTAGAGCCTGTGAGCCACAACTACTGAGCCCGTGTGCCACAACTGCTACGTGTGCAGTCTACGTGCCTAGAGCCCGTGCTCTGCAACAAGAGAAGCTACCACAATGAGAAGCCCGTGCACCATAATGAAGAGTAGCCCCTACTCGCTGCAACTAGAGAAAGCCTGCATGCAGCAGTGAAGACCCAACACAGCCAAAAATAAATACATTAATTAATTAATTAATTAATTTTTTAAAATCTACAAACAATAAATGCTGAAGAGGGTGTGGAGAAAAGGGAACCCTCTTGCATTGTTGGTGGGAATGTAAATTGATACAGCCACTATGGAGAACAGTATGGAGGTTCCTTAAAAAACTAAAAACAGAACTACTGTATGACCCAGCAATCCCACTACTGGGCATGTATCCTGAAAAAACCATAATTCAAAGAGACACAGGTACCCCAGTTTTCATTGTAGCACTATTTACAATAGCCAGGACATGGAAGCTTTTATCCATTCATTGACAGATGAATGGATAAAGAAGATGTTGTACATATATACAATGGAATATTACTCAGCCATAAAAAAGGAATGAATTGGGTCATTTGTAGAGATGTGGACAGACCTAGAGTCTGTCATACAGAGTGAAGTAAGTCAGAAAGAGAAAAACAAACATCGTATATTAACGTATATATGTGGAATCTAGAAAAATGATACAGATGAACCTGTTTGCAGGACAGGAATAGAGATGCAGAGATAGGGAACAGACGTGTGGACATGGGGAGGGAGGAGAGGGTGGGATGAATTAGGAGATTAGGATTGACATAAATACACTACCATGTGTAAAATAGATAGCTAGTCAGAACATGCTGCATAGCACAGGGAGCTCAGCTTGTTGCTCTGTGATGACCTAGATGGGTGGGAATGGAGGGGGGTGGGAAAGGAGGTCCAAGAGGGAGGGGATATATGTATACATATAGCTGATTCACTTTGTTGTACAGCAGAAACTAACACAACATTATAAAACAATTATACTCCAATAAAAAAATAAAATAGATTGTTATTCATGAAAAAAAGAAATTAGGAAATGTGAATCCATCAACATTGTTATTTTCTTTTCAAGGTGGTTTGGACTATTTTTGGGTCTCTTGCATTTCTATATGAATTTTAGGATCATTCTGTCGATTTCTGCAAAAAAGTCTTTTTTTGTTGTTGTTGGTTTTCTATTCTCCAGTTCATTTATCTCTTCTCTAATCTTTATTATTTCCTTCTGCTTGCTTGAGTTGGTTTGCTCTTCCTTTTCCAGTCCTTTTAGGTGGAAGTTTAAGTTATTGATTTGAGATTTTAAATAAATTTTTAGTATAGGCATTTACAGATACAAATTTGCCTCTAAGCATTACATTCCCAAAGTTTTTATATTTGTGTTAATCTCAAAGTATTTTATAATTTCCCATGTGATTTCTTCTTTGGTCCATTGAGCATTTAGGAATGTGTTGTTTAATTTCAATGTATTTGTGAATTTCTAATTTATTTTGTCATTTATTTTTAATTTCATTCCATGTGGTCAGAGAAGATACTTGGTATTTTTTTAAACATCTTTATTGGAGTATAATTGCTTTACAATGGTGTGTTAGTTTCTGCTTTATAACAAAGTGAATCAGCTATACATATACATATAGCCCCATATCTCCTCCCTCTTACGTCTCCCTCCCATCCTCCCTATCCCACCCCCCTTGGTGGTCACAAAGCACCAAGCTGATCTCCCTATGCTATGTGGCTGCTTCCCACTAGCTATCTGTTTTACATTTGGTAGTGTATATATGTCCATGCCACTCACTCACTTTGTCCCAACTTACCCTTCCCCCTCCCATGTCCTCAAGTCCATTCTCTACATCTGCATCTTTATTCCTGTCCTGCCCCTTGGTTCTTCAGAACCTTTTTTTTTTTTTAGATTCCATATATATGTGTTAGCATATTGTATTTCTTTTTCTCTTTCTGATTTACTTCACTCTGTATGATAGACTCTAGGTCCATCCACCTCACTACAAATAACTCAATTTTGTTTCTTTTTATGGCTGAGTAATAGTCCATTGTATATATGTGCCACATCTTCTTTATCCATTCATCTGTCGATGGACACTTAGGTTGCTTCCCCGTCCTGGCTATTGTGAATAGAGCTGCAATGAACATTGTGGTACATGACTCTTTTTGAATTACGGTTTTATCTAGCCTTTTAAATTCATTGCAGCTTATTTTACAGACTAGTACCTGTTCCATATATATTCTGCTGTTGTTCCAAGGTTGGCTCATAATATAAAAACAAGTCAGTGTGATTCATTATATTAAGAGAAAAGAACAAAAAGCACATGATCATTTCAACTGAAAGAGAAATGCATTTGAAAAAATCCAACACATTTCAAGATAAAAACACTAGAAAAACTAGAAATAGAAGAGAACTTGTTTAACTTGATAAATGTTATAAAAAACCCATAACTAACATTATACTTATTGTTGATTGGATGCTTTACTCCAAAGACTGTAAACAAGACAAGAATTCCTGCTCTCTCTACTTCATTGTACTGGGAGTTCTGTACAGAGTAATTAGGAAAGAAAATGAAATTAAACGTATCCAAAATGGAAAGGAAGAAGTAAAGCTATTTATTTGAAGAATGTGTGATCTTTAACATAGAAAATCTATGAGACCTAGTAAGCTAACTGAGCAAGGTTATAGGATTCAAAATCAATATACAAAATCAATTGTATCCTATACACTTTAATGAACAATCTGAAAATGAAATTAATAAAACTATTCCATTTACAGTAGCAGGAAAAAGAATAAAATACTTAGGAATAAATTTAACAAAAAAATACAAAACTTGTATTATGAAAACTAGATAACATTGTTGAGAGAAATTAAAGATGATCTAAAAATAAAGGGGCAAATTCTCATGTTCATGGATTTAAAGACTTAATATTGTTAACATGGAACTACTCCCCTTGCTGACCTGCAGAGTCGACACAGTCCAAATGAGAACCCTTCAAAATAATTGTCTAATGATTTACTATCTCCTCTCTATGTCCTCCTATTCGCTCTCTCTCTCTCTTTCCTTTGTGAATGTACTTTTAATCATTTCTGCCCCATTTTTAATTTTCAAGCCCAACACCTAAGATATGATTTGAAGGAATAGAGTCTTCAAGATGCACTAAGCATGGGAAGTGTGCACTTTAAAAAAATACATATTCTCTGATTCTGTTTTTTTTTAAACTGTTCATGTATTTCATATACTAAATAATTCACCCATTGAAAGTATACAAATCAATGGTTTTGAATATATTCACAGAGTTGTGAAGTCATCACTACAATCAAATTTTACATTTTTATTTCTCAAAAGAAACCCTGTACACATTTTCATTCACTCTGTGTTCTCCATTCTAAACCCACTCAAAGCAAACACTAATTTACTTTCTACAAAGTTGCCTATTCTGGACATTTTATACAAAAGTAATTATATAATTTGTGGTCTCTGTGACTGTAATTTTTTCACTAAGCATAATGTTTCCTGGTTTCATCCATGTTCTGGCATTTATCAGTATTCCATTCCTTTTTAGTACTCAGTAATTTTTAACTGCATGTGTATACCACATTTTGTTTATTCATTGATTAGAAGGTGGACACTGGGTTGACTCCACTTTTTGGTTACCCTGAATAATGCTGGTATGAACATTTGTGAACACATTTTTGTATGGAAGTATGTTTTGATTCTCTTGGATGCACCTGGGAGTTGAATTGCTGGATTATGTAGTAAGCCAATGTTTAATTTATTGAGGAACTGCTAAAATGTTTTTGCAAAGCTACACCATTTTAGACTCCTACAAGCAATGTTAAGAGGGTTTCATTTTCTCCACATAGTCTCAACACTTGTTTTTGTATATCTTTTTGATTATAGCCATCCTAGTGGGTGTGAAGTGGTATCTCATTGGAGTTGTTTTATTTGCTTTTTATTAACAACTGTATTGAGATATAATTCACATACCGTACAATTCATCTATTTAAAGTGAACAATTTAATGGTTTTTATTATATTCACAGTTACATGCAACCTTCACCTTTTATTATATTCACAGATACATGTTAAAATATTTCATCACCTCAGAGAGAAGCTCCATACTTTTTTAGCTATCACCCCTTCCCCAATCTCTTCATCCCATCCAGCCCTAAGAAATGGGGTGATACCTGGAGTGCAATGTGGAAACAAAAGAGTTTTTTGGTTTGCTTTTTTAACATGGGTCATATTTTAGCATACTCATATATTTTAGGAATGATTCAGAGGTAAAAATAGATGATGTAGGAGAGAAAGGCACAAATTCAGGAGAATGCCCTTATGTAAGGAAGAGATAATGGTATCCAGTGTAGAAGAGGAGGAATTTCTTGGATAGGATTATGGAGAATTCATTTATTGTGTTGGGTGGAAGACAGACTATATGGGATCAGGTATAGGTTGGAAGATGTTGAAGATATTACTTTCTGATTGTTTCTGTATTCTCTGTGAAATAAAAATAATTTGATTAATTACGAGGAAGTTCACTATAAGGGGTTAAAGGCTTGAGGACAAAAGGAAAAGTAGAAAACCGTTATCCAGAGGAGTAAAAAACTGAATGGCTTGAAGAAATATTGCAGAATTGCGGGTGACTTCTTGGTTCCAGTTGGTATTAGTGATCAGGATTTTAAAATGAGATTGATTGTGTCTCTTCTGCCTGACTTCAGCCATTCAGGAGCTGGAAAAAAAAAAAAAAGCGGGTAGACAGTTCATTAGAACCAAGATTGGGGATTTTCCATACATGTTCAGTGGGGAGAGAGGAAAATGAGAGTTGAGAGTGAATTCAGGGTGTGATTGTGGTGGCAGAACTGAAATTTAACCTGGGAAAGCAAGGATGATACCAGCAGGGTGGAGAGAGCCAGGAAGAGTAAGCTGGAAAGGTCGGAGGTGGTGAGTGGAGAAGGTGATGCTTGATATTTGGGTAATAGAGAGTATGCTGTAAGTGGTCATGCCAACCTCAAGGCAATTCAACCACGGGAATTGGTGGTGGGGGTTGGTTGAAGGCAAAGGTCATTGCAGGAGAGGAGTTCAATGATTGGAGAGGCTGAGGTATTGGAATGATCATCAATCTGTATATTAAAAGCATCGATATTTATGAAGAAGTTTTTGGAGAGGGGTGGGGATAGATATGGTGATCCATGTACTATATCTTCAAAGGTTGAGGTGATGAATTTCTGTAGAGACCTATAAGAAGGAGTGGGTTTTAAGGAGAAATGAAAAGCAGTGATCTTTATGCACCCCTTGAAAGAATTGCGTGGAGAGAAATATCTCCAGCGGCAACTGCATTTGGAGGATGTTCACAGAAGAGGTTGAGGATACATGAGATTTTTCAATTGAATGACCATGTGGTCCAGAGGGCACAGTGACTCAGTTTGGGATTTGGGGTGGAATATGAGATTGGGTCAATTCAGGGACTTAATAAACCATATAGGCAACATAATCACGTGATGAGAGAGAACCTGGGGAGCCTGTATTTTCTATGGTGACTGACAGAAACAGGGACAAAGGTCTTGATGGGATTACTTCTGATGATCTCTGATACAGATTTGAATGTTTATACTATAACTGTTGAGGAAGGGAGGAGGGCTGCAGGAGCACATAAAGTTCTGTTTTCATTCCTTGGCATCTTCTTCAAAGGCAAAGAACCCAAAAAGGGGCACAACAGACAGAACTCTGTGAGAACTCCATTACCTTTGATGGTATTGAGGCTGAAATTTTTATTTTAAGAAAGGAGAGGAAGTCATGAGAAAAACTATTCTGTACATCATTCTGAACATCAGTGAAAAGATGCTTGGTGAAATGGAAGTGGCCAAAACCTTAGCAAATGTGCTCAAACAATATTTGAGGTTAAAATATCAAAGAAAATTAAGTATCAAGCTTACTCAAATATGGACCATAGACTTTAGAAAACAGAATTAGAAATGTTCAGAAATGCTCACAAATCAATAAGAATAATAGGAACACTGAAATATAAATAAAAATTTAAAAAAAGGTCATAAAAAAAGTTAATAAAAAATAAAACAAATGGAAAAATATTCAACACAACTGCTACTCATAGAAATACACAATAAAATGAAATAACATGCTTCCTTTAACATACTGAAAACTTGCAATTAAATTATATTTAATAAATATATAAATATTATTATATATGTTAATATTTTTTTAAACATCTTTATTGAAGTATAATTGCCTTACAATGGAGTGTTAGCTTCTGCTTTATAACAAAGTGAATCAGTTATACACATACAATATGTTCCCATATCTCTTCCCTCTTGCATCTCCCTCCCTCCCACCCTCCCCATCCCACCCCTCTAAGTGATCACAGAGCACCGAGCTGATCTCCCTGTGCTATGTGGCTGCTTCCCACTAGCTATCTATTTTACATTTGGTAGTGTATATATGTCCATGACACTCTCTTACCCTGTCACATCTCACCCCACCCCCTCCTCATATCCTCAAGTCCATTCTCTAGTAGGTCTGTGTCTTTATTCCCGTCTTGCCACTAGGTTCTTCATGGCTTTTTTTTTTTTTTCCTTAGATTCCGTATATATGTGTTAGCATACTGTATTTGTTTTTCTCTTTCTGACTTACTTCACTCTGTATGACAGACTCTAACTCCATCCACCTCATTACAAATACCTCCATTTCATTTCTTTTTATGGCTGAGTAATATTCCATTGTATATATGTGCCACATCTTCTTTATCCATTCATCTGTCGATGGACATTTAGGTTGCTTCCATGTCCTGGCTATTGTAAATACAGCTGCAATGAACATTTTGGTACATGACTCTTTTTGAACTATGGTTTTCTCAGGGTATATGCCCAGTAGTGGGATGGCTGGGTCGTATGGTAGTTCTGTTTGTAGTTTTTTAAGGAACCTCCATACTGTTCTCCATAGTGGCTGTATCAATTTACATTCCCACCAACAGTGCAAGAGTGTTCCCTTTCCTCCACACCCTCTCCAGCATTTATTGTTTCTAGATTTTTTTGATGATGGCCATTCTGATCGGTGTGAGATGATATCTCATTGTAGTTTTGATTTGCATTTCTCTAATGATTAATGATGTTGAGCATTCTTTCATGTGTCTGTTGGCAATCTGTATATCTTCTTTGGAGAAATGTCTATTTAGGTCTTCTGCCCATTCTTGGATTGGGTTGTTCGTTTTTTTGTTATTGAGCTGCATGAGCTGCTTGTAAATCTTGGAGATTAATCCTTTGTCAGTTGCTTCATTTGCAAATATTTTCTCCCATTCTGAGGGTTGTCTTTTGGTCTTGTTTATGGTTTCCTTTGCTGTGCAAAAGCTTTTAAGTTTCATTAGGTCCCATTTGTTTATTTGTGTTCTTATTTCCATTTCTCTGGGAGCTGGGTCAAAAAGAATCTTGCTGTGATGTATGTCATAGAGTGTTCTGCCTATGTTTTCCTCTAAGAGTTTGATAGTGTCTGCCCTTACACTTAGGTCTTTAATCCATTTTGAGTTTATTTCTGTGCATGGTATCAGGGAGTGTTCTAATTTCATACTTTTACATGTACCTGTCCAATTTTCCCAGCACCACTTATTGAAGAGGCTGTCTTTTCTCCACTGTATATTCTTGCCTCCTTTATCAAAGATAAGGTGACCATATGTGTGTGGGTTTATCTCTGGGCTTTCTATCCTGTTCCATTGATCTATATTTCTGTTTTTGTGCCAGTACCAAACTGTCTTGATTACTGTACCTTTGTAATATAGTCTGAAGTCAGAGAGCCTGATTCCCCCAGCTCCATTTTTCGTTCTCAAGATTGCTTTGGCTATTCGGGGTCTTTTGTGTTTCCATACAAATTGTGAAATTTTTTGTTCTAGTTCTGTGAAAAATGCCAGTGGTAGTTTGATAGGGATTGCATTGAATCTGTAGATTGCTTTGGGTAGTAGAGTCATTTTCACAATGTTGATTCTTCCAATTCAGGAACATGGTATATCTCTCCATCTATTTGTATCATCTTTAATTTCTTTCATCAGTGTCTTATAATTTTCTGCATACAGGTCTTTTGTCTCCTTAGGTAGGTTTATTCCTAGATATTTTATTCTTTTTGTTGCAATGGTAAACGGGAGTGTTTTCTTAATTTCACTTTCAGATTTTTCATCATTAGTGTATAGAAATGCAAGAGATTTCTGTGCATTAATTTTGTATCCTGCTACTTTACCAAATTCATTGATTAGCTCTAGTAGTTTTCTGGTAGCATCTTTAGGATTCTCTATGTATAGTATCATGTCATCTGCAAATAGTGACAGCTTTACTTCTTCTTTTCCGATTTGGATTCCTTTTATTTCTTTGTCTTCTCTGATTGCTGTGGCTAACACTTCCAAAACTATATTAAATAATAGTGGTGAGAGTGGGCAACCTTGTCTTGTTCCTGATCTTAGTGGAAATGGTTTCAGTTTTTCACCATTGAGGACAATGTTGGCTGTGGGTTTGTCATATATGGCCTTTATTATGTTGAGGAAAGTTCCCTCTATGCCTACTTTCTGCAGGGCTTTTATCATAAATAGGTGTTGAATTTTGTCGAAAGCTTTCTCTGCATCTATTGAGATGATCATATGGTTTTTCTCCTTCAATTTGTTAATATGATGTATCACATTGATTGATTTGCGTATGTTGAAGAATCCTTGCATTCCTGGGATAAACCCCACTTGACCATGGTGTATGATCCTTTTAATGTGCTGTTGGATTCTGTTTGCTAGTATTTTGTTGAGGATTTTTGCATCTATGTTCATCAGTGATATTGGCCTGTAGTTTTCTTTCTTTGTGACATCTTTGTCTGGTTTTGGTATCAGGGTGATGGTGGCCTCGTAGAATGAGTTTGGGAGTGTTCCTCCCTCTGCAATATTTTGGAAGAGTTTGAGAAAGATAGGTGTTAGCTCTTCTCTAAATGTTTGATAGAATTCACCTGTGAAGCCATCTGGTCCTGGGCTTTTGTTTGTTGGAAGATTTTTAATCACAGTTTCAATTTCAGTGCTTGTGATTGGTCTGTTCATATTTTCTATTTCTTCCTGGTTCAGTCTTGGCAGTTTGTGCATTTCTAAGAATCTGTCCATTTCTTCCAGGTTGTCCATTTTATTGGCATAGAGTTGCTTGTAGTAATCTCTCATGATCGTTTGTATTTCTGCAGTGTCAGCGGTTACTTCTCCTTTTTCATTTCTAATTCTATTGATTTGAGTCTTCTCCCTTTTTCTCTTGATGAGTCTGGCTAATGGTTTATCAATTTTGTTTATCTTCTCAAAGAACCAGCTTTTAGTTTCATTGATTTTTGCTATTGTTTCCTTCATTTCTTTTTCATTTATTTCTGACCTGATCTTTATAATTTCTTTCCTTCTGCTGGCTTTGGGGTTTTTTTGTTCTTCTTTCTCTAATTGCTTTAGGTGCAAGGTTAGGTTGTTTATTCGAGATGTTTCCTGTTTCTTGAGGTAGGCTTGTATTGCTATAAACTTCCCTCTTAGCACTGCTTTTGCTGCGTCCCATAGGTTTTGGGTCGTCGTATCTCCATTGTCATTTGTTTCTAGGTATTTTTTGATTTCCCCTTTGATTTCTTCAGTGATCACTTCGTTATTAAGCAGTGTATTGTGTAGCCTCCATGTGTTTGTATTTTTTACAGGTCTTTTCCTGTAATTGATATGTAGTCTCATAGCGTAGTGGTCAGAAAAGATACTTGATACTATTTCAATTTTCTTAAATTTACCAAGTCTTGATTTGTGACCCAAGATATGATCTATCCTGGAGAATGTTCCATGAGCACTTGAGAAAAATGTGTATTCTGTTGTTTTTGGGTGGAATGTCCTATAAATATCAATTAAGTCCATCTTGTTTAATGTATCATTTAAAGCTTGTGTTTCCTTATTTATTTTCATTTTGGATGATCTGTCCATTGGTGAAAGTGGGGTGTTAAAGACCCGTACTATGATTGTGTTGCTGTCGATTTCCCCTTTTATGGCTGTTAGTATTTGCCTTATGTATTGAGGTGCTCCTATGTTGGGTGCATAAATATTTACAATTGTTATACCTTCCTCTTGGATCGATCCCTTGATCATTATATAGTGTCCTTCTTTGTCTCTTGTAATAGTCTTTATTTTAAAGTCTATTTTGTCTGATATGAGAATTGCTACTCCAGCTTTCTTTTGATTTCCATTTGCATGAAATATCTTTTTCCATCCCCTCACTTTCAGTCTATATGTGTCTCTAGGTCTGAAGTGGGTCTCTTGTAGACAGCATATATATGGGTCTTGTTTTTGTATCCATTCAGCCAGCCTGTGTCTTTTGGTGGGAGCATTTAATCCATTTACATTCAAGGTAATTATCGATATGTATGTTCCTATTCCCATTTTCTTAAATGTTTTGGGTTTGTTGTTGTAGGTGTTTTCCTTCTCTTGTGTTTCTTGCCTAGAGAAGTTCCTTTAGCATTTGTTGTAAAGCTGGTTTGGTGGTGCTGAACTCTCTCAGCTTTTGCTTGTCTGTAAAGGTTTTAATTTCTCCATCACATCTGAATGAGATCCTTGCTGGGTAGAGTAATCTTGTTCGTAGGTTTTTCTCCTTCATCACTTTAAGTATATCCTGCCACTCCCTTCGGGCTTGCAGAGTTTCTGCTGAAAGATCAGCTGTTAACCTTATGGGGATTCCCTTGTGTGTTATTTGTTGTTTTTCCCTTGCTGCCTTTAATATGTTTTCCTTATATTTAATTTTTGACAGTTTGATTAATATGTGTCTTGGCGTGTTTCTCCTTGGATTTAACCTGTATGGGACTCTTCTGTGCTTCCAGGACTTGATTAACTATTTCCTTTCCCATATTAGGGAAGTTTTCAACTATAATCTCTTCAAATATTTTCTCAGTCCCTTTCTTTTTCTCTTCTTCTTCTGGGACCCCTATAATTCGAATGTTGGTGCGTTTAATGTTGTCCCAGCGGTCTCTGAGACTGTCCTCAGTTCTTTTCATTCTTTTTTCTTTATCCTGCTCTGCAGTAGTTATTTCCACCATTTTATCTTCCAGGTCACTTATCCTTTCTTCTGCCTCAGTTATTCTGCTATTGATCCCATCTAGAGTATTTTTAATTTCATTTATTGTGTTTTTCATCGTTGCTTGGTTCCTCTTTAGTTCTTCTACGTCCTTGTTAAATGTTTCTTGCATTTTGTCTATTCTATTTCCCAGATTTTGGATCATCCTTACTATCATTATTCGGAATTCTTTTTCAGGTAGACTACCTATTTCCTCTTCATTTGTTAAGTCTGGTGTGTTTTGACCCTGCTCCTTCATCTGCTGTGTGTTTTTCTGTCGTCTCATATTGCTTCTCTTACTGTGTTTGGGGTCTCCTTTTCACAGGCTGCAGGTTCGTAGTTCCCGTTGTTTTTGGTATCTGTCCCCAGTGGCTAAGGTTGGTTCAGTGGGTTGTGTAGGCTTCCTGGTGGAGGGAACTAGTGCCTGAGTTCTGGTGGATGAGGCTGGATCTTGTCTTTCTGGTGGGCACGTCCACGTCTGGTGGTGTATTTTGGGGTGTCTGTGGCCTTATTATGATTTTAGGCAGCCTCTCTGCTAATGGATGGGGCTGTGTTCCTGTCTTGCTAGTTGTTTGGCATAGGGTGTCCAGCACTGTAGCTTGCTGGTCGTTGAGTGAAGCTGGGTCTTGATGTTGAGATGGAGATCTCTGAGAGATTTTTGCCGTTTGGTATTACGTGGAGCTGGGAGGTCTCTTGTGGACCAGTGTCCTGAAGTTGGCTCTCCCACCTCAGAGGCACGGCCCTGATGCCTGGCTGGAGCACCAAGAGCCTTTCGTCCACACGGCTCAAAGTAAAAGGGAGAAAAAATAGAAAGAAAGAAAGAAAGAGGCTATAATATAGTGAAGTAAAATAAAGCTATTACAAAGCAGAGCTATACAGACAAAATCTCACCCAGAAGCATATACATATACCTCACAAAAAAAAAGGAAAAGGGGAAAAATTAATATATCCTGCTCCGAAAGTCCACCTCCTGAATTTGGAATGATTTGTTGTCTATTCAGGTATTCAACAGATGCAGGCACATCAAGTTGTTTGTGGAGTTTTAATCCGCTGCTTCTGAGGCTGCTGGGAGAGAGTTCCCTTTCTCCTCTTTGTTTGCACAGCTCCCGGTGATCAGCTTTGGATTTGGACCCGCCTCTGCGTGTAGGTCACCTGAGGGCGTCTGTTACCCGCCCAGACAGGACGGGGTTAAAGGAGCAGCTGCTTCGGGGGATCTGGCTCACTCAGGCCGCGAGGAGGGAGGGGTACAGAGGAGGCAGGGCGAGCCTGCGGTGGCCGAGGCCGGCGTGATATTGCAGCAGCCTGAGGCGCACAGTGCGTTCTCCTGGGGAAGTTGTCCCCGGATCACGGGACCCTGGCAGTGGCGGGCTGCACAGGCTCCCGGGAGGGGCGGTGTGGAGAGTGACCTGTGCTCGCACACAGGCTTTTTGGAGGCGGCAGCAGCAGCCGCAGCGTCTCACGCCCGTCTCTGGGGTCCGCGCTGATCGCCGTGGCTCGCGCCCGTCTGTGGAGCTTGTTTAGGCGGCGCTCTGAATCCCCTCTCCTTGCGCGCCGTGAAACAAAGAGGCAAGAAAAAGTCTCTTGCCTCTTTGGCAGCTGCAGACTTTTTCCTGGACTCCCTACCAGCCAGCTGTGGTGCGCTAACCCCTTCAGGCTGTGTTCACGCCGCCAACCCCAGTCCTCTCCCTGCGATCCGACCAAAGCTGAGCCTCAGCTCCCAGCCCCGCCCGCCCCGGCGGGGGAGCAGACAAGCCTCTCGGGCTGGTGAGTGCTGCTCGTTGCCGAGCCTCTGTGCGGGAATCTCTCCGCTTTGCCCTCCGCACCCCTGTGGCTGCGCTCTCCTCCGTGGCTCCAAAGCTTCCCCCCTCTGCCACCCGCAGTCTCTGCCCGCGAAGGGGCTTCCTAGTGCGTGGAAATCTTTCCTCCTTCACAGCTCCCTCCCACTGGTGCAGGTGCCGTCCCTATTCTTTTGTCTCTGTTATTTCTTTTTTCTTTTGCCCTACCCAAGTACGGGGGGAGTTTCTTGCCTTTTGGGAGGTCTGACGTTTTCTGCCAGCGTTCAGTGGGTGTTCTGTAGGAGCAGTTCCACGTGTAGATGTATTTCTACTGTATCTGTGGGAAGGACGGTGATCTCCGCGTCTTACTCTTCCGCCATCTTCTCCTATTTGTCGTTAATATTTTTTATGTATGTATTCATCCCAGTGTTTGATAGGAGGCAGAAAAGTGATACCACTCATGTGTTTCTGAGGAGAGTGGAGAGTTAATCTGTAAAACGTTCCCAGCAATCTGATTTTATGTATTTTGATGTACAATCTGATTTTATGAGTATTTAAAATGTTTATATACTTTGACCCCTTAAGTCCACTTTTGGAATATATCCTAAGGAGACATCAGATGTATACTCAAAATTTATTTACATACGTGCTAATTGCAACATCATAAAATAAAATATTGGAAGTACTCTAAATATCCAAATAAAGGGTGGAAAACTATGCAGTATTTAAACCTCAAAGTCTATTAAAGGCTATTGGACAATGCTGATAGTATTTTAAATAAATTTTATGGTATAATATTGGATGCACATGAAAGAATCTTTATTACATGCATGTATAATTTGATGCGTTATTAAAAGAACATGCATGAACCACCTAACAACTTCAGCACTAGAACATTCTCAAATATCACTGAAGCTATCTACAGGACTTTTGCCTATCCCACTAACACATAAAAACATATCCCTGATCTCTTGATCATGCATATTGAAGTGTAATATACATACAGAGAAATACCCAAATCATACATATACAGATAATGAATATTGTAATTGAACATACCTGAGTAACCAGCATCCAGATTACTGAACATAACAAGCACCAGAGAAACCCTCCTTGTGCAGTCTTCCTGGTGCTTCCCCAAAGGATAAATCATTATCCTGACTTCTAATACCATAATTACTTAAGCCTGACTTTGAACATTACATAAATGAGCTCACATAGTATGCATTTTTGTGTGTGTCTGGATTCTTTCTAAGCACTGTGCATGTGGATATCTCACTTCCAGATTGGTGGAGTAAGGTATTCTGAAAATCCTGCTCCTCCATATAAGAACAAGAACACTGGCAAAAAGTCTCAGAATCAGTAGTTTCAGAACTCTGGAAATTAACTAAGGACTTACAACAATTTGAGGAATGCTTTTTTATTCAAGATAAACAGTGGAATCTTGGTAAGAACCCTAGGTCTTGTGGCTTAACTTGCCCTAATCACAACCCATTCTCCAGAGCTCCATAGTAGCCTTAAAAACCAATTATGGTAGCTGTGAATACCAACAGCCTAGCACCCACAGGAGGGGAAGAATGACTTTGGAGCACCCCAAAACTTCTTTCCCACAGATTTGCCACTCTATGACCGACCCTTTTGGAGAAGTTCCATTCTCATGTCTTAAATGAAGAAGATCATGTTTTTATTTGACCTGACTTGGAGTTCTGTCCATGTGAGCTGCCCACAGGGCGTTTTACAAAAAAAAACAAAAACAAAAACAAAAACGTTTATCATTGCAGCTGCTGACCAAAAAACTTAAAAGAGAAAACCTGGGGAATAAGATATCCTTAAAAGCTTTGAGGAGCTCTAATATATTTCTGGGGATCTAGAGGGCCACATACATATTCAGAGCTGAGAGCATGTGCAAGGCTATGCACATGCCCAGGAAAGACCTGAGGAGGCCCCAAGCTCTCACCTCTGGTAGACTGTGAGTCTCTGTACAAGCAGGAAGTAAAAGATAAGGCAGAGTTACAAACTGCCTGCTCAACATTGGAAACAAGTACTATCATGTACTAAACATATAATAAGCAAGTCCAGCAAGAGTGCAGGGCACAAAATCAATATACAAATATCAGTTGTATTTCTGTACACCAGCAATGAACAATCAAATTAGAAAGCAATTCCATTTAAAGAGCATCACAAAACAAAATACTTAAGAAACAAAGCATGCAGTGAAAATTAAAAACATCACTGAAAGAAATTATAGATCTACATAAGTAGAAAAACATCCCATAGTCATAGATCTGAAGAATTAAAATTGTTCAGATGAAAATACTCCCCAAATTGATCTATGGGTCAATGCAATCCATTGTCAAATGCATCGTTCCTGGCTAATTTCATATCTCCCACTGAGAGAAAAAGGTAGTAATGCTGTTAATACTCACAATACCTGGGCTTTTAGAATTCTGTTTGCATAGAAACAATATGGATCTTGTTGCTTCTGCAGTTCCCTAAGGCCATTTATTTAATGCTGGTTGCATCATTACCCATGGTACTGCATCTTCCATTGTGCAGCCCATGAATATTGGTTTCTAATGACTCAAAAGCTATTACTACGTTTCACTGATGATAAACACAAAGGCAAATATTATCCAGAGTATAAAGGAAAATATAAACAATAATCCATTTTCTGGTCACGTTAAATTTATTGTTTGAAATATAAAACAACACATCTCCAACTATATCTTCTCTTGAACACTTTAGGCTATAATCACTACATTCCTAGAATGTGATCTTATTCAGTGTCACCCATACCCCTGCCTTCTAAAACACTGCCACCAGTGGAGAGAAGAGGCAAGGACCCACTGTTCAAAGCAAGAAGAATAATTCCATTCATGCCAGGAATATTCATCTCTCATCCAGCACGGCTTAAGCCTGACTCAGAAGAGCACAACCTCACCACATTGATTGGAGGCCAGAGGGCATTAATCAGAGGGTCCCTATGGCATTGTGGAGTAAAGGTCTCATCACCTTCGGAGGAATTAGGTGCAGCCACTCCTGATGGATTGCCTGGAACATGGTGTAAAATCTGTGAAGAAGGTGGATGGCCGCCTTGGGTACTGATGGTGGGGCTCCCAAGAGCAGGTATTGGCTGCTGGCATCCATGTTGCCCTCGGTACTATATAAAGAGGAGGTCCAACACAGAGGGGTGAGAATCCATGCAGGGGCCTACACACGGGACCCATTTTCAAGGGCTGACAGTAGACCATTAGTAGCCCCAAGCTCTGAGCTTGTCCTGCATTCTGACTTGGATAAAAGTTATCATAAACCAGTGTGTCAGCACTATCTCATTGGAACATCCAGTCAACCCCACAAGCAGGGTACAGAGTCAAAGAATACCCTGAAGTACAGAAGCAGAAACTGCAGCCCACATAGCTCCTGGTATGCACACAGGACACCACACGTGGAAAGCACTATTAGCCTTGGCAAGTCCAGCTGCTGGAATGGGACTTAGAAATTTTTGAGATTGATGCTTCCAGTGAAAGAGACACACATGGCACCAGGTCTAGGCTCTAGATGCACTGCCTAGAGAACCCTGCTGCCCCTGGCTAGTCCCAGGCACAGGAGGGTGACTTAGAATATTTTCAAGAAGGCATTCCAAAATGTGGGGACACCTGAAGCATGGGGGCTCAGAGCAGGAAACCTAGTACAGTTCTAAGAATGATATTGGCAGAGACAGCTACTAGTTTACCAAAATTCATTTCCTTTTCTTCTAGGCAGACAGCAAGATTATATTTTCTAGGCTTCCTTAAACTTAGGTGTGACCAGGTGAGTTCTAGCTAGTAAAATGTGGACGGAAGTGATATATGCCACTTTCTGACCTAATGCATGAAAACTTTCTACATGACTTTCTGCCCTCTTTTCCCTTGCTTTATTGGTTGTTTGTTGATATTCAGGGTGGGCTTGGGACTTACGTATTGAAGATGACCTAGGTTAATTTGGCTGCCTGAATCAGAAGTGAAGCAGAACTCTTCCATCCTACCTCAGACTGAAGTTTGAGTAAGAAATGTACTTCTGTTCCGTTACACAGCTGGGATTTGAGTCTAGCTGTTATAGCAACTAAACTAATAGAGTAATGTTTTAAAATTGTGTATATTTATGTCAGAATTCTTACTATTAAACTCAGGCATGTGCAATGATTTAGAAAGGTGCATTATTACCACTTAAGGCTCACTGAGTATGCATTCTGCCCTAAAATTAGAAGTGGAGAGTAATATTAGTAATATTACTAATTTCACATGGAAGAGAAATACTATGGACATAATTTATCTTAGATTTAGCAAGCCTATTGACAATATGTCTCATGGATCCCTTTTAGCTATATACTTATTAATAAAAGGGTGACGTTTAATGAGCTCTATCAACGCAGAGGGAAATTTCTAGTCAAGTTCCATAAAGTGCTGTCATTCATTGTGTCAGATTTCTTATTTTCAGTAGCAACTTGGATAAAGACAGATGAAAAATACTTATCTAATTTTCAGGTGATGAAAACCAGGGAGAGATAATATAATATGGCAGAATCAAGATCCAAAATGATAGACTGAAAAGATAAAGTGAAACAAAGGAAATGAAATTTAGCAAAAATAAATGGCAGATACAGAATTTGGTTTTAATGTAAATTACCTCAGTATGACAGATACAGCTTATTTTAAGGGGTAAAATCAAGGACATTCCTGAAAGAAGTGGCACTGGTTCAAAATTTACAACTTGCCAGATAGGTCACCAAAATGATAACATAGCTGCTCCTGAAAAAATGGCTCCGATAAAGAATAGGAGTACAGATAGACCTGGTACCCTTCAAACACTGACTCTTAGTGGAGGTGTTTTGGGAATCTGTGTGTGTATTTTTTTTTTTTTTAATTGTCTTAGTGCTTTTGGTATGGTGAGCATTACTGGCCAGCAATGCCTGACATACTACACTGCGCGAGTCAGGTCAAACCTTCTAGGAATTGTCCTATATCATTTATGACCTTCAAATATCCTACAGGATATTATTATAAATAAAAATTATCTATAATCATCTAAGCTTAAAACCTAATTTCACATAGTTTAAAATCTTAAAGTATTTTTGCAGGGTATTAATTTTCCAGGTGTATAACTACTATATGTCAAAGGGAAGATCGTTCTTTGGTTTTTATTCAGAACTTTACCAGGGGCTGTTTACAATTTCAGAAAATTATGTCATTGGTAGGTACACTATTTGCTCCTGTATCAGCTGGCATTTGAGACTGGTGCATTTATGGAGCTATATGTATAGGTGCTACAATCTCTTTTCTGTTATGTCTGCCATTGTAGTCTTGTGAAAGCATTTACATATTGAAGTACACATTATTTTATTTTATATCACTTTAAAAATGTCTCATTTACATTGCACTTAGGATATTAATTTTTTGACATTATTTTTGTAGATAAATTTTCTATTAGTGTTTTTCCAGGATAGAAAGAGAGCATTACAAAATATTTACTTACCATAAAAAGAGGTGTTGAATCACATAAAGTTGAAAACCATATAAATATATACCTCTCACCTATAAAAAGATTTGGTATTCTCTAGAATTTAAAATTATAGGGAACTTAATAGATCGTGATATGATAATCTAGAATATAGGCCTCTGAAGGAAAATAATCAGATTCTGAAGATCAAGAGGATATGAGAGGAACTTTATTGAACATATATTATGCACCAAGATTATGCTTACTTAATGTTCTTAATTTATATCATTTTTAAAAAAATATTTTTAAATTTTATTTATTCTTTTTTTTAATTTTTGGCTGTGTTGGGTCTTCATTGCGGTACACGGGCTTCTCATTGCAGTGGCTTCTCTTGTTGTGGAGCACAGGCTCTAGGTGTGAGGGCTTCAGTAGTTGTGGCACGTGGGCTCAGTAGTTGTGGCTCACGGGCTCTAGAGAGCAGGCTCAGTAGTTGTGGCGCACGGGCTTAGTTGCTCCAGGGCATGTGGGATCTTCCTGGACCAGGGCTCGAACCTGTGTCCCCTGCATTGGCAGGCAGATTCTTAACCACTGCGCCACCAGGGAAGCCCCTATACCATTTTTTAAAAAACGTTCACAATAACCTGTTTAGGTAAATATTATTTTCCCATTTAAAACTGAGGAAACAGACTCAGAGCATTTAAGTAATTTATCCAAAAACAAAAGCTATCATGGTTTTGTTTTGTTTTGTTTTTTGCTGTTGTGTTTTGAGTACAGGATTCAGACGCAACTCTATTTGGCTTCAAAACCCAAGCTCTTAATAGTTGTGCAAGAGAAGATTCATGGGAGCGTAATAGCTGCCTCCAGTTACTTGGAAGGGCTGATGTTAGAAAGGAATAGGCTTCACCTGGGCCATTCCAGAGGCTATAAAGCTCAGAATAGTGAAGAGAAGTGAAGAGAAGTTAAAGAGAGCTAGATATTAGCTCAGTTTAAAGAACTTTATCAAAATTGGTTATCTCTCCAACAGAACAGTACTTCCCCAGGAAGTACTGACCAGAAAGGGTAACACCAAACAGCAAAATCCAGTATTGATTATCTTGTATCAGAATTATTGAAGAAAGATTTTCTGCATTTGGGTAAGATATTTGGTCCAGAGGTTAACTCACTTCTAACACTAAGATTCAGTGACTCTTCTGAATTATTTACTTCAACCTTCTATATGTAAGGTTCCCTTCTACACCACCCTGACATATGATCATGGAACCTCTAGGAGCCTACTATCTCCTATATATTCTTGTCTACACTTAATTCATATAACTCTCCAATATTCTATTCATCCTTGAATATCACCTTAAATTATTTTTGGAACAGTGTAGAAGGGAAACATGTTTTCCCAAAGTGGTCATGCCATGATAAGACAGCAACAAAGGATCAGAAAGATTTTCCTTACTCTGACTTTTTTATTTCTATTTGTTGGATCTTGAAATATTTGGAGGTGAGTCATGTTTTCAGATAGGCTTTGATAATGAGCCATTGCCCATTTGATCTTGCTTCCTATGTGTTGGCTAACTCTCTCTGGAAGATATTTTCATTTCTAAAAACTTCCTTTTATGGCATGGACACCAGAAGAAAACACAACTGTACATAGCATATTTGTACAAGATTCAGGGAGCTTATTAGCTCTGGTCAGCATCTTGGCCCCTCTTTCAGGAAATCCAGTGAACCTAAGGGTTTTAAAACTCTGAAGTATATATATATTTTTTTTGAATTTTTGAATTTTATTTTATTTTATTTTTTTATACAGCAGGTTCTTATTATTTATCCATTTTATACATATTAGTGTATATATGTCAATCCCAATCTCCCAATTTTAAGAAAAAAAGCTACTATACCAAACCAAGTATACATGGTATAATTAAAAACCTCCTCATGGTCACTCTCATGATGGATTACTATCCAACACAGCTACAAAAGCGAAGATGATTTTTTCCCCGAGTGCATCAGAACATGAACTTAAAAAGGTCAGAGCTTTTTCAACTTCAGGAGGGTCACCTAGAGTCATGCCTTGTAGCTATAGTGGCAAAAGCAAATATAAGAAAGGAATTTTTGACAAAAGAGTCAGTGGTAGATTGTCACTGATTTGCCCTGGGCACTGGTCTGGAGATTTGACCTCAGAGTTCCCAGACTTTGTATTTCACTGCCTTGAACCTTGTTGACATTTGCTTGTTTGACTGTGCTTCTTGCCTGCTTCTACATAATAAAGTGGAAAGGAACATAAACTTCCTTTCAGTTAAATATAGATATGGGCCATATAAGGGACATTTGTGGGCTGGTTGAGCAGTACAGATTACTAATTGGGAGAAAGGATTTTCAAATCGTAGGCCAAATATTTATGTTAAAAATCACCAGTGTCTTGAGTTCCTCACTCTGTTTACTGCCACTCTAAAAATCAGTAGAACATGTCATGATGCTAAGGGATAATGGCTGCTCTCTGACAGCAATAGGAAGCAATTATGTTTGTATAATAACAGTAAATTCTTTAGAGTTTAAAAGAATTATTTCCATACAAGCATATTATAGCCTGAGAAGAGAAGATAATTTTAGACCCTGTATAAACCTGTGATCATCTATTATATTCCCATTATTCAATGGCTGCAAGAGTTAAATTGTTTGCCAAGGCTACACACTTCTATTAATACAGATTGACCTAAAAATGACAACTCGTAGCAACCTGCCTGATTCTCTTTCCATGATTCCATATAATTACAAGACGTTGGGACATAGGATTCACATATGTTAGTCTTTCTAGGCATCGTATACCTAGCAAGATGCCTTAAACTAGAAAGGACTCTGTTATGCACGTATTGAATTGAATGGACACCATGTATCTTCTCCTGACCTAAACTTTTCTTCCCAGTGGGCATTGCTTAACATTAGGCTGCTCCTTGTCTTTTTATTCCCATGAGGAAAGTTACTCCTATAAAAAGACCATTAAAATGCCAAGAGAAAAATGAGGGCCTCAGAGGGATTCTGCTCATTATCATCAAAACATGGATTTGTGAGTAATTTAGCTAATTGAACACAATAAATGCTGTAAGACACATAAGCATCATTTGAAGGGTGAAGGATATTATTATTTCTGACAGGCTGATGAGGTCAAGGTGCAGACAGCGTGCAAAATGGGAAAGTTTTGAGAATTACCAATAGATGTAAATCATGCTGCCTCAGAAAATCAGATATTTTATCGTGCTGAGCATATACTCGTGACCTGAAGGGGATCTCAGGCTCTTGACAATACCAAAAAAAAGAAAAAGTGTACCAAAGTCTTCCCTAGGGAACTGAGTTGTGGGTTTGAAGTCTTGACAACTGACTTAGGCAATGAAAAATTTACTTAATCCACAATGTCACCCAGAGAAGACCTTGTATTTTCAAAGCTGAATCTATCAAACAAGCAAAGAATCCCACACAAAACAGGTAGACTGAACAGCATAGACCCACTTTGCTTACATCCATAAATATCAGAGCAAACTCTATCTGAGCTTCAACCTCCAGCCTAGTTGCAGATGATGTCATTATGCAGACCTAGCTTCAGCATGAAGACATAATTAGTATTCAGTCTGACAGAAAACCATTTCATTTAATTCCACTGGCTGAGATCCAACTGGCAGTATATATATGACAGCGTACGAAACAGGCACTTTGGGTAAAAGCAGGCTTGGCATTAGTATGCTGAACAGTGACCTGGAATGGGAGCAGGGACAGAGCAAGGTTGGAAGGAGCAAAGGAACAGAGAGGGAGTTGTTATTCCAGTTCAGAAACCCACTGAGTTTGTGTTGTAGATGCAAAGGAATGAGGTTTATTTAATAAAGATTCTTATGCTCTGTTAGTCATGCTGTTTGACAAATTTATGAACATAGTCATGATTAACTTTTAACCTGAAAAAATTACAGAAATCCTCCCAGGAATTTACCTGGAATGAGAATCTGATCCCACATATTAAGTGCCTTTTGCAATATGAACTGAAAGCTATATGCTGTTTCTTTAACATGCTAATTCTTTCTCTGTGATCCTGACTAAATTTTGCTTGATCTGGGAACTGTCTGTGAAAAGTATTTAATTGACTCAGATTGCAGTTAACCAATGATGACATTTAATGCTCCAGATTCATTCTCCACTCTTTCCCAATTCAACATGCTGGGACAACGACCTGTGTAGACTCCGTCAGCAGTCTTTTTTTGTCCTAAGGTTTCTGGTTGGATTTTGTCAATGGGAGGCACCAGCAAGAGATCTGGAGGCTGGGAGGAACTTCTTGCCAGTTCCCCATGTGACCTTCTCTACTGAAGGTCACAGTTCCTCTTAGGTGGCCCTCTGTAGAGCACTCTCTCCAAGTTCTGTTATTACTCCTGTCCTTTTTGTTTTCCAGTCCTAAAAGCGGTGCCTGATCTCATAACCCTGGGGTCCTGCATCATTGCATTTTTTCCCCCTGAACCTTGCCCGTATCTTTGAAAATGGGCCTTTATTAAACTCACCTCAAATTGCCTAATTTTGGTTTGTCATCTGTTTCCTGATGACTGTTGACAGTGACAGCCTCTGACATTACTGGACAAAAATTAGAATCACTTAAAAGAGAATGTAACCAGGGAAGGCCAGGAGAATTTTGCTTCATAGGAATGGAAAGTAGGGAAATTAATTAGTGAGATTATGAATGAGAAGGAGCCTCAGAAATCTGAGATGGGTTGATAATTTATTGTCCTGAAATTTGTGTCAAAGATGTGCCTGTAAATTTGTTACTGAACCTTTCGAGTCAGTCCCCAACAAGGGTCCTCCTGGCTGGTGTCCCTCGCACCAGCAGAAGGAGATGCAGTTCAGTTCTGAAGCAAAAGGAAGTTTTATTCGTCGATCAAAGAATGGAGAGGCACACGCTCCTGCTCTAGAGCGCATGCTCTCCTGACAGGCCGTGGGCGGGGCTGTTTTATCGGGATACGCCAGTGCGGAGAGGGCAGAGCGCTCGCGGGCCGCACAGCTGCGCTGCTCGGTCTCCAGATTGCAGTGCCAGGTGCAGTGCCTCTGCACACGGCCCGCTGCTGCCATCTTGAATTGAGTGCCGTGCGCCGAGGTTCCGCACACAGCCCGCCTGGCTGAGGTGTTGGCAGCCATTTTGCACTATGGACTCTGGTCTGAAGAGCCAAGTGTGAGGCCTCTGCCCCCAGCACCAAATGAGCGAGTGAAACTAGGAAGCACAAAGAGAAAAAAAAGGTTAGACTTTATTTTATTACCCAGATTCTATTTCTGTGTCCCAGGAATTGTTCGTGAGCTTTACTGGGGACAGCGTTCCAAAGAGAGTGCTTTCCGCATAGGGAGAGGGTTGGATTGCAGGAGCAGCTGGTGTTAGTAAAATTGGGTTTGGTCCATAAAACTACCAAGTAGCCCCTGTCCATCGTGGTCCAGTTCTGAATAGAGGAACCACATTTCCTGGAACAGAGAAGGTTGTCATCCCCGATGACTGAATGTTCTCAACTGCGCGTTTCATACCCTCTGCTTTGTCTTGACCAAAAGTTAGCCAGACTTCTCTCCTCCCTACAAGTACCTGAATTTTAGCTTCTCCCAAGTCTGAGCAAGAGCTGAAAGAGTGGAATGTACCCCCGTGTCAGCTCATCCTGGGGGCTGGCTGATCTCAGCCAGGCGCCGTTCCTGTCCGACTCCACTGGGCGTGTTCTCTTGCTCGTGCAACTTGTCCTCCCAAGTTTTGCTGATCTTTGTTACCCGTCCTGTCATCTGTGGAGGGAGGGGCGGACTTCCTGCTGTCCCTTCGTTCACGGCTCTTCAGACCAAAGTGCTGGGTGCGTCTCTGCCCCGACCGCTGCAGCATCTTGAATGGAGGTGTGGGGGGCAGCGGTTCTGCTGGAAACTCTAATCTGATGTGTTAGGTGCGAGGCCTCTGCCCATGGCCCCCTACAGGCAAGTGGAACTGAACTAAGCACAAAACAAGAGGTTAGACCTTACCACCTGGATTCCATCTTATTTTTCCCAGGGACTCCAGTGAGTTTTGCTGGTGATAAATTCATCATCAGTAGAGCGTGTGCTTTGATGATTGTTATAGAAGTGAGCACAAATTTAAGTTGGTTTATACTTTATTTTTTATTTATATCTATAATTGAGTTGATGATCATGAATGAAAACAATGGGTTTTACTCGGTTGGTATGAGAATCAAGCTTTCCATGATGACCTTGCTAACATTCTTTTTAAGCCCCGTGTTCCAGCATTATCATCCATGCCAGCGCCATCGTTGAATGGGAATGGCCTGCAGGCTCACTTTTCTGATCTTTTACTCTTTCATTAACTTACTCTTTTTATTTCCTGGTTTGTAAGTCTGAATCTTTAACTTAGAATATAAAGTGCCATCTTTTTTTTACCTTTAGTTCTTTTATTCTCTCTGTCTCTTTTATAAATATTTTTAAAATGAAGCAATCAAGAGGAAATAAACAGGAGACAAAAGCAGAGAGATATGTAAATAGAACAGGGTCAGTTTATTGTTAGAAGATTAGACAAAGAGAAGCAGTTACTCAAAGGCATAATAAAACATTCTACTCTTGTCTATCCCCACTGAGAATGCTTGCCTCTTATACTGGGTTCAGCTTAGGTAAATACTAGAATGAGTCTTGGGATGATAAAAAACACAACCAAAATATATTGCAAATAAAGGGGAAACATTGGCATTTTTACCTTACTCACAAGACTGTAGAGAATATGCATATTTATATGACCCAAAACTAGCAGTTTACCATATATGATTTCTTTGGTTCAGCAAATAACTTTTTGAGCCCCTACTATGTGTGAGGCAATGCCATTATGCTGGGTACATAGCTGTGAATAAATTGAGCATACATCCCTGTTCTCATGGATCTAACATTGCAGTTGGGGGTGGACAGCCAATGAAACGTGAGTTAAATATACAGTATGTTAAATAGTTGTTGGAGGAGTCATTGAGAGGACTTGACCCCTGGTTAACCCGTGAGCTGGACCCAGGCAATCGCAGGCTCCTGACCCCCTCCCCTGTCCTTGGAATGTACACTCTGTCCACCATTCCCAGAGCCATTTTCAAGGACTCAGCCTTGAGAGAGTAATGTGTGGTTTGGACCATCTGGACTGTATACATGACTGAACCCTCTTAAAGCCTCTACATAAACTTTTAAGATTCTGGCGGTGAATGTGGAGTCTACTCATCTCGTGGCACCCAAGACAAGCCTCGTAAGTAAGTTCCTTTGGTGACTAGAACTTCCACCTACCAATCAGGAGTACTCTGCCTCTTTCTTTGGTCTCTTCTTGCCCTCCCTGTATGGAGGCCAGTATGAGAACCAACAGTGATAAGAACTCTAGAGAAAAATGAAGCAGGGAAGGGAAATAGGAAGTGCTAAGGAGGAGAAGTGTTGCAGTTTCAAAAGGGGGTATCAACAAAGGTCTCCTGGAGAAGGTGGCATTTAAATGAAGGCCAAAAGTGAGAGGCGATGCCCATCCATATGTGGCTATCTGGGGAAGGTGTAGCATTGGGAATATCTAATGCAAAAGCCTTGAGACAGAAGCATGTCTGAAATACTGACAAAACAAAAAAAGCAAGAATATTAATACGGCTAAAGTAGAGGAGGTGCGAGATTTAGAGAGAGACAGCTAGTGTAGGTCTGGGGATGGCAAATGAAGAACCAGCTAGTAAATACTGTTGGCTTTGCAGGATGCATAAGGTCTCTAGAGTGTATTCTCCTCCCCCTGTTCCTTCTGCTCCTCCTTCTCTTCCTCTCCTCCTCTTCCTCCTCCTCCCTCTTCCTCTTTCTCCTCTTCCACGTTTGCTCCTGCTTCTGCTTCCCTCTTAAAAACATAAAAATGATTCTTGACATGTGTGTTACAGTCTTCTGGCTGGATTTGACCTGCAGGCAGTAGTGTGATGACCCATGCTATAGCTTACTTTAAGGGGGTGGAAGTCAACTGTGTTTCACGAGGGTCAATTTCACTGCACTCCTGAGAATACACTGTAGACAAAGATAGAAGCAAAGAGACAGTCAGCAAGTCACGCCAGTTATCCAGCCCCAGATGATGATAGCATGCACTCGGGTGGCTGCCTTGGATGTGGTAAGTTAGATTCCAGATTTCTTTTGAAAGAACTGCTGAAAGATCTAATGATGGATTGGATGTAGGGTTTGAGGGATGCAGAGAAGACTTGGATGACTCTTTTTGTTTTGAGTAGTTAGAGGAGGGAGTTACTGTGTATTGAAATGTGGCATCCTGATGATAAGTCAAGTGAGAGGAGGACTGAAAAGTGACCACTGAACTTGGCAAAAAGAGGTCATTACTGTCTTTGAAAGTTTTAGTGGTGTTTTGGGGGAGCTAACCCTGATTTAACCTTGTGTGAGACAAGGAAGATTCGAAATTGGTGACAGTAGATAGAGACATCTCTTTTTTATAAATTTTTTCTTTTAAAAATATCATAGAAATGAGTTGATAAATGAAAGAGGATTAGGGGTTAAAAAGAGGTTTTTAAAATTATTTTTTAAGGTAGTAGAAATTACAGTAGGTTTGCATGCTCACTGGAGTGTTGCTCCAGTGAAGGGAAAGTTGATACTGCAGGAGGAAAAGAGAATTGCTGGGATGATGCTTTTGAGTGGGTGAAAGAGGATGGACTGTTACCAAGAGGTGAAATGGGCGGCCTCAGCTAGGGTTTTAGACACTTAAACTGTCATAACAGGGAGGAAAGCAGGAAATAGGTATAGGTGGGTGGATAGATGTATTGTGAGAAATTGTGGAAATCCTCTGAAACAGAATTTCTTCTGTTTTCTTAGGGAAAGAGAAGCTAGGCCATCAGCTGAACATAAATATCGTGGAGGAGGGGTTATGAGTGTGAGGAGAATAACTTGTGAAATAGTTGTCTGTTAGGAAGTGTGGAAGGGTTGCCACGAAGGGTCCATTCGAGGTTAGTGAATATGTATTGAATGTAAGACTAGTCAGTGTGCCTGTAATTTTCTCTGGCCACTTTCACCTGCAAAATAGCAAAAGCACCTGATTTAACCAAGTATGCTGAGAAAAGAAGGGGACAAAAGATTGGATGTGAATGCAAGGAGTGATTATAATTTGGACCATGATATTTCATCTTGTTAGAGAGGGGAGTAAAAGACTGAGGGAAAAAAGGGCAGTGAAGAGGAGGCAGGATTAATGGATTATAGGTTCTGATGGAGTTGAAGAATTATACAAGTTGAGGCACTGGATAGAAGGAGCTAGAAAGATGGGAAATGCTGGATGGAGAGTGGGATGTTAAAAATTAGATTTGAGGGGTTGTAGTTTTTGGTAATGGCAAAGTCTGGGATATAACCATGAAGATATGGCTGTGGTAGGGTGGAGAATAAACTCATTTTAGAGAATTAAAAATTAGGAGTCTGGGTTTTGAAATAAGCATTTACTTGAAAATTTAAACCATGAAGGATTGTCCCAAGTATATTGTTACAGAAAGTGACATTCAGCCAAGAGCTAAAATCTTCAAGGAATAGCACAGGTTACACTTTGGCAATGATTAATGATTATAAAAAGGAGAGATGTGGTAGTCTAGTTTAACTACAGGAGATTCAAAGTTTGTTTTGCTTTTTAAAAATTTTTGTTTTAGGGAGAAAAGAAGAAGGATGTTCTAGGAGAAGCAAGGAGTACAGAGTCCCAGTGATAGGGAGGGAATGAAAGACAAAACAGACATTAATCGTTAGGGCTTCCGGGAAAGTCAGATTTCAGTAGAGGAAGTTGAAAAGGGAAATATAGAAGACAGATCGAGAATATGGCAAATTTTGCTGATGGCTGACTATGAATTTCCAGAGTAAAGAGTGGATGGGTTTGGGGAGTTACGGAGAAAGATGAGGCATAATGAATTTCTAGGGAATTAGAGTTGAGGTTGAGGGGTAACCTGGGATTGTGAGTTTCTTTATGACTGAGGAAAACAGTTATAAAGAGCACAGTGATCTTGGTGTTGGTGATCTTAAGGCAATCAGGACTGGGTTGCTGGGAAGGGAGGGGTAGGCATCTTGTCAGGAGCGTGCAGAGCTTTGGGTCCAGTTTTGCTCCTGCCAGAGAGGTATGGAGGGTGGAAGATGATGGGGGAGTGGTCTTACACAGATTAATATGTGTCGGTATATTAACTGACAATCTAATTAATAAGGATTATTGTCATGGAATTACCTTTTTAAAAAGTTCACTGTCATCTTGTCTATAACTATGATATATCAAGTAATTATCCTCTGCCACGATATAATTGGAATTTACATAAACTCTATATGGTTAACTTCTCACAAAAGTGTTAGGAAGGAGATATTGTAAACTCCATTTTAAAGTTTTTACACTTCAGACAACTGAGACCCACAGAGATTAAGGAGCCTGTCTGGGTCTCAGAGTGAGTGGTGAAGAAATCAAACTTGGGCCATGTAGCTCCCAGATCACTCTTTTTCTGGTAATATTATCTGATTCTCCACTAAGGCCCACACCCATTGTCTCTCTTTTTAATTATTTCACTTGGATTTTTCTCTTCTGTGACACCAGATAGAAATCTATACATGGGAGACATGTAGGCCTTTCTATTGATGGATGACTTTCTGGAGATGATATTATTTGGAGAAAACTAAATACTGGCTGAAAAACTATTTTATTAGTGATGTCAAACATAATGATTTCCCCTAGGCTTGGTACAGTCTGACAGAAAAAAAATTTCCAGTTATAGACTAATTGATTTTTGCCATAACTCAAGCAAATAGAGATTTCCATGATCTTTGCTTAAAAGAGAATGTAATCATCCTTGCCTTTATTTGTATGCCCTGCCCGCTATAATCTTCAAGTCTCCCCTTTCATTTAAATGCCCTCTTCAGTAATTTATCTCTGGACTTTTCCTTGAGATTAATGTTGGGCTAATTTAATATGTTAGTTTGAATTTGATTAGCCAAGGGACCAGTACGGTAGATAGTACAGAGTGACACCATACAAAGGTATTTCTCATCACAGCTTAATAATACTGTTGCTTACTATCTTGAGCAAGGATAAGTATCTGCTTTAGAAACTGGCTTTATCATTTCTTTCTTTTATTGCTTGGAGTGGCAGAGAACCTTCTCAAACCAAGATGCAGAAAGACTTGCTTTTGGAATATGAAAGGATTCACAAGTTTCGCACATTTCAAAACTTTCTGTATTCTATTTGGGTAGAATTTCTTTGTTTATCTAGGTTTCCCCTTTCTGATCTCTTCATATTCTTGCTGACATTTATGAGAACTCTTCCCGCTTAAGCACCTCTTGTAAGTTAAATACATTTTAAAATTACAGAAGAAAAAATTGTATTGCATAGATTATCTTTTCTATTTATTGTACTCAAAAATCTACATGATGGAAATAATGTTCCAAAACAAACAAAATCATCTCCATCAATCCAAACATGACAGACTGTGAGCAAATATTGATCAAAAGCAGAACATTCAAATGGCTCTTTTCTGAAGGGAGAAGTAACTATCTCATCTAAGATTAGAGGACTATCTTCTTTGTTTGAGGGTGTGACGTGATTTATAATAAGAAATATATATTTGGTCTTTGTCATTTCTGGCACAGAACTCCTAAAACCCTTGGAATTTTTTGTGCTAAGAGCTATAAAGATGTCTTTTGATATGTTAATGAGGTGACTTTTGGAAAGCCCTTTTAGGCAAACTTAGGACAGGGTTGGTTGCCAGGGAACCAACCCTATGATTAGAGGTTTCGAACATTTAGAACCTCCCACCCCAACCTCTGGGGAGGAGTGAGGAGCTGGAAGTTGAATCAATTGCCGGTGGCTAATGATTTAATTAAGCATAACTATGTAATAAAGCCTCCCTAAAAAAAAAAAAAAAAAGCAGAAAACAAAAACACAAAAGGACAGGGTTCTTAGAGCTTCCGGGTTGGTGAGCAGGTGGAGATTTAGGGAGAGTAGTGCACCTGAAGAGGGCATGGACGCTCCAGGCCCTGCCCTTTCCCTCATACCTTGCCCCATGCCTCTCTTCTGCCTGGCTGTTCCTGAGTTCCTTTTATAATAAATCGAGGATCTAGTAAGTAAAATGTTTATCTGAGTTCTGTGAGCCACTCTAGCAAATTAATTGAACTCAAGGAGGAGGAGTGTTGGAACCTCTGATCTATAGCCTGTAGTTCAGAAGCACAGGTGACAACCTGGACTTGGCACGGGCATCCTAAGTGAGGGAGGGGCAGTCTTGTGTGACAGAACCTTTAACCTTTGGAATCTGATGCTATCTACCAGGTAGATAGTGTCAGAATCAAGCTGAATTCTCAGACACTCTGCTGGTGTCTAAGAATTGTTTGTTGGAGCTGTGGAAACCATCCTCCTCACCAACCCAATTCGGAAATGGGTGACCAGAACATAAAAAAAGAGGACTTCCATCTTATTAGGTGCAATCATGGGGAATGATTTGAGAGCTTCATATTAGAGGAAAACATTAGCTATTCTATGGAGTAAAAGAGAATTGAAGACATAAAAATACTTAGAGTCTTGGTGAAAATTATGAAGAATGCTTGTCAGCAATAATATAATTTCCAGAACAGAACAGGAAAGACAAGATTAGTAATTATTTCTGAACATTAGGTGCATATTTACAATTGCATAATTTGGCTATCTTACCCTTTTCCAGAGAGATGGGAAACATCTTTAAATTAGAGACTATATTTTATTTATCTTTATGTACCCCACCAGGTCTGCCAACCATTCTTTTAATCATTTGTGCATTCATTTATTCATATATTTATTCTATCAACAATTATTGTGTGTCCACTGTGTGTGGCAAGCACTGTGCTGTGTGTAGAAATAGAGGAATAATTCATGGACCCTATTATCATTTTCTTATTTACTTGTTTACTCAATTGATTTAACACATATTTATCAAAAGCTCATTATTTGTCAGGCATTGCTTTAGGCATTTAGAATACATCAGTGAGTAAAACATAAATCCCTGCCCTGGTGAAGCTTACATTCTAGAAGAAGGACACAGAAAATAAATAACACAAGAGGTACTATATCAGAAGGTAAAAGCACTATGGGGAAAATGAGTAGATCAGTGCAAGGAGGCTCAAGAGGGCTAGTGTTGGAGAGGGTTGCAGGCCATGATTTTAAGAATGGTAATAGGAGTAGACTCTGTTGAGAAGATGACACTTGGGCACAGAATTGATTTAGGTGAAGGAGTTACCCTTACGGCTCTCTGGGGAAAGAGGAACAGCCAGTAGAAAAGCCCTGAGTTATTATGATCCAGTAACATAAAGAAACCAAAAGTAAGCAGGTAGGGAGCAGTAGGAGTTAAGGTCAGAGAGAGTTCAGAGACCTTCATGATGTGGACCCTTTCAGGGTTTGGCTTTTTCGCCATGTGAAATGGGGAAACCATGACAGAGTTTTGAGCAGAGAAATTTAAGCTGACTAACATTTTAAAAGGATCACTCTGGCTGCTGTGTTGAGAATGGACTACTTAGAATCAAGAGAAGACATGGGGAGACCAGTTGGAAAATTATTGCAGAAATCCAGGCTTGTGTTGATAGCTTGGGCTAGAAAAGTAGAGAAGAAGTAGTGGGAAATGACCAGATCCCACATATATTTTGAAGGTAGAGCCAACAGAATTTCCTGATGGATTGGGTGTAGATTATGAGAGAAAGAGAAATGTCAAGGATGACTCTAAGGTTTCATGGATTTCTTAGCGGAATGAACAAGAAAACCAATGGTTACCATGTAGTGCAAATATTATTACAGGTATAAGTAGGGTCTACTGAAAGCCTTGAATTGGTATATTGAAATTAGACATGGTGCCAGGGAAGACTTTCTAGAAGAGATACTATTTGAACTGACTTTTGGTAAGATGGGTAGCTGTTTGTGAGGGAAAGAAAGTAAGGGAAGATAATAATGCAGATAATAATGTAGACAGAGAAGAAAGTAATAAGGCAAGAATAAGCAAGGAATAGAGGTGAATCGGTGAGAGAGGAGGCTAGAGAAGTAGACAGCAGGAAATCATGCAGGGTTTATATACTAAGTACAAAATCTTAAGCTTTGTCATGAATGTCGGGGATAGCCTCTGGAGGTTATTAAGCAGAGGTGTGACATAATTGATAAAAAGGATGATTTTTGAAATACTGTGTCAGAGAAGATATATTTAAGGGAGACAGTTATGGATCCATTTAATGATCTAGATAAGATACAACGAAAGCATGAACTAAGTCTGTGGCTGAGGGGACACATGTGAGATTGAAGGTAGGATCTATAAACCCTATTATGTAATAGATGAGGATGAGGGAATACCTCAGGGTGTCATCACCTGATAGAGGAAATAAAGAGGTAAACAAATTTGGAGAGGAAGATGATAAGTTCAGTTAGAATAAAGTGAGAGTGTGGATAGCCAAGTTGAAATGATTAGTGAGGTTGACTATATGCATCTAAGCTCTGGAGAAAGGTCCAGCTGGGGCTTTATGCTGGAGAAGCGTAAGCGTATAGGTGATAGCTGAAACCACATATTTGGATAATTTCACTTAAGAAGAAAGAAAAAAGCATATTGCTGAGAACAAAGACAACTGAAGTACCAATATTTAGAGGCAAACATAATGAGAGTTGCCATTAAAGAAAACAAGGAATGGGAAGAGAGAAAGGCACTTCGTGAGAGAGGAGTGTCATAGAAAGGTGAGAATTTTAGGAAAGAGGAAGTAGTCAACAGTGCCAAATGCTCCGGACCCTCAGGACAGGAGGTAAACATATTCCATTGGGTTGCCATTATGAGCATCATTAGTGGCACCCCCAAAATGTTGTGGTTTATCATCCTAGAAGACAATGTAGAAGCTTCTAAACAAAGGGTGTGTACTGAGAAAAGTTGAGCATAGGCTCCCAATTCAGAAAATGGGTCAACATTTGTAACTCTAAGTAAGTTATATTAATTAGATACAGGAGTTCAATACATCTGGTTTCTTTGATCTTTTCCTCTAAGAATATCTTCTCTCTGTTTTTATATGTGTGCTGCTATTTTAATAAAAATACATGTGTTATTGTAGTCAAAACCTAGGAATTATTTCCCTGGCTTCCTATGGAAGAGGTATTTTTCCCACCTGCTCTGTGCCTTTGTCTTTTTTTTTTTTTTTGGTGGCACAAAACCAATTTGAGGAGTGCCTGTCATATAGAAAGCATTCACTCGGCGTTAGTGAATAAAAGTAAAAACAATCGCAGTTCAAAAGAGATGAGTAGTTATTTTATTTATTTATTTATTTTTTTTTAAAGATTTTTAGAAATTTCATGTAATGTCTGAAACATTTATATTAACATATTTCCATACAAATAACCCAATGAAAGTTTAGTATTAGTTGTTTTGTTTGTTTGTTTTTTTATACTGCTGGTTCTTATTAGGCATCAATTTTATAGACATCAGTGTATACATGTCAATCCCAATCTCCCAATTCAGCACAACACCATCCCCACCCCACTGCAGTTTTCCCCCCTTGGTGTCCATATGTCCGTTCTCTACATCTGTGTCTCAACCTCTGCCCTGCAAACTGGCTCATCTGTACCATTTTTCTAGGTTCCACATACATGCGTTAATATACAATATTTGTTTTTCTCTTTCTGACTTACTTCACTCTGTATGACAGTCTCTAGATCCATCCACGTCTCAACAAATGACTCAATTTCGTTCCTTTTTATGGCTGAGTAATATTCCATTGTATATATGTACCTCATCTTCTTTATCCATTCGTCTGTTGATGGGCATTTAGGTTGCTTCCATGACCTGGCTATTGTAAATAGTGCTGCAATGAACATTCGGGTGCATGTGTCTTTTTGAATTACGGTTTTCTCTGGGTATATGCCCAGTAGTGGGATTGCTGGGTCATATGGTAATTCTATTTTTAGTTTTTTAAGGAACCTCCATATTGTTCTCCATAGTGGCTGTATCAATTTACATTCCCACCAACAGTGCAAGAGGGTTCCCTTTTCTCCACACCCTCTCCAGCATTTGTTGTTTGTAGATTTTCTGATGATACCCATTCTAACTGGTGTGAGGTGATACCTCATTGTAGTTTTGATTTGCATTTCTCTAATAATTAGTGATGTTGAGCATCTTTTCATGTGCTTCGTGGCCGTCTGTATGTCTTCTTTGGAGAAATGTCTATTTAGGTCTTCTGCCCATTTTTGGATTGGGGTGTTTGTTTCTTTAATATTGAGCTGAATGAGCTGTTTATATATTTTGGAGATTAATCCTTTGTTTCTTGATTCGTTTGCAAATATTTTCTCCCATTCTGAGGGTTGTCTTTTCGTTTTGTTTATGGTTTCCTTTACTGTGCAAAAGCTTTTAAGTTTCATTAGGTCCCATTTGTTTATTTTTGTTTTTATTTCCATTACTCTAGGAGGTGGATCAAAAAAGATCTTGCTGTGATTTATGTCAAAGAGTGTTCTTCCTATGTTTTCCTCTAAGAGTTTTATAGTGTCCAGTCTTACATTTAGGTCTCGAATCCATTTTGAGTTTATTTTTGTGTATGGTGTTAGGGAGTATTCTAATTTCATTCTTTTACATGTAGCTGTCCAGTTTTCCCAGCACCACTTATTGAAGAGACTGTCTTTTCTCCATTGTATATCTTTGCCTCCTTTGTCATAGATTAGTTGACCATAGGTGTGTGTGTTTATCTCTGGGCTTTCTATCTTGTTCCATTGATCTATGTTTCTGTTTTTGTGCCAGTACCATATTGTCTTGATTACTGTAGCTTTGTAGTATAGTCTGAAGTCAGGGAGTCTGATTCCTCCAGCTCCGTTTTTTTCCCTCAAGACTGCTTTGGCTATTCGGGGTCTTTTGTGTCTCCATACAAATTTTAAGATGATTTGTTCTAGTTCCGTAAAAAATGCCATTGGTAATTTGATAGGGATTGCATTGAATCTGTAGATTGCTTTGGGTAGTATAGTCATTTTCACAATGTTGATTCTTCCAATCCAAGAACATGGTATATCTCTCCATCTGTTGGTATCATCTTTAATTTCTTTCATCAGTGTCTTATAGTTTTCTGTATACAGGTCCTTTGTCTCCCTAGGTAGGTTTATTCCTAGGTATTTTATTCTTTTTGTTGCAATGGTAAATGGGAGTGTTTCCATAATTTCTCTTTCAGATTTTTCATTATTAATGTATAGGAATGCAAGAGATTTCTGTGCATTAATTTTGTATCCTGCAACTTTACCATATTCATTAATTAGCTCTAGCAGTTTTCTGGTGGCAGTTTTAGGATTCTCTATGTATAATATCATGCCATCCGCAAACAGTGACAGTTTTACTTCTTCTTCTCCAATTTGTATTCCTTTTATTTCTTTTTCTTCTCTGATTGCCATGGCTAAGACTTCCAGAACTATGTTGAATAATAGTGGTGAGAGTGGACATCCTTGTCTCGTTCCTGATCTTAGAGGAAATGCTTTCAGTTTTTCACCATTGAGAATGATGTTTGCTGTGGGTTTGTCATATATGGCCTTTATTATGTTGAGGTAGGTTCCCTCTATGCCCAGTTTCTGGAGAGTTTTTATCATAAATGGGTGTTGAATTTTGTCAAAAGCTTTTTCTGCATCTATTGAGATGATCATATGGTTTTTCTTCTTCAATTTGTTAATATGGTGTATCACATTGATTGATTTGCGTATATTGAAGAATCCTTGCATCCCTGGGATAAATCCCACTTGATCGTGGTGTATGATCCTTTTAATGTGTTGTTGGATTCTGTTTGCTAGTATTTTGTTGAGGATTTTTGCATCTATATTCATCAGTGATATCGGTCTGTAATTTTCTTTCTTTGTAGTGTCTTTGTCTGGTTTTGGTATCAGGGTGATGGTGGCCTCATAGAATGAGTTTGGGAGTGTTCCTTCCTCTGCAATTTTTTGGAAGAGTTTGAGAAGGATAGGTGTTAGCTCTTCTCTAAATGTTTGATAGAATTCACCTGTGAAGCCATCTGGTCCTGGACTTTTTTTTGTTGGAAGATTTTTAATCACAGTTTCAATTTCATTGCTTGTGATTGGTCTGTTCATATTTTCTGTTTCTTCCTGGTTCAGTCTTGGAAGGTTATACCTTTCTAAGAATTTGTCCATTTCTTCCAGGTTGTCCATTTTATTGGCATAAAGTTGCTTGTAGTAGTCTCTTAGGATGCTTTGTATTTCTGCAGTGTCTGTTGTAACTTCTCCTTTTTCATTTCTGATTTTATTGATTTGAGTCCTCTCCCTCTTTTTCTTGATGAGTCTGGCTAATGGCTTATCAATTTTGTTTATCTTCTCAAAGAACCAGCTTTTAGTTTTATTGATCTTTGCTATTGTTTTCTTTGTTTCTATTTCATTTATTTCTGCTCTGATCTTTATGATTTCTTTCCTTCTGCTAACTTTGGGTTTTGTTTGTTCTTCTTTCTCTAGTTTCTTTAGGTGTAAGGTTAGATTGTTTACTTGAGATTTTTCTTGTTTCTTTAGGTAGGCTTGTATAGCTATAAACTTCCCTCTTAGAACTGCTTTCGCTGCATCCCATAGGTTTTGGGTCGTCGTGTTTTCATTGTCATTTGTCTCTAGGTATTTTTTGATTTCTTCTTTGATTTCTTCAGTGATCTCTTGGTTATTTAGTAACGTATTGTTTAGCCTCCATGTGTTTGTCTTTTTTATGTTTTTTTCCCTGTAATTCATTTCTAATCTCATAGCATTGTGGTCAGAAAAGATGCTTGATATGATTTCAAGTTTTCTAAATTTACTGAGGCTTGATTTGTGACCCAAGATGTGATCTATCCTGACGAATGTTCCGTGCACACTTGAGAAGTGTAATCTGCTGTTTTTGGATGGAATGTCCTATAAATATCAATTAAATCTATCTGGTCTATTGTGTCATTTAAAGCTTCTGTTTCCTTATTTATTTTCATTTTGGATGATCTGTCCATTGGTGTAAGTGAGGTGTTAAAGTCCCCCACTATTATTGTGTTACTGTCAATTTCCTCTTTTATGGCTGTTAGCAGTTGCCTTATGTATTGAGGTGCTCCTATGTTGGGTGCATATATATTTATAATTGTTATATCTTCTTCTTGGATTGATCCCTTGATCATTATGTAGTGTCCTTCTTTGTCTCTTGTAACATTCTTTACTTTAAAGTCTATTTTATCTGATATGAGTATAGCTACTTCAGCTTTCTTTTGATTTCCATTTGCATGGAATATCTTTTTCCATCCCCTCACTTTCAGTCTGTATGTGTCCCTAGGTCTAAAATGGGTCTCTTGTAGACAGCATATATATGGGTCTTGTTTTTGTATCCATTCAGCAAGCCTGTGTCTTTTGGTTCACGTTTAAGGTAATTATCGATATGTATGTTCCTATGACCATTTTCTTAATTGTTTTGGGTTTGTTTTTGTAGGTCCTTTTCTTCTCTTGTGTTTCCCAGTTAGAGAAGTTCCTTTAGCATTTGTTGTAGAGCTGGTTTGGTGGTGCTGAATTCTCTTAGCTTTTGCTTGTCTGTAAAGCTTTTGATTTCTCCATCAAATCTAAATGAGATCCTTGCCGGGTAGAGTAATCTTGGTTGTAGGTTCTTCCCTTTCATCACTTTAAGTATATCATGCCACTCCCTTCTGGCTTGTAGAGTTTCTGCTGAGAAATCATCTGTTAACCTTATGGGAGTTCCCTTGTATGTTATTTGTCGTTTTTCCCTTGCTGCTTTCAATAATTTTTCTTTGTCTTTAATTTTTGCCATTTTGATTACTATGTGTCTCGGCGTGTTTCTCCTTGGGTTTATCCTGTATGGGACTCTCTGCGCTTCCTGGACTTGGGTGTCTATTTCCTTTCCCATGTTAGAGAAGTTTTCGACTATAATCTCTTCAAATATTTTCTCGGGCCCTTTCTCTCTCTCTTCTCCTTCTGGGACCCCTATAATGCGAATGTTGTTGCGTTTAATGTTGTCCCAGAGGTCTCTTAGGCTGTCTTCATTTCTTTTCATTCTTTTTTCTTTAGTCTGTTCCACAGCAGTGAATTCCACCATTCTGTCTTCCAGGTCACTTATCCGTTCTTCTGCCTCAGTTATTCTGCTATTGATTCCTTCTAGTGTAGTTTTCATTTCAGTTATTGTATTGGTCATCTCTGTTTGTTTGTTCTTTAATTCTTCTAGGTCTTTGTTAATCATTTCTTGCATCTTCTCAATCTTTGCCTCCATTCTTATTCCGAGGTCCTGGATCATCTTCACTATCATTATTCTGAATTCTTTTTCTGGAAGGTTGCCTATCTCTACTTCATTTAGTTGTTTTTCTGGGGTTTTTTCTTGTTCCTTCATCTGATATATAGCCCTCTGCCTTTTCATCTTGTCTATCTTTCTGTAACTGTGGGTTTTGGTCCACAGGCTGCAGGATTGTAGTCTTTCTTGCTTCTGCTGTCTGTCCTCTGGTGGTTGAGGCTATCTAAGAGGCTTGATGGGAGGCTCTGGTGGTGGGTAGAGCTGACTGTTGCTGTGGTGGCCAGAGCTCCGTAACACTTTAATCCACTTGACTGTTGATGGGTGGGGTTGGGTTCCCTCCCTGTTGGTTGTTTGGCCTGAGGCAACCCAACACTGGAGCCTACCTGGGCTCTTTGATGGGGTTAATGGCAGACTCTGGGAGGGCTCACGCCAAGGAGCACTTCCCAGAACCTCCGCTGCCAGTGTCCTTGTCCCCACGGTGAAACAGAGCCACCCCCCGCCTCTGCAGGAGACCCCCCCAACACCAGCAGGTAGGTCTGGTTCAGTCTCCCCCAGGGTCACTGCTCCTTCCCCTGGGTCCCAATGCGCACACTACTTTGTGTGTGCCCTCCAAGAGTGGGATCTCTGTTTCCCCCAGTCCTGTCAAAGTCCTGCAATCAATTCCCACTAGGCTTCAAAGTCTGATTCTCTAGGAATTCCTCCTCCCGTTGCCGGACCCCCAGGTTGGGAAGCCTGACGTGGGGCTCAGAAGCTTCACTCCAGTGGGTGGACTTCTGTGGTATAAGTGTTCACCAGTCTGTGAGTCACCCACCCAGCAGTTATGGGATTTGATTTTATTCTGATTGCGCCCCTCCTACCATCTCACTGTGGCTTCTCCTCTGTCCTTGGACGTGGGGTATCCTCCTTGGTGAGTTCCAGTGTCTTCCTGTCTATGATTGTCCAGCAGCCAGTTGTGATTCTGGTGCTCTCGCAAGAGGGAGTGAGAGCACGTCCTTCTACTCCGCCATCTTGGTTAATTTCCGTTCCAGTAGTCATTTTAAATCTTGTCAATTGGTGACAGGTATAGTATATTTATAGTAGGAACTTTTCCATAGACACAGATCCCCTTAATTTCTAACCATGGCACCTATTTGTAAATAATGCCATTGGATATGAAGAGCAGGGTAAATAAAGGTGAAAGGGTCAGAACAACACATTTTTTTTTCTTAGAAAACCAACTCAAAATAGAATCCCCTGCTGATGGCTGGGTCAGAAGAGCCACACCATATACAATGTTCTAGAAATATCTTTGTTGCTGTGGGCCTGCTAATCACTTTGTTCAACTAATATACTTGTTTTCTTACTTTTCAATTTACACTTCACATGTGTCTTTTTAAAATAATTGTTATTATAATTTTTCTAAAAGTATGAATAATTCTAATAATAGTCCAATGGAATACAGAAAAATATCTCAACTACCTGCCCAGCAGGAGGAGCTGTCAAGTTGACATTCTGTATGACGAAAAAGATCACGAATGCCTGCAGTACAAAGAAGTAGAGCTTGAATTAAATCTGACCTAACTTTCAAAAGTGTGTGAGAGAAATGGCTTTGTCAGGGATCTCAAAAGTACCGAGTATCTATAGGTAGATGTGACTAAGGGTAGATTTTCATAAATACATGATCCAAGTGATTGATCCCTGTCCGGAAATGATGAAAACAAACATGTACCATAAACATTGATTAACAAAAAGTTTTTAAAGCTAAGAGAGTTCTTGTTATAATGTGCCAAGCTACACCTTAAACAAAGAGTTATTTTCCACCTCAGTATTCCACTATGTATATACTCTCAGACACGCATTTACTCTTCTGACCATGAAGATAAAGAACAGAGATCAGAACCATTAAGATCTTACTGTTATGAACACCTTGTCCCTTCCCTCATTTTTTCTTTCAAGTCTACAATGCATTGTGTGCTTGAACTGTACTCTCCAGCAGCCTCCTGTCACCTGTCACCTATCTCTGGTGCTCTCCTACTGGGCTTTTCTGCATAGACGCTGGAGGGTTAAGACCATGGTATTGAGATTGTGTTATTTATGCATCAACCCAAAGGCCACCTGTCCAATTCCTGTTTTCTTGTCAATCCCAGTCCTGGAGACACTGCAGTTTGCCCTGATACAGAGGACAAGCTTGCTCTGGAGGTCCAACAGTACCTAGTTTAGGGCCAGAGAAGAACAAGTCTTAAACTCAGAGTAAACGTAGATCCATAATTCCCTACTCCACCTACGTTCCCTGATTCCTGTAGCCTCTTTCACCATTCATTTCATGTGCACAATAACTTCACTTATTCACCCCAGATTTATTAAATGCCAGTTCTGTACCCCACTCTATTTTTGTGCTAAGAGTACAGTGGTGAGTAAGATACCTGTAACCCTAAAGAAGGTTCAACATAGTGAGAAGAACAGAGTCCTGAGTTACAAGGAGGAGGCTTACAGTCAAGGGTGTGGGGAGCTGTGTACTCTGTGGTGAGGAAGAGTAGAGGGAAAATATGTGGGGAGCTGTGTGCTACAGGCCAATGGCTAACCCTATACTACTTTTGTGTTTGTCTAGGAGGTCAGTTCTATATCATTAGTATTTTCCCATTGGGCTGTTCCTAAGGTCTAGAATCTGAGGTATGTTTAAATTTCAGCCCAACATTGTATAGTTTTTCTATTTAATCTATTTTCAAACCTCCCCAAATAATTACCTGTCAAACAAACAGGCATCAGATTTTGAAGGCCCTTCTCTATTGCCATATCTACCAAGAAGGCTTTCCCATTGCCCATATTAATTCTTCCTTTTGGAAACTCACATAGCACTTTGTTCCCTTTTTATAGCAAGTTTTCTTATTCTAAATGGTATAATAGTTGTTTGTATGCTATACTTGATTTGATGAATTTCATAGTCTAATACAATACTTTTCAAATGGAACAGACCTATGAAGCTATTTCCCTTTTGCTCTTCCATACCACATATACTCTTCCACTTCTGGAAAAAAGGCTAAAACCAGCCCAGCCTCCAAGACTGGTCTTTGTAAATCATATGACAGAGTTCTCCTTACATTCAACGTAGTCATCAGGTGTCAAGCTGGGACTTATTCTGAAGCTTAGTTGGCTGTGAAAGGTAGGATACCCATCCTCACACTCCTTACATATGGACTATTGACATTTTTCTATCTTATGTTATATCCAGAGCAGAGTGAAAGACAGGTCCTCCAGCTGAAGGTTTGTGATTCAGCCTCATAAAGCAAAGACATGTTTACATTAGCACTCAGAAAGTGATTACAGAGGTGAGGGAGTGACATTACATTTCAACAAGCATTTGGAAATCTTTGTAACTTAAGGCTGTACAAATAGACCCAACCAAAAATGGAAAAGTTGTGGCTATTTTTGATGGATATTCCAGCAGTGATATATTATGTTCTTTTGCATTTTTGTTTATTCAGCTTAATGGAGGCTATAAAAAGGTGCTTTTGATTAAGCAGTTTAATATCTTATATTTATATAGTACCTTTCACCCCAAAAGTCTTAATATACTATGTTTATACAGCTTTATAAATCGTATAAAGAATTGGCCTTTTCTTCACCAGGACTAGTAGGAAGCCACCTGTGGTAGACATCTGCCCCACTGAAGGAGGTGAGGAATCCAGGCCAAGCTCACCAAGGTAGATTTAGCTGGTACAGAAATCTACTAAAATTCTAACTAGTGGACAAATCCTGCCTTGGCTTATGAGTTTGGGGGGGAGGAGTGTGGTGAGAAGATGAATTAATCTACTGTTTAATTAATTGATTAATCTCCTATTTAGACAGCTGCTGTTGAGCCTCTTTGTTCTTGCTAGTGAGTGAGGAAGGTTTCATAAAGTTTTGGTATTTCCTGTCTAAAACCATGAACTCATTTCTATCAGCTTGATTAAAAGTAACAAAAATACTTTATCAATTATTAAACTTTTCCAAGATATTTTGTTTGTGACCCATGTAACCTATGGTTAGAATGAAGAATAATGGTGCACATTTATGATTGGGTCATTATACAAATAATTAATAAATATATAATAGTATTTTAATTTATATTTAGGTTATCCATGTTGAAGGTGATTTTTAAATGATAAATACTGTATTGATTATAGCTACGAGTGTTAAGTAAAATGGAAACAATTATCGGATATCATATTGGGGTCACTGGGGTTATAAGTGTCATGTTCTTATAATAGATTCAGGTGCTCATTCTTGACAACTAAAAAAAACAACCAAAATACAGCTGATTAGCTATAAGAATGGAGGTAAAATTGTAATCTACAAGCAATATATTTATTATTATGTTCTTGAGACTTTAGGTATTATTTGTTCTTTAATATTCAGTGTGAATTACCTATCTCTCTCTCTCTGTGTCTGTCTGTCTGTCACACACACACACACACACACCCCCCACACTCATCCCTAATTGAAGGAATCCTAAATCAGGATTCAAGAGACCTCTAGGTTAATCTTGATTTTTCTTACTAATGAATTTGCTGGTCAGTCTCTCTCTAACCTCGATTTCTTAGTTTATATTACTGGCTATGGAATGCAGTAATGGAGAAAGTCCATATATTATGATAATGGTATATTAAATATATTAATCATCTGAGGAATTTGTATGACTCTTCCAAATCTTACATATCAAGTTGAAATTCTTCTAGGTCCTATAAAATCCTTTCATAATCTAAACTTTACAACTGCAATAACATTTTTAGGCTACTATGTTATCCCTTATTGCATGAAATTAGGCATGAATGGACTTATGAGGCTATAAAAGATGCCCAATTTCCATTGGAAACTTTAAAATTCTGAATTATTTAGTACATATCTATAATACATTCAGTTGAATTGAGGATGACATCAATTCAATGTATTATTTTATAAGCATTGAAAAACACTTTATCCATAGTTTGGAAGGACACTAAGACCTACCTTGAAATATATCTAGGTTGTAGCTATACTCTCTCTTAGTCAGTGCTTCAAGCTTCCATATGTTTAAATTTATGTAAATAACTGTTGTACTGGGGATATACCATAATTGTTTAATTTGTAATGGTAACTTTTCCCCCCATTTACATTATTTTGTTTTTCAGTAACCAGCAACATAACTAAGCTCTGAAATTTGAAAATTCATATTTTGAATCAAAGGATTAGAACAGTATTTATAAAGAAGTAAGGAAGCTAAGTATCATAGTTTGGAGGAAAACCCCACGTGTGCTGTTTCATTATATTATGACAGGTATAATTTCAGATGACATGTATGTTTATCTTGTTGTTCCTGGAAGGTAAAACAATCTCATGCCTTGTTCACACTGTTTAGAAACAGCCAGCTCCACTTTCTTTGTAGCCTGTTATATTTTTCAGAAAATTGCTTGCATAAGGAACTCCCCCACATTACATTGCTATGCGTTAGGAAATGGATTATGCCTGTGCACTTGGAAACAACTGATCCTGTAGGCTGTATTTCATAGGAAAATAAAAACCAAAAAGAAAATGCATTTTGACAAAGTTGACTGGGCTAATACAATTTCTCAATTAACTGTCTGCATGCTGGCTTTTACTGAGTGCCATGGATTGCAAACAGTTGGGTTGCAAATAAGCAAGGCATCTTACCCTAATAATCCATTTTACTGGGAATGCCTGTACTTATGAAAATAATTAGAGTTCAGATAGTCCAACTAAACACTTTTTGAGCCCCTATTTAGAGAGTCCTATATTGTATACTATGTAGAAAACAAAGATAGAAAACAGACCCTGAGTCTACTCTCTTATCTAACTTATTTTCTTCTGCATTGTAGTAAACCTATTTAGTTTATGTAAATAATTGTTCTTCCTCAGAGGTCAAGGACTGTGTCATGATCATTTATGTTTCTCTTTTAACCCAAATATCATGACTTGTGTTCAGTAGGTAGATAAATATCTAGAACATAAAAAACTTAGAAGACTTAGTCTGATAGAACCAAAGAATATATTTGTCCTTGATTTCCAGATTTATAAAAAGGAACACATTGATATGGCATCCAATCTGCCAAATTAAGAGATCTGTAGAATAGTTTCTCAGCATCTCTAGAGAAAGTCCAGATATCTTTGGCACTCAAGATTCTTCATATTTTGCCACTTCCCGCATACCTAGTCTCAATCCATGACTTCCTTCTACATACTCCATAGTGTAAGCATGTTGAATTATGTTTGGATGATCATACATCCTGATTTACCCAAAATGAACATGGCTTGTACCTGTTTTCTTGGCATAATTATTAATAACTCCACCTTTCACTTTTATAAATGTATTGGTTTCTTTCAAGTGCGTAGTCACTCTAATTTACATAATTCCTTAATGGGTCTGTAGTGTTTCATGCTTCTGCATATTTTGTAAAATTATTTTTAGAGCTTCTGCCTATCCATGTATGACAAGCATTTGGGTACACGTTCATCCTTTAGGTCTTCTCACGTGCAACCTAGTTGTTAACTTGGCTCAAAGTTTCTGGGAGCTTCAAGTTTCTCAAGAGCTGTCTAAAGCTAGAAGAATCATGGAGGCCTGGTTGTTTTAGATATTCCCTAGAGTAATTCTGTTGATTTCATTGGGACAGTTCCAACACTGTGCCTTTCTGTGAATAATGCTAGGAACACCCTGGATCTACCTTGGTTGTTAATTTAGGACTACAGTGATCCCTTCTCAGACTGTTTTATAAAGATCCAAAAACATGGCAGAGTCATACTAATTTTTTTTCAAAGTACACCCTCTACGATTGATGTGTGTTCAGTAGTCTAGGAATTCCTTTATTTATCATAGTAGTGTTTTCAGAGTAGTGCTTTTCTCTTCTGAGGGAACTAAGAATTTCAAACCAGGAAGTATTGAGGGAACAGAGTATACAGCTGGAGAATTAGTAACTTTGATAAAGCTTATGCTAGTTTCTATCCACTTCCTCAGATAAAATGCTGACAGCCAGCAGGAGCAAATCCAATACATCTGCCTGGTCAAGTTACTTTGATTTATATGAATGTGGATATGCACAGATTTACTGAACTGAGCTCCATGACATTACCTTCATCCATCGTTTTCTGTCTACTTGCCTCCCACCCCCTGCCTTTGGTTTTTAGCTTTCCAGTTGAATAGTAAACATTTTATTTTCTCTTTTGGCTCAGGACATGCAACTCCTGTCACATTTAATATAAAGCACTTGCATCTGCTAAAACAGCAGTGCTACTCTGAAAGCCTGTAGTTCAAACAGTTCCAATTCTTCTTTTTCCCTGCCTTCATTTTTAGTCATGAAACTATAGGAGGGGGGCAAAGTTCACAGTTCTTAAGGTGCTAGGGAAATAAATTATTCTGCCTCTGCCTGTAGAACTAAGAGAGCTGGTGGAGACCTTGGATGGTTTCATAGGAGTCAAGGGCACCTGTGGCTACTAGAGGTGTCCGCTCTGTGTCTCATAATAAGAACACGAAAAAGACTGTCAAAAATATTGATGGGATAAATTGGCCTTAATATAAAGTGAGAGTGAGCTTCAATGTGTAAAATCAATCAGGAGAAATCATTAACTCTGTTCTTATAAACTGCGACCCAAGGCATATGTGATCATACACATGTGATGTGTATATGTGATCACAGACTGGCCCCTGAAAAGCATTTCTCAATGTGTTTTCCAGGCTCAAGAAGAGCCTTACCTAATACCTTAGGTAAGGTATGGAAAATAATTTAAAAATTATTAACTTTTTCTTTTTCAAATCCACAGTGTTTCTGTACCTAATGGTCTATGTGCTGCTTTGTTTACTGCTTCTCAATAGAAAAATAACAAAAATAGAAAATATTCATAAAGAGGGAACATAAATACTCTGAGTGACAGAAGAATCCTTAATGAAAATTAAATGTTGGATACATAGACAAAGGTTGAGAGGGAATATGCTTATTATTCATAAAATTATGAAGTTTATATCTATCAAAACCCCAAATAACAAAACTAACTGGGTCCTGCTTTTACAAGTGCTATTTTGGGATGGAAAGTTCATTTCCAAAAGTGGAGACAGGGTTAGGGGACAAATGAATGATGTTCAGATGTCTAGAGTCTATCAATAGTAGAAAGCCATTACTATCCCTAAACTTAAAGGACAAGGAAAGAAAGTGATACCACTTCAGAGATCTGAAGATTTTGAGGGGAGCGCTTCCAACAGGAGCTAGAAAAGTCATGGGACGCAATCCCTGCTGGAACCACCATGCTAAACCAAGGAGAGGGATTTTATTCATTTGGGGCTGCTATAACAGAATACCATAAAGCAAGTGGCTTATAAATAACAGAAATTTATTTAGCATACTTTGGGAGACTTGGAAATCCAAGATCAAGGCACTGGAAAATTTGGTGTCTGGTGAGGACCTGTTGCTTGGTTCATAGATAGCTGTCTTCTTACTGTGTCTTCACATGGTAGAAGAGGTGAGGGAGCTCTTTAGGGTATCTTTTATAAGGGCACTAATCCCATTTATGAAGGCTCCACCTTTATGATTTAATCACTTCCCCAAAACCTCATCTCCAAAAACTGTCACACTGGGGATTAAGATTTCAACATATAAATTTTGGGAGGACACAAATATTGTCTATAGCAGAAGGGGAAGTACCTACTCTATCTCTTTCCATTCTTTGATATCCTGCTGTGTTTCTCCTTAACTAACTCTAGTTAAAGACAGAAGGAAAGGGATCCCACATAATTAAATCCTTGGGGATCAATTCTCCTGGGGTACTGAGCAGAACTGAGAGAATTGAAACATTGTTCTCTGAGTGAAGGAAGGGGAAGTGAGGTGGCATATTCTCAGCATAAATATACAATAATGTTATGACTATTATTATAGTTCCCATTTTACAGATGCAGAACCTGAGTCTAGGATTGTTAAATAATTTGCCAAAGGTCACATAGCTAGTGGAACTCAGACCACTGCCTTGAATTTATGTTTCTTACTCAATAGCCAAAGCTTATTACTATGTTACATTGCCACTCCAATATTAATATTTTTTCAGTTGATTGTCACTGTCAAAAATAAATATTTAAAGAATATTTATATATAAAAATCAAAATTTATGGATGGGTAAACTAAATCCAAAGCTAAATATAAGAAAAACAAAAACTAGATATTGTATGGAGGTAGTATAGGGAAAGTCAGTATACACTGCTTTAATCTTTTCCATTCTTTGCTTCTATTGCATGTTGTATTTCTTACTTTCCCAGCAAAAGCTTAGAATTCCTGTCACATCGATCCCAAATTAGCTTTTGCAGGCTAAGGACCTTAGGCATGAATGTTTCTGCAAATTGGATAGAAAAAGCATTGCAATGGTCCAAAGGCTCCCAAGTCAGCTTGAATTTCCAGCATAGCTTGGACTAGAGCCTAAAGTGACAGTCTGGGATGTGTGAGCATAAGGGAAAGAAGTTGAAACTGCCTCCTATTTCATATTTTCAACATTAAACAGAAACCAAGAGGGAAATGGTTCCAATATTTTATCATGTGTATTACTTCTAATCCATTCTAAGCTGACAATGTTATTATATAAATGGACTATAGCGAATGAAGTTTTCTCAAATCAAAGTGAGAAACAAACCTCAGGGTCTGGATATAAAATGTAAACTATTACACGTATTATTTCTATGAGTAAATACTTTTTCATAAAATGTAGGAGTAGTCAATTCTACCACCATGTAAAATTAAAACTTTGGACTATTTTAACTCTTAGTGTAGTGTGATATCATGATAAACCATAATCCAGAGTTGGGTTCGTTTTGTTTAGACTTTCTTTTCAATATTCAGTGTCGAATAGCAGAGGCCTAAAAGGATGACAGAGCCAATGGCCATCATTAAGCACTGAACAAAGAGTTCATTAGCGCCTAAAGAGACGAAACAGAGAAAGGAGGGGCCATCCAAATAGGTAGCTTTTCTGTAATGTGTTATTTAATATAAGGGCTCATAAAAGAAAGGAAGTAGGATATCCAGTATCAAACAAAGGAGAGCAAAGTAGAAAGTGTAAACAAATAACTAATGTTTTATAAGAGTAAATTATCATGCTTAATGGGAGAAAAGAAACAGAACTTTTTTTTAAAGATCAAGTATAAGAAATGTGACAAGAAAAACGGAGAGGTCAGTTGTCGATATGGAAAGGAATGTGTTCTGGGCAGAAAGACTGGCATGAGCAAATACATTGGTTTGGGAGGTGGTGGGTAATACCGTTTACTTGTAGGGATCCTGTCAGGACATTAGTGAGAAATAAGCACCACTGGCTTTTGGTTAAGAACAGACAAAAAATGGTGGGAGAACACGGAGGTTTCCGAGCCAAATCAAGAAAATGGAAAAGGAAAACATGCATTCTCTAGACACTTGGGATGTGGCAGGAGGGTGCAAGCAATGTCATCTCCTTGGTGTTACATTTCTTGGAAATTAATTCAGCCTTAAAAGATACACGAAATTCTGCAAATTAATTTTACAAAATTTATGAATAAGTTGTGTGTAACCTCTCAGTCCTTAATATTTTTACTACTATATAGATATCTACATGAAAAAAATGGGTATCTAATGTTGCCTTATATGTGCATTTATTTCAATGCATATTGTAAATGCTTCCTTCAGTATTTTTCTGTATCTGTTTTTTTTTTGCATTTGAAGACACATTTCTAAGATCTTTCAATTTTATATGTGTATAAATTTATTTTATTCAATTCATTGCTGTATAGGCTTTATTATAATTTATCTATAGATACTTATATTTTGTCCAGTGTTACTCAATTAAAAACAATGCTCCAGGTCTTTATACCCCATAATGTGCTCAGTGCCCCCATTACTCTCTCTCTGTCAAGGGAGACTCTATGAAGTACTGCTTGCAGTCCTGCATAGGTTTCTTGTTTTTACTCAGAGAAGAGAACTTTAAAGAGGTCTGCTCTCACCCTTACGACAAGAAAAAAAGCTGGACAAATTGCAATTCAAAGACTATTCTTGACCCATCAGTGATCTTAAGTCACAGAGCAAAAACCTAACACAAAATCTGTAAAGAGATGGGAGCCTGTATGGAAAAACAGAACTTTCTGTTGTATAACTGGTACTCTTATTGGTAGCAATCTGGTCTCTGAAGGCCAATTAATTCTTAAGTTCTAGTTAATAAAGTTACATGTAATAAATAACACTTCAAAAGGAACTGAATATTTTTATTATATACAGACAGCACTCACTTTGCATGATTTGACATGCATGAATTTCTGTTACCAAGGTTGAATTAAAACATATTAGTCATCCAGCAAGACAGTTCAAATTTCAGTTACCACAGTATATTAACTGTGAGTAATTGCATAAAGTACAAACCTCACCACTAGCTTTTCAGTCCACAAATCAACAAATCAGGACAAATGATCAGTGACCAATTACATTTCTTTCACAGTCAATAGGTAATTGGTCACTGCACATCTGTTCACACATAGACAGGAAAGTAGTTATATTTCCTTCTTGTCTCCCAGTGATAAACCCATGTGACCTTTTACAAAAATGAATAATCAAAAGAGGAAGTTGGTCAACAAGATGAAAGAGTAGCCTAGAAATGCAAAATGTTAATGGTGGAAGAAAAATTGAAAAGTGGTTATAATGGAAAAAGGACATAGATGTCCGAGAGCAAGGGACATTGGCAAAACTTGCACATTAAAGGGACTCTTGGAGATATTTCATGACATTGAAAGTGCGAAGGATAAAATGTTGGAAGCTAATCCAAACTTAAAAAGGAGAATGACTATTCACCCAAGTGCGGAAAAGATACTGTGAGTCAAATGTTACACAAGAAGGCAAGCACTATTCAAGCTCTTTGCCTTGAGAGGGGATTCCCTGGCAGTCCAGTGGTTAGGACTCTGTGCTTCCACTGCAGGAGGCACAGGTTCCATCCCTGGTTGGGGAACTAAGATCCCACATGCCGTATGGCACGGCCAAAAAACAAAAAAAAACAACCAACCAAACAAAAAAACTATCTTGATAATGTTTGTTTTTAACAAAATAAAACATTTCAACTTCCATTCTTAATTCTTCTAATATTTTAAATTACAGTATAATTAGGAAATACTAGTTTTACTATTTTTTAATTTTTCCATACATTTATAACCAAGAATAAGGCAGTTTTTAATATCTTGACAAAAATTTTAAAGATAACAATTAAATTTTCCCCATATATTATTAACATTTTCCCAGTTTCAGCTTGCATAGTCATTTTTATGATCCTGCACTACCATGGAAAGCTAAAACTGTGTATATATATATATATATATAGTATATATATTACATATTGTGTATTATATATACATGTTAATGTGACTTCATGGTTTGGAAGTATTTTGTTCACAAAAAAAAAAAACCATGCCAATAAAGCAAGTATTGATTATGAAATATTTATAAACATTATTTCAAAAACCTTCAACATAATACATTAGATGACAAGCAAAAATTGGAAAACAATTTCAGATCATATGCGGTGGTTTAATATTGTTAGTATAAAATAAACAGAAATCAATGAAATGCATAGAGCAACTGAGTAGAAAGATGAGCAAAAGCACATGAATAGGTAACTCATAAAAGATGAAAAATTAATGGTCAATAAGCTTATGGAAATGTGTTCAGTTATCAACGACATGCATATAAAAACAGTGATGAAATAGTGCTATGCAACAGTATTTATCATCTGGATATGCATCAGAATCACCTGTGGAAATCACTCTATATATCTATATCTATCTATCTATCATCTCTATCTCTCTCTCTCTATGTGTGTGTGTGTGTATGTATGTATGTCTCCAGGCCACACCCTTAGAGATACTGATAAGAATAGGAATATTAATACTTTGCCTGAAAAGCAAGAAGTTCTTTTCATTTTTTACTTTTGAAGAAACACTGTTAAGAGTAAGAGACATGCTGAAGTCATGTTATGGATCTGAGATATAAACCTGGGCTCTAGGACCTAAAAGACTGTTCTAATTTTACTATATCCAGTAACCTTTTTATCTTTTGAATAAAAAGTGTCATGTCCTGAAATACTGTACTCTTTATAATGGTTACATTCCATCAAAACCATGGAGAGCTTTAACTCCGACACCCTCTTGTTCCTCCAATGTAGCTAGATTAAAGAGTTGAACATGAACTTTGCTTTTACACAGCTAATTAGGTTCACATACCAGAGAGCTCCATGCCATTGGAAAAAAAAATTCCCTAAAGGGAATAAAAAGGCAGAATTAAGACTGAGAGTCATCTTCCAATATAAAGAATACAGATGAAAGAATGTGGTGGAAGGAAGAGTTTAATAGACAGTTGATTTCCATACAAACCTGCATAGAAATCTGTATTTTGCCAACACACTTACCAAGGAGGTGACATTACCAGAGCTCCATATGAAATTTGGATGAGAAGAGGGGAAAAATAACCATGACATACAAAGAAATTCATACTGCAAGGGTATTTTCCCCCCGGGATCATGTTTTAATCCCATTCCCTGATTTCTTGCCATTTCATACAAAACCAGTAATTGTAGATTTAACAAGATTCAGGTTGGCCAAAAGTAGGAGCTGCATATCTCTTAGGTAGGAATATGGGAAATTACAAATTTTATGACTAATGGTTTTCTCTCTTGCAATCTATTCTACACAATTGGAATTAGAATTAAGCGGCAATAGGCTTCCCTTGTTCTGTAGATTTTCAAAAGTTAAAAAAAAAAATCTCATTTTGTGATACTATCAACAAATTCTCTTTTTCTGGTCTCTTCTTTCCTCAGGAAAGCTTGCGATTGCTCTTATTGCCAGTACTCTTTACTACTTTTCAAAGTTGATTTCATGCTCTCTTTTATAGAAATTAAACAACGTCACTGAGAAATGTGTGACAAATGATCCTAGACTTACCTCTAGTAGTGAATGTTAGAACACAAACCGTGAAAGAACAAAGAACAAAGCCTATCTATTTGTAACTTGTGAGTCAGTTTGAAAGATTTCAAATTAAGGCTTGGAAAGTGCTTCATCCATGCTGGTTGGTCCAATAAACCCTGACTGCGCTTCGGGGAAATACTTTTATTCATGTATTTTTAAGTCTGTTTAAGTCTGTCCACATTCTAGAGTCTGTCTTGGATGTTAAATTTCAGGCAAAATTTTCTTCTCTATTCACTCCTGCATTTAATCTTAACTAAATTGATATGGACAGTAAATTTTTCTCTGCATTCTCAATTCTCTAGAAAGACACATTTTCCTAATTAAAAATCCACACCACCTATGAAATATTCTTGCTAAAGCTTAAAACCCCAATGTGATCAAGGTTCTAGAATTAACTACAGAAAGTACTGTGAGAAAGATCTGTTGAAATACATCACTGTGTTGTAATCCGCAAAATACAGATTGGAGGAGATGCTACATGGCCAAAGGGATTGGTTTCTTAAACAAATTGCAAAATAACAATAATACTACATAATAAAGGGAAATCTATAGATTAAGAGGCATATTAACCAGTTGCAATGTATGGGCCTTATTTGGATTTCAATCTAAACAAACTGTCAAAAAAATGAACTTTCAGGGAATTATGAACACTAATTATACATTTTAGGATATTAAAGGAGTATTGTTTATTTTAAGTATTGTTAGTATTGTGATTACGTTAAAAGGACCTCTCTCTTTGTGAGATACATAATAAATGTTTATGTAAAAATTATAGGATTATCAATGAGTTCTGAGATTTGCATCAAAATATTTAAGGGGTTTGAGCAAAAGTTATAAATGAAGCAAGGTTAGGTGGTGAGTTGATGATTGTTGAGGATGAATGATGAATAAATGAGGATTCAATATACTGTTTTTGCTACATTTGTGTATATTTTAAAATTTACTTAAGAGAATCAGAAGAAAATAATGTCAGCTATTTGATTTATCTTTCAATTATTTGGAGTGTTTTCAGTTTTCTTTCTTAATCTACCTTTTCTATTGTTAAATGTTAAAATAATGAAAAATGTGCTTACTTGGAGCAGAGCAAATAATAGCTCTGTACCTCAGTTTCCTCAGTTGTGAAATAGTGATAATAGTAGAACTTCCTCAAGGTAATACTGTGAATATTAAATGATATAGAACATATAAATTGCTTTGAACAGTAAATGTCAGCTATTATTTTTAATATGGTATTGCATTAAATGTTACCTATTTAATCCTACACATCTAAGTACAGATATTTACCAATTTTTGTTTGTTCTATTTTGTCTTTTTAACTGACAAATAAAATGAAATCAGGGCTATTTATTACAGTAAACAGAGGTCTGAAAGTTGACAGTAGAAACACTCACATATGTAAAAGAATATTAAAAGGAGATAGCTGTTCTCCACTGCTCTTGAAAATGGAATGTTGCTTTGTACCATGTAAAATTGTAAGCTATCAGAGCAAATAACAGACATAACAAAGAATTTTTATCTGTGGAAAGGAGATAGGAGGTGAAAACCAGGATAAATATAAGGAAGTGGTCAAGATCATTTCTAGAGTGACTTTCAAGCACTGTGATTTTAAGATCATAATAATAGTAAAGTCCATGAATAGACAATGTTCAAATTGTGACAGTTGGATATGAGATTTGGTGTGAGATTAGAAAGGAGACAACATTATCACTCTATTAAAAGGGGTGGGAGGGAGTAGACTTCTAAAGGAAATTAGAAGCTGATTTAATAGCAAGGAATTTTGCTTGTAGGATTACTATTATTATTACTGGTATGAGCAAAAATAATCAAATATATTCAGAGCTTGCAAAAGGAACATGAATAAAAAATCGTGACAAATGAAAAAGAATTTAAATCGAAGAAAGTATCTAATGGATCAAAAGGAGACTATTTTCTGTATTTATTGATAACATGAAAGTATATGAACTATGATTATAGAATAATTAAAATTATCTGTTGCTAACTAGAGTAAATTAGTGTTTCAGGTTTTTTTCTATCCATTTAGAAATGCTTTGACCTCCAGAATTTCTATACTTATCTAGGAAAATTGTTGTGTCTTTTCAGAGAAACTTTTGAAGAGTTTTGACTTTATACCAGAGATTATTTCTCTCCTGTCAAAAACTGTCAATAGTTTCCTGCACACCAATTTGCTCACTTCTGCCTTTCCTTTTCTCTTCCATTTTCTCCTTCTCTTGCTCCTAAAACAATTGATACAGAACTTGTGTCAATTTCTTTCTCACTTCTTTTAAAATGGCTTTAATGAGATATAATTTACTTGTCACACAATTAACCATATAGGTCTACAATTCAACGGTTTGTAGCATAGTTACAGAGTTATGCAACCATCACCACAATCAAATCTTAGTACATTTTTATCAGTACCAAAAAATCCCTTGTAAAGCTAATAAGTCATTTCCCATCTCACCTGTCCTCACTCTCCATCCACAGCCCTTAGCAAACACTAATCTACTTTCTCTGTTTATAGATATGTCTATTCTGGAAATTTCCTATAAATGGAAAAAATATAATATTTGATCTTTTGTTACTGGCTTCTTTAATTTAGCTTAGTATTTTCAGAGTTCATCTGTGGTGTAGCATGCATCAGTACTTCATTCTGTTTATTATTGTGTAATATTTTGTTGTATGGATGTGCCAGATTTGGTCTACCTATTTATCAGTCAGTGATCACTTATGTTGTTTCTACTTTTGACTATTATGAGCAATGTTGTTACCAACATTCACATACAAGTTTTGGATGGAACTTTTATTTTTCATGGGTATAGACCTAGGAATGGAACTGGCGGATCATATGGTAACTTTATCTTTAACCTATTAAAGAATGGCCAGAATATAAGTGGCTACACTGTTGCACATTCCCACCACCAATGTATGAAGGTTCAATTTTTCCACAACTTTGTCAACACTTGTAATCATCTGTCATTTTGGTTAAAGTCATCATAGTGGGTATGAAGCAGTATCTCATTAGAGTTAGAATTTGCATTTCCCTGGTGGCTAATGATGTTGAGCATTCTTTCATGTACTTATTGGTCATATCAATGTCTTTGAAAAAAGAAATCTATTCAAATTCTTTGCCCGTTTTTTAAAAAACAGTGGGTTAACTTTCTTTTTATTCTGATGAGTTCATATATTCTGGATACAAGTCTCTTATCAGATGTATGATTTGCAAATATTTTTTCCAATTCTATGTTATCTTCTCAACTTCTTAATGGTGTCCTTTGTAGCACTTAAAAAAATCTGATGTCACTTGACCTATCATTTCTTTTGTCACTTGTGCTTTTGACAGTATATCTAAGAAGACTTTGTCTAACTCAAATATGTGCATAAAGATTTATTCCTACACTACCTTTTAAGAGTTTTATAATTTTAACTCTTACATTTAGTTCCATGATCCATTTTGGGTTGTTTTGTGGATGGAGTAAGAAAAAATTTCAACTTCATTCTTTTTCATGTAGATATCCAGTTGTACCAGTAACAGTTGCTGAAAAGACTGTTCTTCCTCCATTTATCTTTCTTTGCACCCTTGTCAAAAAAATCAGTTGCCCATAAATATAATAGTTTGTTTTTGGACTCTTTATTACATTGATCTATATGTCTACACTTATGCAAAAGCCACACAATCTTGTGGCCTTCTAAAGATTTGTCCATTTCTTCTAAGATATCTTATTTGTTGACATAGCACTGTTCATAGTATTCCCTTATAATCCTTTTTATTTGTGCAAGGCCAGTAGTGATGACTCTCTTTCATTCTAAACCTTAGTAACTTGAGTCTTATTTTTTTCTTAGTTTAGATCAGTTTGTCAATTTTGTTGACTTTTTTCAAAGAACCAACTTTTGGTTTTATTGATTTCTCTCTGGTTTTTCTATTCTCTATTTCATGTATTTTCACTCTAATCTTTATTATTTCCTTTATTGTGTTTATTTTAAGTTTAGTTTGCTCTTCTTTTAATAGTTTCTTAAGGTGGAACAGCATTATGTTATTGAATTGAGATTTCTTCTTTTTTAAATGTAGGCATTTGCCACTATAAATTTCCCTCTAAGTAATGCTTCATTTGTACCCCATAAGTTTTCAGAGGGCACAGCCTTGGGCATGCACACAGTCACCCTGGGGTGATAGTGGTTTTAACCGGGCTCTCTTTTATTGTCTCTCTCCCTGATATCCCTGTTATGCTGTCTGCCTCTGTTGGTATCACACCCAGCTGTTAACCTCCATTAATTGCCAGATGACTGCTCTACTGTTTGTAATAATGCTCTAAAGTCTAATCCAATTAAGTCCATGCCCCATTACAGGGGTAATCTTTGATGCCTGTCTTGAGATGTGTTCTGGTCCCAATAGGGCTCTTAGATGGAGAGCAGGAGTGGGTCATGGCTCAAATGCCACAGACTCTTGCTTTTCTTACTGAAATTTAGTAGATTTTCTAAATAATAAATGTTTCTTCCTTTGATGTGTGCTTTTAGGGTAATATCTAGAGACTTTAAATCGTTGTCTTAAATAATTTTCACCAGTTATATTGTTTCTTCGTGGAGAGGGTCCATGAAGCTCTTCACACTGCCATTCCAGAAGTCATCTCTCTCTATTCTCACTTTGCCTCATTGTATATATCATCTGTACCTATGTTGATATTCACATAGTCAATTACTCTAGTGTATGTATTTTTTTATTTTTAGTAATTGCTCTGCCTTGCCTATTCATTAATACAGGGACCTGAATAGACATTAAGACTTATGGCTTTTCTTATAATAGTTACTTAATTATAATATATAAATAAAATAACTACCAGTGCTAAGATCCATGCTAAACCTTTTTTAATATGACATTTCATTTAATCCTGTAACAGATTATGAAGTAGAAATTATGATCCTGATTTTACACAGAAGAAACTTAGGTGTGAGAAATTAAATAGCCTCTCAGTGCTAAAACCAGACTTATCTGTCTCCAGGGTAGATAACCACTCTGCTCTGTTGTCTGAAAAAACACAATCTGATTATAATCAAACAATGTTTTCTCTGGAGTTGTTTAATTCAACAGTTGTAAGCTAAACATAGATATTCTCAGTCACGCTCAGACATACCATGGAAGATGCTGAAAAATGATGTTTTCTCTCTCTCTCTCTCCTTGTCTGTCTCTGTGCATCATCTTATCCCCTTACTCTCTCTCTCTCCTTTGCTGATCCACTGCTCTTTTATTAACCATAATCATGAATCTTTGAATAGCTAATACGTTTCAACAATTGGCTATCCAACACTAAAAACAGTTACATAATTTGGACTCATATAAAGCTTATTCAATTTCTTGGTGCCAACAATTTAAAGAATATGACTCTATCCAATTTTGAAGAAAACATCTTTGCTACATTTCAAGACAAAGGATCTTATTATGGACTACTTATTACCTAAAGGTTTAGATTGTCAGTCATTTGCTTAGTTCATAAACTTAATACTCATCTGAAACATCTTTTTAATATCTACACAAGACTGACAGCAGATGTCAAAATAAGATACACAAAAATTACATCAGATATCAAAGCCATCTTAAACAATTTAAGTGTAATTTTGGCCAAAGATTTTTAGGTTGATTTATTTATTTTTAAGACACCAAATAAAGACAATGCTCTTACATGGATTTTCCCCCTTTTTGAAAGTTCGCAGCATTACACTGGCCCCTAAGATGTCTCCTCAGAGCTCAGTTGATCTTTAAAAATTTCAGAAGTTGGAAGGAAAAGAAATAAGAAAAGAGTGGTGCATTTACAGGCTCTGTTCAAAGGACAGTTTAAGCAAATATTTTGTAGGTATGAGAAAACAGAACACTGAATCTCTATTTTCTGGGTTGCTATTCCCAAAATCCATTTCCTGTTTTTTTCAACACGCTCAGTGTTTCTCCACAGCAGTCACAAAAAGCATGAGCAAATTTTAAGAAGTATTGTATAAAGGTATTGAAAATGTTTAGAGACACATTATTGCTTCCTTTAGAAGTTTGGAAAGAGTGTTAAACTGTAGGCCCTGACCTAGAAGTAATGGAATGTTAGTTAAATATTGATGAGGAAGAGTAGAGGTAGTTCATTGAATTAATAACCACATTGGTTGATAAGTTACCTTTTTTCTTATTGGCAAGAAATTATCATAGAATTTAATACAGACTTTACGTAGGTCAAAAAATAAGTGGTATATATTTTCTTAGAAAAATCAAGAAATACGGAACATAAAGAGTGAAAGAAAACATAAGATTAATTCCTCTTGTGTAACAGAGCAGGCTAATTAAGTGATCATGAAAACCAGTGAGAAGCCCTGACATTAGTGACTTTCAATTAAGTGAGAAGCTGAATTAAGTGTGAGAAGTCCTAACTTCCAAAATACAAACTACAAGTGACTAACGGGTCAGGCATACATTTTTCCAAAGCCTGTAATGAGAGAAAGTCAAAGTTTCACTTGAAAGAGAAAGAAAACCAAAGTTAAGAGATGATTTATGACTGACAGCAAGAGGATTTTGTATCTAAGTTACCAGTTTATATTTACGTTTTATGCTTCTTTCAATCTTTCCCTAAACAACCTCTTATTTTAAGCATCCTTAAAGGTCATGACAAATATCTAATAAAAATGTTTTTGTTTATGCTACTTACTGAAAAAGAAGTTGTGTTTTATAGGAAAAGAGCATCAGGAATGGAACTGTTGATTGTTACTCATGCTTTCAGTGGGTCATGCCTAAGGAAAATCTCTATTGTAGGGAGATTCAGATTTAAGTTGACATCTTCCAGAACTGCAGGCATAGTACTTAGGAGGAAAATGATCAGTATCTGTGGTGTTAGTCCTACATTTCCAAACATGTTAAGTGACAGTAAACATCAAAATCCCCTTTCAAAAAGACCATCTTTTGTCACTATTCTTTTAAAGAAAAGAGATAACAAGAGCCTGTTCTTTTAAATACAGTCTCATTTCCAGAAAGGCAGTGTGTCTGAAATCACTGCTATGGCAAGTATTAAGCTCGTCTGCCTGAAAGGAACAGGCACAGCTGCTTCCCCAGGGTGCATTGTCAGACTTTTTGATTTTCAAAGAACCAACAGAACTAAGATACATGTAACCCTTTTCATAATAGCTGATCATCTTAGTGCTCCAGCCCTCTGCACAGACCTTCTCTCCTGCTAAGCAATTAGAATGGTCCTGAGCTTTTCAAAGCAATGATAAAGATCGTTTTACCTTTATGTCCTGATTGCACGAGCCTCAAAGGGAAATGCTTCTAAAGAGGTTAAAATGCAGCCATCTCCTACAAAGTCATGGTGCAGCCTAAAACTCAGTCTCCTGCAGCGAAGACAAAGGGAAGAAAGCAGGAAAGACAATTTGACAAAATGATATAATCGATTGGACAAATATTTCTGCCGTCTCCTACTTAATGTAGCTAGGTCTATTTTCAGCATTGTTATCTGTGCTTTCCCTAAATTATCTCATTGAATCTCTATAATGAACCAGTGAGGAAGAGATTTGTTGGCTTCTAAGGAAAGGCACGCAAGACTCCTCTCTGCTCCTTTCTCAATCCTCTCTTCAGTCATTCCCTAAAAATGAGTAGGTGTTAAGGTCAAGTGACCCCATCACAATTAAGAAGTGTCCAAATTTGGACCCAATTTCGTGTTTCATGCTGGAACTCTATCCTAATGCGTGAGGATCTGCACAGAGCACCCAAATAGAAACAGCTTCCTCTCTGCCCGCTCTCATTCAGTGACCAGGCCTTTGACAGTGGTCTGAGCTGGCTCCATTCCAGACTTCGGGACCAGTGGTCTTACCTTGCTCATTCCTTTCCCCTCGTCACTAGGAGGTATAGTTTTATTATTTATATGTTTGTTTATTTTTACCATTGAAATCTTGAATTGAAATGAAATTTAGACTTTCAGGTAGATATAAATGGAACAGGCCTGACCTGCTTTTGTTTGAGGTCAAAAAAGGAAAAAACCCATACTTTTCCAGGCTTAGTCCCCAGGTTTCCCTGGTGTTTGGGCTCAGAATCCCAGCTGGCTTTGTGCTAGCTTCAAGGACTTTGTAGGCAAAGGTAACTTCCTTAAGGGTGGATTTGAGCTTGCAGTTCTGGTCAAATATTATGATGCCATTTTAATTGCACCACAGCTCATACCACCTCAGTACTATTACTATTACAATTTTACACATGAGGGAACTCAACAGCAGGGAGTTTAAATAATTTGCCTAAGCTCACAGAATGCTAATATGTGGCCAAGGCAGGCTTCGCACCCAGGGTCATCTGATTCCAAAGCCTTTACTCTTTTTTTTTTAAAGTCATGTTTATTCAGGTATAATTTATATATAATAAAATTCACACCTTTGAGGTATGCAATGCTATGAGGTTTTTTTTTTCTTTTTTTCAAAAAAATTAATTATTTTCCATGAGGTGAAATTCATATAACATAAAATTAACCAATTCAAAGTGAACAGTTCAGTGCATTTAGTGCATTCAGAATGCTGTGCAATCACCTCCTCTATCTAGTCCCAAATTATTTTCAATACCATGAATTTTGGCAGACGCATACAAAAAGAAAGAAATTCTGTAACATGCAACAACACAGATGAACTTTGAGGACATTAGGCTAAGTGAAATAAGTCAGTCATAGAAAGACAAATAGTACACGATTCCACTTACATGAAGTATCTAAAAGAGTTAAATTCATAGAATCAAAGCATGGAATAGCAGTTGCCAGGGGCTGTGGGGAAGGGGAAACAGAAGTTAAAAATGAACAGGCATAAAGTTTCAGTTAAGCAAAATAAGTAAGCTCTAGAGATCTGCTATACAATGTTGTACCCATAGTCAAGAATAATGTATGCAAAGCCTTGACTCTTAATTATTACCCTAAACTAAAATAATTTTTAAAAATATTAGCAGTACAGACCATGTACAAACACCAAATGAATGGGGCAGTGGACAGTACTAGAGGAATTAAGATGAAGCAGCTGTTACAGTGGACAGTGAGTCTTCATTAAGGACCACCTGATCCATATGAAGCTTAAACACCGAAAAGTAGGAAAAATGAAGCAAGACACAGAAACAAGAAAGGAGAAAGCCATCCCAATTCAATATAGAACACTCTAAGTGGGCCACAGCAGCTGGACACATTGGCATTGGTACCCAGGGAGGGCTCCCAACAAAATAAACTAGCAGGTAAACAGAAGGTGACCAGAAGTTGGGAGTCATACCCCATGTCCAATATGAGTGTCCTTTCTTTCTCTTTTCCCCCACTACTGACCCCATCCAGACCTTAAGCTATTTAGAGAACTCAGTGTTTATTTTCACTCTTTTCAACCCCCAAAATGAAAACACATGACCTGTCATGTTCAAATATACCTAAGAAAAGCCTTCAGTGGAATATCAAAATTTGGAAAATTCTGGCATTGTATTTGATACACCAAAATAACCACCCCAGTTATAATGAATGGTCCCCAAATCAAGATTCTGTCTTCTTAGTTTGGGTAACACAGTGAGTGCTCTCTCTGAATATTTGAATTTTAAATTATGGTGTTATTAAACCAAATGAAGGAAAACTTAAATGATGTGATTATACAGAAGTTATAAGGCCATATATGAATTTGAAGATATATAATAGAAGATAATATATTTTTAGATTTGATATCAATTTCCTAGAACTCTATAAATAGTATTATCTTAAGATAATGATAACCATGATAACATGACTTGTTTATTTTTAGGTAAATATGTACTATCTGAAATGGTCTCTGGCAGGCATTTGTTTGAAATTTACAAAGCTCTTCTACTTAACATGTCTTTGTTATGTTTCTCATATAGTGTAAGTTATCTTTGTATTCCAAGTACTAAACATCATTAGGAAATAAGTTCAAAGACAGAGATTCTTGTCTGAGAATGGAGAATAAAATACGTAGACTGTATTTTCAAAGCTGGAGGATTTTTCCTATGAAGAATTTATTGGCCAATTTTTTTTCACTAAAAAAAAAAAAAGTTTCTTTAAGAGCCAATTTTCTACTTCAGGGAATTTCCCATAGTGTTTCACTCCCACATACAAAATTTTTCTTGCTAGGGGTATTCTATTTGTCTTGGTGGAAAAGAACCTGGTGGTGATGATAATGGTGATAATAATGATAATAAAAAAGTTATATTTTAGAAACAAATGGGATTTAGCTTTTGGTTTGCCATCGGGTTTAAGAAGTATATGTGTCTTTGTGGTGGGTAGAGAGTTCTGAACTAGAAATACAGCTGATTTGTGCTGTTGTGTGACTACCCTAAAGAAAAGTGTAGAACACTCATTCTACCTCCTCTAAGGCTGTATTTAACATGTTTATATCAATTCGTAGGGAGAGAGTGAGGAGAGTATATCCATTTTTAAGCTGGTGAATTTGAGAGTTTGAATTTCTTTTTAAGGAGAAAGTGCTTCTTTTTCCAAATAAAGCCTCCAAAGAACCAAATTGTATATGAAACATATCAAAAAGAATCTATTTTGAGTAAAACGGGGCTGAGGTCCAGATTCCTGCCCACTCAGAGCCTCACGAGGGGGCTGGAACATGAAGCAGCACGTGGGGCTCTAAGACTTGCCTGAAAGCAGGTTGAAGATCCTTGCTTTTTATTACATACAAGGCTTATGTGAAACTGTAACATTTCAAAAATGTCTTCTTAAAGCGGAGGAAGTGAAAGGAGTAATATTCAAGGCAGGAAAGGAGCACAATATGTTTGTCTTTTAGAAAAACATATTTTGAAAATCTAATTGGAATTCATTGTATTTGATGACATTAAAATGATGTACAGGTTCCTAGCCTGATCCTCCTGATAACTCAAATGCCTATAGAAACAATAATGTGGCTTAAACGAACCTATTAAGACCCTTAAGTCCTTTGGAGACTTTAAGACTAAACTACTGATTCTACCTTAGTTTTCTCATCTTTTTGTTTCATTATGATCCTCAAATCTTTCAGTCCTTGAGTCAAAAAATCCTCTTTGACATCATCTGCTAAAAAATAACCTGGTAGAGAACATGAAAAGAGTTAAAGTTCAACAATGATGTGTTCCTGATTTGGAGAGGCAGTGCCAATTTAAACTAGGTGGCCCTGTGGTCAGACCCCTTGTCCCAGTTTTTGGTTCAGAAAATATTTATCCATAAATATCTACATAGATAGATCTATCTATCTATATCTCTCTGTATATTTGGGGGAAACCAAAGGTTGTAGGTGGGAGTTTCAATTTACCAGTAGTTCACAATTTTGGTATAATATGGCTCTCTAAGACCAGTGTTCTTTTTATAAATTTTAACAAGGAAGGGTAAAACAAATGAACCTAAATATATAAGAAATTATTAGCATAAACATACTGGATAACTATGTCAAGCTATTTTAAAATGACTATTTTAACCATATATCCCAAAGCATATGTATCCTAATGAAAAATATATATATAACCACAAATAAATCTTTGGCTGATCTCAGTCTTTCTTTTTTTTTTTTTTTGTAATATTTATCTTGGGATAGATAAAATAAGAAGTAATTGTTAATGTCTGGGAAACCATTTTTTTTTTGGTAAATAAACAGAGATACAGATATAAAGTCAAAGAAATTAAATATGAACCCTGTTATTTTAAATGTGAATATGAAATAATGTTTTTACTTTTTTTCTCTTTCTAAAATTATATATATCCTTGTTCTATACATTAAAAAGCTTAAAACCAACAACAGTCCAGTAGAAATGAGCATCCCTAGGGCTCAGATTGTGTCTGTAAACATGATGTCTAACTAAAATGAATCAGGACTCCTTGAAGAAAAAGCTGATTTCAGTTCAGGGTGATAAATATGCAAGATAAACCTGGAATATTTTGTCATATCAGAAAGCAAGAAAACTATTTTAAAAACTATCATAGTTGTCTCAAATGGACAAAAGAGTCTATCTGAAGGTAACACCAACAGGTCAGACATGGTACAGTTTGAACATGACAAAGAATAATAATTACATTATTTGAAATAGCTCAAATATATAAAAAATTGTAATAAAACAAAAATAAACTTATTTTTTCATCTTTGCAGGTTTCTATAGTATCAACTCTTTTTTTTAATGAATTTATTTATTTATTTATTTTTGGCTGTGTTGGGTCTTCGTTGCTGCACACGGGCTTTCTCTAGTTGCAGTGCGCGGGCTTCTGATTGTGGTGGCTTCTCTTGTTGTGGAGCACAGGCTCTAGGCACGCGGGCTTCAGTAGTTGTGGCACATGGGCTCAGTAGTTGTGGCTCACAGGCTCTAGAGTGCAGGCTCAGTAGTTGTGGCTCATGGGCTTAGCCGCTCTGCAGCATATGGGATCTTCCCGGACCAGGGATCGAACCCTTGCCCCTGCATTGGCAGGTGGATTCTTAACCACTGTGCCACAAGGGAAGTCCCAGTTTTTTTTCCAAAGGAGTAAATAAAGGAGGGGGAAAAAAAGCATTTGTCTGCTTTTCCTAAACAGACTGTACCTCAAGATAACTAAATAGTTGATGAGGAAAAGTTCTTTACAGAAGAATTCAAGGGTTAAATAGAGTATCATGCAGTTAGTAAATTATTGTTTCCAGACTGTAATAAAATAATGGATCTAAGCAACCATTGGTTCTGAAACGAATAAGTGAAATATTGATGAGAACTTTATAATGAATGGATTAAGTTGGCACCACTCAAACCTATTGATAAGTCTTAATATCAGTAAACATGGAACAATCAGACATTTCATGCTTCCTGATGTGATACAATAAGAAATACAGAACACCATCTATGGTGTATTCTTGCCACTGCATCTAAATTTAAATAATCCTCTAGTTTTAAAGACAAATGGCAGATAGAGGAACATGTTAAAAGCACAACATGGATACAATCTGCCAAATCTGTAAAGTGGGACACTCTACAGAACAAGTGATTCGGTTTATTTGACAAATAGATAACATAAAAAATGGGGAGAAGTAGCATATATCCTAACGGTTGCTTAAGAGACATATAAATCTAGTACAATGCAGGATATTGTGTTTTTCCTGCTTCAAAAATACTGTTCATGAAATAATATTTTTGAGATAAATGGGAAATTTGATCATGGAGTAGGCATTGAAAGATATAAGGGAAATAATAGGCTGTTAGGTATGCTAAAGCTTTTGTGGTTATATATTTTTAAACTCCTTATTTGATAGACATATATGCTGAAATATTTACAAACAAAATGTTTGGTATTTCCTTTGGTTCAATTTATGAAACAAATAAATAGACAGGGGAACTAATAATAAAGATTAAGTAGCACATATAAAGTATCGTACTTTACAAAGGCATCTGTTCTTTTTAGTTGTTCAGAGAGGCTTTTAAAAAATTAATTCCATTGACAACCTTAATTCCTTAAAGATTAGATTCTAAAAATTTATTTTTTGCATATAAGCACAATGAATCAGAAATTAATAATAATGGCAATAATAATAGAAAACTCTCCTAAATAATGCCTGGGTCAAGGAAAAAAATGAAACTGAAAAATAGCGTATTAAATTACAATATACAATATGTTGAATTAACACCTTTAATAAAAGAAGACAATTTCACCTCTTAGAAAAACAATATTAATGTCAGTACTTGTCATGAATAACTCATCCTATTTACATATTATTGATTTTTAAAAATTTTAATCAAAATTTGGAATGGAGAAGAAATTATACAATTAATAGTGGAAGGCCATTTTCAATTAAGAGGATTCAGAGGAAAAAAGTGCCTTTGAAATGTGTGTTTGGAAAAATACTTTACTTTTGTCCCCTGGAATTTTATTCAGCTAGGGAAAATTTTCCTCTGCCACTGAATTAAATTTGGCAGTCCTGTCACTTTGCTCTTTTACTCTCAGGTAATGCAAGGACTCACAAACACAGTGTTTTATAGGGGAGAGTCAGTAGTATTGAAAGAGAATGTGGTTACCTTTTCTGACTACCTCTTTCACCACTTGTCAGGGTAATGGTGGAAGCAGGAAGTTTGTATTGGACTGATACTGTTGTAAAATATCTTCATGCTCTCTAGGACTGGCAGATATATTACGCTTGTTTTGCTTTCATGCAAATTCCCTTGCTGGACTCTTCTGAATGCAACTCCTGTGAAATAATGTCTTGTATGCCTCCAGCAGTTGTATCTCCTTAGTCCATGACTTTTTCAGCTGTCCACTGCAAAGAGATACTCTGTTGGTCCCTATTATTTCCCAGTGGTTCTCTTGGACAAGGGCTGAGTGGCTCCAGTCCAGCAATATCTACTGCATTGGTTCCCACATCTAGTCCCCAAGATTCTCACTATTTTTTGGCTGACATTGGGGCATACAACTCTCACTCTTGGGGTGGGTCCCAATCATAGTACAGCTTTTTTTCAAAGCAAATACTTATCAGAAAATCCACTTTCTGTCAAATCACCCTTGTCATAGGTTAATTTTGAAACCAGTCTTGACCTTTTTTGTGAAACATTTTCATATGTTTGTCAAATGCTGGAGTTTTTATTCAAATCTAGGAATTCTGGCTTAAGAGTCAGGGCTTCTAATCACTAGTCTACACCGTTTAAATCATTATGCAATGCTGTCTAATAACGTTTTTTCCTTTTATATTCTATGAGTATGTGTCTGAAATCTTCAATTAGACTTCAAGCATCTAGAAAGTGGAGATTATATTTTTAGTCAGATTTAGTCAGCTTATATTTTTATATTTAAATATTTTAAAATATTTTTGTTATTTCCAAAGGAAAAAATATCTTATACAGAAATGGTGTTTACGTACTTCCAGTTAATATGACAGGCTGTCATAACATGACAGAGCTATTCTACTCCCTCTCCTATAAACACTTAGAAATTCTGAATAAAATAAGATAAAATTTATTTTAAATGAATACACATGCTCAAAATTTTGAATGAGAAAGTATCAGTTCCCTGAAATAAAGAGGAAAAGAAAGTCATAGAAATGAGAGAGCTTAGATTCAAACGCTCAATAAAGCATCAAAACCACATAAGGCTTAGTGGCTTGGAACAGGTTTCAAACACCTTCTACCAAGAAAAACACATTTGAACCAGAAGCATGAGATGAACCTGATTAATCACCATAAAGTCAGACTTCCTGAAGGGCTGCCTTGTCCTAGAAATAGAAACTGGATAAGTTCTATCAACCAGCTAAGGGAAAGTTTCAATAGACTAGAGTCATAGTTGGAAAGAGAGCCACCCACAAAATGTAAATTCTCAGAGAATCAAAAAAGGACCTTGACTTCCAAGCAGCATAAGTAAAATTAGATCATATTTTAAACACATTTAGTGAAATCATGCAACATGAAATAATATATTGAAAGTAAACAAAGAAAAAAAAAGGTAGTTAACCTTCAAAGGAATTACTGTTTGATGATAGCATTCTATCAGATCCTTATCTTTAAATTATGAGAGGAACTAGCTTTCATCCTAGAATTCTATACCCAGCTAAAATATCATTCAGTACTTAGGGTAAAATAAAGATAATTTTGGAGAGCCAAAGACTGAGAGTTCAGTGTTCTCAAACTCTTGCTAAAGGAATATTACTAAATGATATACTTAAGAATTAAACTCAAAAGAAAGAAGGGAGTTTAAGAAGCAAAATTAAGAAAAGAAAAAAATTAAACATTTTTGGTCCTATGATTTTAATACTATGTACATAGGTATTCATAAAATAGTTCTTTTTCTCCTTTTAAATTTATATACATTTAGTCATACTGTATTTGTCAACATGAAATTTATTTCTTTTCACTCAACATTCATTTTTAATCAGTTTGTCTCTACAAGGCAAGAAAATGAAATAGTGTAGTAACATATAAGGAATATAAACTCCATAGGTTAATATTTTTCTTGTTATTAAAAATATGTGGAGCAAAAATGACTAAATTTTAAACCTTATTGAAATCTCAGTGGTAGCTGTACAAATGTTGTTGTCTGTGACTTATTCATTTAAAAATAGAAACATAAAAGAGCTACACTTCCAAAGAAAGTAGGGAAAGGGAAAAATGATAACTCTACAGTGAAGAAACCGGACACACAACATCTTCTCAAAGTGATGAAGTTTAACATCATCAGTGATGCCTTGTGGATATCATGCTCCCCCCGATTTGATGTGACAAGGTCACATGTATCATATTCTTTCCCCAAACCCATAACTTCAATCTAATCATAAGAAAACTGTTAGCTAGACCCAAATTGGGGACATTTTATAGGGTACCTGGCCAGTACTCTTCAAGACTGCCAAGATCATGAGAACAAGTAAAGACTGAGAAACTGTCAGAGACCAGAGATTGGGGAGATATAATTCAGTCCTGGAACAGAAAGAGGACATTCACAGTAAAACTAATGAAATTCAAATAGTCTGGGGTTTACTTAATAATAATGTACCAATGTCAGTTTCTTAGTTTTCATAAATGTAACAAAATAATTTAAAATGTTAATAATGGAACTGGATACAGAGTATACAGGAACTCTCCACATTGTGTTTGCAGCTATTCGACAAATCTGAAATTATTCCCCAAAAGTTTGTTGAGAAAAATTTTTTCAAAATAAATCATTTTAAACTTAGGTAAACAACATGTCATTATTGTAAGTTGAATGGATAGTATTTTATATCTGAAGCAAACATGATACACTGCGGGGAAAAAAGGGCATGCTGTCCTATTTTGCCGGAGAATTTGTTAGCTAGTTAGCCTGAAATATTTAAATAATTAATCCTCAGAAAACTGCAGTCACTTGGATGTTTAATAGAATAACACAGATTCCATGATTTTGCTCTATGTGGAATATCTTTTAAGCTTGGATTCAGTTAGGAAATTACTTTTTCTTCCAAGTTAGAAGCTATTAAACTATTCCCATTGCCACAGTGTTGGGCAGATCCCAGAATATTCAGAAAAGTAAAAGGCCCGTGGATGCTGATCATAGAGCAGAACACCACCCATTACAACAGCAGATGCCTTTTCTAGATTAAAGCAGGCAGCTGGCATTTCACAGAGTACGTTGGGGAGGAACAATCTTCTTAGTCTTGTAGAAAACTGTATTTAAAATCTAAACAGTGAATAACTGTATACAGAGACTAAGAATTCTGATAAAGGGAAATGCTAACTCATCACAAACTTGCCAGGTTTATGGCTGTGTGAGGCATAAAGAAGAAAATTTGCAAAGCCTGGGTGATGAAGCAGAAGATAAGAAACAATGACATTAGTAATCCCCATCTAAGGTTTTTCCAATTTCTTAGAAAACAATTAGATTTAAAATGAAGATCTGAACTTTAATCTGGGTATAAATATTTGTGTTTAAGCTTATCATGATAATCTTTAAATTATTCTTTTTCATTTGCCTTTTAAAAATTCTTAATTGAATAATAACTTCAAGTATAATTATCAATAAATATTTTGTTATCAGTTTTTTCCACTGACATATCCCAGCACTTAGAACAGTGCATGGCACAAAATAACTGTTAAGTAAATATTTGCTGAATGACTAAATGAATACCCTTTGGGTGCCCTCAGCCACTGATGTCTCTCAGTGGTGGCAGGGAGTATCAGAATCAACAGGGAAGGACTGGCCAATTATTGTTAGTTGAGCTCCTGATCAATTCCTTGCTGGTGCCACATCTCTCCTGGTGTTGAAGTCCTGTTCCGTCAGGGGAAGCATAATCTACTCGGGCCACTGTCTTAGTCAGCTGGAGCTACTATAGCAGAATACCAAAGATTGATGGCTGAAACAACCGACATTTATTTTCTCTCAGTTCTGAAGGCTGGAAGGTCTGAGACCAGGGTTTGGCTTGGTGACCAGGGTTTGGCTAGCATGGTGGGCTTTGGTGAGAGCCCTCTTATACATGGCTGCCCTCTCTCTGTGTGCTCTCATACGCTTTTCTTCCTTCATGTATGTGGAGAAAAGTACAAATCTCACTTTCCTCTTCTTATAAGGGCACTAATCGCACCATGAGGATCCCACCACTTTGATCTTATCTAAACCTAATTATTTCCCAAAGGTCCCACTTCCAAATACCACCATATTGGGTGTCTTGTCTTCCACGTATGGATTTTGGTAGAACACAAACATTTAGTTCATAACAGTCACTCTTCTGTTGCCAGCTTTGGGGTCTGGAGATGGGGAGTCTGGGCCACCTTCTTTGGTTGGGTGGGAGGTCCTAAGAACTCTTGATACTACATTGTTCCTCAATCCTGGAATCCTCAATTAGTTTGCCATCCTATTTTCATTTTTCTGTGTTCTCCTGTGATTTCCTCTTACATTTTTCCCCCCAGGTTTTTGTTGCATTTAGTGAAAAGGGGCAAGGAGAAATGAGTGTGTGGTATCTTGTTCCCAGCAGAAGTCACATTTAATTTTGAAGTCCACAGAAAGTTCAGCTAAATCCCACCTCCTTATTGTCATGAGCTTCCCACAAATACGTGAGAACTACAAGTCCAGAGATTTTCCTGCTGTGAACCAGATCATGCCAAAACCAAATACCCTCATCTAGAGAGTCCCTGAGTTGAATAGTTTATGTTATAAAACCTACAAGCTTTGCTTTTAAGCTATTTGATTACTATGAGAGTGGACTCACTATATCAGAGAACAAAAAGTGGAAAATTGCTTTCAAAGGTCAATTTTGGTCATTTCTCTCTCACCCATAGGCATAGAAACTGAGTTGCCTTATTATGGAATTTTCTTTGTCTCTTGTTGGCATGATTGAGTCTCTTAATTTTGATTCCTTTTAATTTTATTCAGTGAATTAAGTCATCATTTGTGTATGTATGGAAATGTTCTAACTGAGCTTATTATGCTTGAAAAGGAGAGACGGTAACTATTTTGACTTATTACTTTCTGTTTGGGTAGATTAATCAGACATTCAGCAAGGAAGAAGAAAAGCACCGTAGGTGGTATAAATGAGCGTGAAAAAGAGCTTCCAAAATCTCTTCCAAATAGAGAACGTTTCCTGCTCCCTCCCCTTCCTTCTTCCCACTCCAACCACATCCTTTTCCTACTTTTAGATTGTTCTTAAATCAGGAAGTAAAAGTTGTGAGTGGGAAGGTGAGGAGAGTGTGTATGTGTAACCAACAAGGGAATTTATTGTTTTGATGAATCATAATGATTGTACTATAATCACACATTTTCATATACAGTCCTGAATTCCTGTGCCAGCATTCAACTCCCTTTGCAACTGGGCTAGCTGGCTTTTTCTGTTTCCTTCTCCAGCTTTTCAAAACAAACTAATATAATCAGAAAATTCAGGGTATAAGGAGACTTGAGACCATCAAATTCCAGCCTTTTGCTTACAGGAGAGAAATTGAAGGTCTAGAACATGATAAGAACCATTCAAGTTCATGTACTGTTAGAAATGGAGCTAGGGTTAGAACCCGTGGCTTTCAGGCCAGCCCTCTTTTTATGATACCATGTTGTCTCATTTTAGGTGTAGCTAAAGCTGTCATGCTTTAAAACATAATATTAGGTAAGGCCTGTAATAGATGAGAGGCTATCTCACTGTGGCTTAGAACTATAAAAATGTCAGAAAAACTAACAAACAAAAAATCATAGTGACAATTTATAGCTTGAAATGTAACTCAGTGCTTATGATTCTGAAACTGGTATTCTCAGTATTCCTTCATATATTTTGTCATCTTTTCTTTCCTTTGCTTGTAAAAGAATAAAGACATTATAGGAGTTACGGGTATATTTTTGTCTTAATATTGCAACTCCTTCTGCAACTTAAGGAAAGAGAAGGGCCCAACAGTCAGACCAAGGAACAGGTCCTCAATCCCCTCTGTGTGCTCAGATCCAACAGAGACCCTAGCATGTAGGAGATAATAAATATTTTTAATAAATCCTTGCAATGAACACTCCTATAACAATACATGTTTTGTTCCAGGCTTTGTATATTAGAACAAAGCCATTGATGCTGATACTATTTGGAAACTGGTTCCAAAGACTGTTAGAGTCAGAACCTGTTATGTGATGAAGTGGGAAATCCCGCCTGTCAAATCCTGATTGGTACCTGAGCCTGGCACAATATTGATTATGGATCAATTATTGGGAGAAAATATATCCCCTTTTAAAAAGGGTGAAATTTAAAAGTACAAGACCAAACACTTCTCCCCCATTTCAACATGGACCTGGATATAATAATCCTGTCTGGATGCATAGAGTGTGATTATAGTCAAGTGTAGATAAATTTATGTCAAATTAGGCAAAATTTGATTTCCAGCTGTCTGTGTGTCTGCAGACTGATGGCTGTAATATGGAGGTGAATGAGTAGCTTGTGCAGAAGCACAGGAAGTTTTTCCAAAGCATGTCCGAGAAGACGGTGGGGTGATGCAATTTGGGAAACTACAGAAGTAAGACTGTGCAAAAGTGTTGCAAATGAACAAGTTATAATTAATGGAATCTTCTCAGGGAGACAGAGAAGAGTTGGGGAAATAGAAATAAATTAATTTTAGGTGCTGTCTGATCATAAAACTAGGGAGGAGTTTGGCAAGCTGTTGAAAAATTAGTGGAAAAGAGGAAATTCCGTAAGATCATAATAACTATATTCAGGTATCTGAAAGGTGATCATGTGGTCTGAAAGATGAGATGAGACATATTGAGAATGACACTGAAGGGTAAAACTGGGACCAGTGGGGGAAGTAACAAGGAGAAATATTTCTATGAACAGGAGGGAAAAGTGTCTGATGGCTAAAACTGATCAAAACTGTAATGGCCTGCTTTAGGAGCTAGTTTATTCTTATCACTGGTGGTGTTCAAATGAACACTTAACAAAATCAACATAAAGGAATTCAAGAATATAAGAGATTCATAACTCAATGAACTCTCATACACTAAAATCCAGCGCTATGATTTTATGGTTCTCTTAAAATCATTGTGGTGAGTAAACACTGGGACTAGAACAAGTACCTGGCTGGCCTTCTTGACATCCATCCCAGAAACAGCAGCTCAGTGTCTCTTGGAAACATGTATGTATTTCTATAGCAACGTTCCGTATCAACTGGACTTTCTTAATATCTGAATGAATCAATCTGTATTTCCTTAGGTAAGCTACAGTGAAGTGTTTGTGTTTATATACACACACATGCAACTATATTTGTGTATTTATTGTTGACAATGGAAAACACGAATTGTACCCTTCCTAATGGATATAACAAATACCCATTGTATCAGTAACGTTCCTGGTAGGAAACAAAACTTACCACAGATGGTTCAAAGTAAGAGACTTTAATGAAGGGTCTACTTACAGAATTGTGGTAAGGAGTAAAATTCTGAGACTAGCAATAGCCAGGAGCTATTATTGCTACTGAAGTTGATGGGACCGGTAAGGAATGAATACTCTAAGAGCCAGTGAGAGCTGAACTGTGGCAGAGGAGCTGCTCAGGTGGACCTGTAGTCATGGAGGGTCACAGCTACTGCCCGGCTGATGCAGGGAAGGAAGAAAACTATAGCCCTCTCCTCCCACACTGTCATCTTCCAATGCCAGTTTTTTAGCCGATTCCAGCTGGAAGTTGGACAGAAAAGGGAGCCCAGCTAGTGCATGGCAGGGAATGAATCTAGACAGTCAACTGGAGAGCATCCAGCAAACCTACAATATACATTTGTTGAGGTGCTGTCCTTAGTCATAACATATATTGCTAGATATTGATTACATGTGTGCTTTATTCTGGTTATTTTTTGTATAATTTTATTTTTTAATTTGTTGTTGTTTTTGTAAGAACTTCAAAGGCAGGTTTTTGATTGTGACTTCTTTTATACTGAAGAGACTGCTCATTTCATAGAGGCTTAAAGTTTATTTTACTTCTCATTTTCTTCTCCACTGTCTTCCCTTTTGATTTTTCTAACATTTTATTTCCCAGTGTTTCTCCTTACACTTGCTACAAAATCTGGTGACATTTCCTTTATCAAAAGCTTGTATTGTTTATATTATTAATTTAATGATTGGCAAAGATGACTGCTGGACAAATGATATAAAACAACTATAGATGGTAGCTACACTCTACAGTACCAGCTGTTTAAATCAATGGCGCCATTACTAGGACATTGGGTAGACATTAGTGGACAAGGGAAAACCATGGTAATTTCAAGAAGTGAACATTTATTTGATAACATATCAAATGTTACATCTTAGGCCTTTCATGGTTGTTTTTACAAAACTGCATATTTGAAAGAAATATAAATACATATTCACATCTTTAGAAGTTTCTCTGACACCAATTTCCACAGATGCTTTATGTTTTGACCTACAAATGTCTTTGGTTTTCTCTCTTACTGTTTCTCTTTATTCATTGCCCTCGCATTTTTCTCTCCTGTCTTCAGTCCTATATTCATCACCTAAACAATATCTCCTAGTATTTAGACTTAGAGAGTTTTCTGAAATTTCATGGCCGGTATGGAAGAGGGTTGTATGAAACAAGGTTAGAGAAGGAAGTCTCTTTTAATGTGGGCTCCTACTGGCCTCTGTTCCGTTCTTATTTCCTCTCCAGCCCTCTCTGCTCTACTCAAAATAAAACAAACAAAAAAGTCAGTTCCTCATTCCAAGGCAGGAAGAGGCTCTTCCTCAGAGAGCATATAACTGGGACACTAAATCTTTGCTCATTTGGACTATGCCCTGGAAATTTAACACTCATATGAAGTTGCTCTGTGATCTTTCTCTAAACAATGTTTTATCAGTTTGAAGAGTGATACTTCACATTTTCACCCTTAAGAAATGAGGATGCAACTTATAATTGAGGTTATTTTAAAACATCTGTAGGTCAGACATTGATACAGTTGTCATTTCCTTACAAGTTTAAACTTGGTTGTTTTTTCTGGTGGCATGGAAAGGGGATTGAGAGCACCACCTAAACGAGCTCCAGAGACGGAAACAAATGACAGTGAAATCACGATGGCCCAAAACCTGTTGGATGCAGCAAAGCAGTTCTAAGAGGGAAGTTTATAGCAATACAATCCTACCTCAAGAAACAAGAAAAATCTCAAACAACCTAACCTTACACCTAAAGCAATTAGAGAAAGAAGAACAAAAAAACCCCAAAATTAGCAGAAGGAAAGAAATCATAAAGATCAGTTTGGAAATAAATGAAAAAGAAATGAAGGAAACAATAGCAAAGATCAGTAAAACTAAAAGCTGGTTCTTTGAGAAGATAAACAGAATTGATAAACCCATTAGCCAGACTCATCAAGAAAAAAAGGGAGAAGACTCAAATCAGCAGAATTAGAAATGAAAAAGGGGAAGTAACAACTGACCCTACAGAAATGCAAAGGATCATGAGAGATTACTACAAGCAACTATATGCCAATGAAATGGACAACCTGGAAGAAATGGACAAATTCTTAGAAAACCACAACCTCCCAAGACTAAACCAGGAAGAAATAGAAAATATAAACAGACCAATCACAAGCACTAAAATTGAAACTGTGATTAAAAACCTTCCAGCAGACAAAAGCCCAGGACCAGATGGCTTCACAGGTAGATTCTATCAAACATTTAGAGAAGAGCTAACACCTATCCTTCTCAAACTCTTCCAAAATATAGCAGAGGGAGTAACACTCCCAAACTCATTCTACGAGGCCACCATCACCCTGATACTAAAACCAGACAAAGATGTTACAAAAAAAGAAAACTACAGGCCAATATCACTGATGAACATAGATGCAAAAATCCTCAACAAAATACTAGCAAACAGACTCCAACAGCACATTAAAAGGATCATACACCATGATCAGGTGGGGTTTATCCCAGGAATGCAAGGATTCTTCAAAATACGCAAATCAATGTGATTCACCATATTAACAAATTGAAGGATAAAACCATGTGATAATCTCAATAGATGCAGAAAAAGCTTTTGACAAACTTCAACAACCATTTATGATAAAAACTCTCCAGAAGGTAGGCATAGAGGGACCTTACCTCAACATAATAAAGGCCATATATGACAAACCCACAGCCAACATCATTCTCAATGGTGAAAAACTGAAACCATTTCCACTAAAATCAGGAACAAGGAAAGGTTGCCCACTCTCATCACGATTATTCAATATAGTTTTGGAAGTTTTAGCCACAACAATCAGAGATGAAAAAGAAATAGAAGGAATCCAAATCAGAAATGAAGAAGTAAAAGTGTCACTGTTTGCAGATGACATGTTACTATACATAGGGAATCCTAAAGATGCTACCAGAAAACTACTGGAACTAATCAATGAATTAGGTAAAGTAGCAGGATACAAAATTAATGCACAGAAATCTCTTGCATTCCTATACACTAATGATGAAAAATTTGAAAGAGAAATTAAGGAAACACTCCAATTTACCATTGCAACAAAAAGAATAAATTACCTAGGAATACCTACCTAAGGAGACAAAAGACCTATATGCAGAAAACTGTAAGACGCTGATGAAAGAAATTAAAGATGATACAAACAGATGGAGAGATACACCATGTTCTCGGATTGGAAGAATCAACATTGTGAAAATGACTATACTACCCAAAGCAATCTACAGATTCAGTGCAATCCTTATCAAACTACCAATGGCATTTTTCACAGAACTAGAACAAAAAATTTCACAATTTGTATGGAAACACAAAAGACCCCGAATAGCCAAAGAAATCTTGAGAAAAAAACAGAGTTGGAGGAATCAGGCTTCTGGACTTCAGACTATACTACAGAGCTACAGTAATCAAGACAGTATGGTACTGGCACAAAAACAGAAATATAAGTCAATGGAATAGGATACAAAGCCCAGAGATAAACCCACACAAATATGGTCACCTTATCTTTGATAAAGGAGGCAAGAATATACAATGGAGAAAAGACAGCCTCTTCAATAAGTGGTACTGGGAAAACTGGACAGCTACATGTTAAAGAATGATATTAGAACACTCCCTAACACCATACACAAAAATAAACTCAAAGTGGATTAAAGACCTAAATGTAAGCCCAGACACTAGAAAACTCTTAGAGGAAAACATAGGCCAAACACTCTATGACATACATTACAGCAAGATCCTTTTTGACCCACCTCCTAGAGAAATGGAAATAAAAACAAAAATAAACAAATGGGACCTAATGAAACTTAAAAGCTCTTGCACAACAAGGAAACCATAAACAAGAGCAAAAGACAACCCTCAGAATGGGAGAAAATATTTGCCAATGAAGCAACTGACAGAGGATTAATCTCCAAAATATACAAGCAGCTCATGCAGCTCAATATCAAAAAAACAAACAACCCAATCCAAAAATGGGCAGAAGACCTACATAGACATTTCTCCAAAGAAGATATACATATTGCCAACAAACACATGAAAGAATGCTTTACATCACTAATCATTAGAGAAATGCAAATCAAAACTGCAATGAGGTATCACCTCCTATCAGTCAGAATGGCCATCATCAAAAAATCTACAAACAATAAATGCTGGAGAGGGTGTGGAGAAAGGGGAACCCTCTTGCACTGTTGGTGGGAATGTAAATTGACACAGCCACTATAGAGAACCATATGGAGGTTCCTTAAAAAACTAAAAATAGAACTACCATATGACCCAGCAATCCCACTACTGGGCGTATATCCTGGGAAAACCAAAAAAGGGTCAGGTACCACAATGTTCATTGCAGCACTATTTACAATAGCCAGGACATGGAAGCAGCCTAAGTGTCCATTGACAGATGAATGGATAAAGAAGATGTGGCATATAAATACAATGGAATATTACTCAGCCATAAAAAGAAACGAAACTGAGTCGTTTGTAGTGAGGTGGATGGACCTAGAGTCTGTCATACAAAGTGAAGTAAGTCAGAAAGAGAAAAACAAATACCATATGCTAACACATATATATGGAATCTGACAAAAAATGGTTCTGATGAACCTAGGAGCAGGACAGGAATAAAGACACATACGTAGAGAATGGACTTGAGGACACAGGGAGGGGGAAGGGTAAGCTGGGACGAAGTGAGAGAGTAGCATTGACATATATACACTACCAAATGTAAAATAGATAGCTAGTGGGAAGCAGCTGCATAGCACAGGGAGATCAGCTTGGTGCTTTGTGACCATCTAGTGGCGTGGGATAGGGAGGATGGGAGGGAGACGCAAGGGGGAGGAGATACGGGGATATATATACGTGTATAGCTGATTCACTTTGTTATACAGCAGAAACTAAGACAACATTGTATAGCAGTTATACTCCAATAAAGATGTAAAAAAAAAAAAGAGGCAAGTACTTCTGGTGATCGAACAAACAGTATTTAAAGCAAAAAAAAAAAAAAATCACTGGTTGAGCTTTATAGCAGACAGTGCAGAGAACAAAATCAATAAGCTCAAAGATAGATCTACCAAAACGAAGTAGTGAAAGAAAAAAGCTGAACAAAGACTCAGTAATCTGTGGGAAAATATCAGTCTAACAAATAAGTTGGAATTAGGAGGGTCATGGAAAATGTATAAAGAATTTATTGATAAACTTTTCCAAATTTGATAGAAACTCTAAACACACAAATGCAGGATCTTCAAAGAAACAAAATTCAAGTAGAATGTCCAAATATTCAAACATAATAGACACAAAATTACAACATGGTAAACCATAGTACAATTTCTGAAAATCAATGATGAAGAAAAAGCTATTAAAGACTGCCAGAGGAAAAAAGAAAACAGAGTCATTACAAATTTTCTGTCAGAAATGCAAGTCATAAGACAATGGAACAACATTATTAAAGTGATGAAAGAAAAAGAAAAGTAAAGAAAAAAAACCCTGTCAACTGAAAGTACTATGTCCAGAGAAAATATCCTTCAAAAATAAAGACAAAATACTTTGTCAGACACATAAAATCTGAGAAAATTTGTTTCTGGCAAACCACATGGCCTACTTATAAATCAGTCCAGAGATATGAAAGCACCCCAGTTTTTTTTTTGTTTGTTTTGCTTTGTTTTGTCTTTGCTTTTGTTTTTGTTTTAAGAAAGAAAATGTGGATCCTAGAAATGATATGAAAACTTCATGTTCATCACTGAAAAAAAAAGTCTTAGAATGGATTTTTAGCCAAATAGACTGTAGTACTTAGAAGAGTAAGTGGCATCTTCAGTAGCAAGTATAAACTTAGAAAGAACAAAGACATGGCAAACTAGCCTCATTATTTTACCTATTGATTTACTTGAGAGGCAGAATAAGAGTATGTGACAAGCACAGCATATCTTGATTTTCAAACTCACCTTAACAAATTCTCTCATGACCCCCTGTGGGCAAAATGGAAAAGTTTATTTATGATGACAGTACATTTGAGTGTTTTCTTAGCTGACAAAAGATTATAATCTAAATAGTTGATAACAGAAGAAGAAAAAATTTAACGATGAAAGAGGTTTTTTGATAAGTAAGAAATTTCAATTATTGAGAGGAAATAGAAAGTCCTATTAAATGTTAAATATCTTTTTATAATAGAAAAATATTTTGTGACTAATTAAATATTCATGCAGAATACAATTATGGAAAAACCACTGATTAGAGAGTAAAGTGTACAAACTCTGTCCTTCAGTAACTTACGACTTTCCTTATGTCACTATATTTCCCTGTGGTTTTATGTCTTCACATTTTGAAAAAAAAAGGTATAGTTTTTGGACTTGAAACTCTCTAGAACTTTTTATGGTTTCAGTATCTCTTTTTCTAAATTTCTATAAATGGTCACAAATCTATTTTGGAAAGTCAGATACTATAAAGTGGAGAAGTAAAACTACAGATAATCCTGGAACTGCTTTAACACAGTAATAAATATAACTCCAGATACCTTGTTTAAATTTGAAACTCAATTTAGCATTTTATAATAACTTGTTTTTGCAAGATTTTTCTGAAGTGGTTAAAAAAACCTATTATCAACTCTAGGTAAAGGCAAATCCTTTAATTAAACATGCTACATCTGCCTAGGTACACAGTGGATGGAAAATTAGAAGGCTTTTAAATATTTAAGAGGGAGGAATATAAATTGGTAAGGAATATTATTAGAGAAGACAGGATGCATAAAGAATAGTCAAACAGAGATTAATTATTTCTCTCCTCCCTCAAAATAGTAGACATAATTACCAAAGATAATGAAGTTCAGAGCATGAGTATTGCTCCATCTTTATCTTTGATTTACCCCTCTTTCTCCAAGAACTTCTTTCATTGATTTATAGAATATTTATTGGTGAAATATAAAAGATGTGAGGTCTGATGATACACACACACACACACACACACACCCCACACCATGAGTACTGATGTTTCCCAGAGAGGCCTATATGCCTGAGTATATAGCCAAGAAGTAAAACCTAGCAAAGTAAAAATATTTGAATGGAGACTTCTAAAGACGGTGAGAGTTAAATTGCTTCAAAGAAGGACATATTGAGACAAATATTTGAGGGACATAAATCCCCTTATTAGTGTCAGTATATTAAATAGCAGTTTTTAAATAGCAGTTTTATTAAACAAGCCACATTTATAATAATTATATCCTTGTTTATTCTCTGTATTACTTGAACAAATATTTTTAAAAATATTCTACAAATAAAAAACTTATCCTGGAAATTTTCTTACTTGGGCACTCAGATAACACTTTCTCTTGTTATCTGATTTCACCTAAGACTCCACTGTCATCTCAGTGTAATAACATTTCAGCTTCCCACCTATCATTTATGCAAAAGAAATAAAGAATTGTAAGTTTTATGACCTGGAATATAAAACTAAGAGTGTTCCTTTAAGAGGGAACTTTCTGAAGCTACTATGAGGCCCTAAGAGAAACGGTAACAATCAAAGTCTGGCTGAGGGGAAAGAAATAAGAATATTAACTTACATTGTTCAATTACTGGTGATGCTTAAATACATATTTCTAACCAAGATTTCTCCCCTGAGATTCAAGCCCACATGCCTTGTTGCCTATTCACATTTCTACTGGGATACTTCATAGGCAGCTAGCATTCAACTTTGCAGAAACCGAATTTGTTTCTTCCCTGAAACCTTCTCTGCCTCTCGTGTTCTCTGTCTCTATGAATGGCCCCAAAGGCATAATATGACTGAAATGGGTTGGGCAGTGCTGGGATAGGTTGGTTTTGGGTGGGGATTAGGGGAATAATGTAATCTTACATGGTATTCGATCTTTCCATGAAATGGCACTTGTCATTTACTTTAAGAAATTTTACAGCTGTGAAAATATATGCTGTGAAATGTTTCAAAATGTTTCTAGCTAGTTTTTTTGTATTATCAAGTATGATGGCTATCACAATTCTAAAAGTCATAAATATTTCTCCCATGTTGGGATTTGTGATGTAATGTGGCAGTGTCTGGTGGTGTATTATAACATGAGGCACGGAATTTGAAGAGGTCCCTTGGGGTCATGGGTCACCATGTCCCTTGATTCTATGCATAACCTGGCACCACCACCTCCTGGATTCTCCAAGACAGAAATCTAAGAATTTTCTTGCATTACTCCTCCTCTATACCTTCTACCTCATAATCAGTTACTAACTACATTGATTATACCTCTCAAGTTTTGAAAGGGGTCCAGGGTAGGATTTTGTTCACAAAACCTACTCTTCTCTTTTTAGATACTCCAAGTTTCTCAATCATGGGAGCATAGACAAAACATGCAACAACCAAATGGGACACAAGATATCACATGGCACTTATTAGAGATGTTCAACAAGTATTTACAGCTTTCCACCTTCCAGGCTCAAGGTTGAACTGCAGTTCCACACCATATTTTGAAATTGAGTCTTTCTTTGAACAATGAAGTTGGAGGGGAAGTGACAGGTATATTCTCCCAGTGGATCCTTTAAAAGCCAATGACGGATTAGCCATATTCCCTCTCACTCCTGTTGAATACAATGATCTGGGAAGCGTAGGCTGACATAAAGCTTTAATATCCCAGCTCCCTGAGCAACTGTGGTGAGCAGACTCCCTGTCAGCCCACACTGGACATAGACCAGGAGCAAGATACATACTTTTGATGTGTTAAGCTACCAGCGTTTAGAGTTTATTTATTTTTGACAGTATAAACCAGTCCATCCTGACTGATATTTATCATTTAACTGACAGTCAAGAAATGCCTAATATGTGTCTCCCTGCCATGCTCCATGGAGAGCTTCAAAGATGAAAGTAGACTGAAGAATAGTAGCTTAAGTGAAGTCTCTCATTTATTTGACCATTTAGTGTAAAACATCTGGGACTGCAGAGGAAACTATGTTACCATCAGCCACTTGACAAAAAAATGACAGGGCCAAACCTATGTCATCAGTAATCTTCATCCAAACCATAAAACAGGACTCTCCTGTAAAAATTTCATCAGAGCGTTTGTTGTTAATTGATGCCTTTTACCTTGTCACACATCTCATTGTTGGGGCTTATGTATTCAGGCGTGTCTGTGAAGAAATGGAATAATGGCTGGACCTTAAAAGGGGCCCTAAATTCCATTACTTGGAAAAGATTTGCTGGCTTGCCCCTAGAGACTGGGCTCCTATTAAGGCAGAAAGTGAAAGATGAAGACACATCATGGCTCTTGTTCATTAAGCATAAGAACTTTAAATAAACTAAATAAATGTGTTTTATTTAATATCTTAGATTTTGACAGATAATGTTAGCCATCTCTTCTTTCTTAGTAAGAAGTTAGAAGATTGTGAGAGGAGACATGGTAAATGGGGGTGGAAAGTTTCTTCTTTCCTATAGGAAAGATAGATTGATTCTTAAAGAGAAGGTTAATGCTTCCTTCTCAGATCTCTCTCTCTAATTTATTAAGATTTCTCTACTCTTACTCCCACTAAAGGAATTCAGACCATCATATTCCCGCATTTGAATTATACCAGTAGAACTCTATAAGGCTCCCTGACTCCTTCTACAGTCTTCTTCAGTCAGTTTTTATATTACAATTCAAGTGATGTTCTTCTAAAAATACAAACCAAACCCTTCAGGATCTTGCTTAAAATCCTCCAATGCTTTCTCATTGCTCTAAGGATAAGGTCCCAAAATCCCTATTATGACCCATAGGAGTTTACAGTATCTTGTTCTCCCTCTTCTCATTTGCCTCATGATACACCACTAATCTTATAATTTATTACAACCACACTAAACATCTACTTATTCAAGACTACTATGTTCCCTCTGGGAAGTTGCATTTACCATTCCACTTTCTGGAACAATCCTGCCTTCCTTCATTGACTGTCTACTAATTCTTCAGGTTTCAAATTTAAATGCCTTTTCTTCTGGAAAACCTTGGTTAACTGCTCTATGTAGAAATTATGACAAAAATGATCCTGGTGCAATCTCATACTTGAAAGCTTTTATTTCTTCTATCCTGACTACTGTCCTGTGAAGGCCTAGAGGTGACTGACATAGGCAAGGAATAGAATATAGGGAGAAACTTGAATTCGTCTTTCCTAATATTATATAGTGGTAGGATGATGGATGATACCTGAGAGTACTGACTCGTAGAGATAAAGGTCATGAAGGTCCACTTCAGTTATATAAATGTAGGCCTCGGCCTAATGGGGTTTACAGGACCATGCGCACGGTTCCACATGGAGGATTATGGCAAAAGTCCTGTAATAATAAACAGACATTTTTCTAGTCTTAAAAATTCTTCACTTTCCTAATCTAATCCATTCTCCCAACTACATTTAATTTATGCCTCCAAATTTTCTCTCTCCATTGACTTTCTCCCCTTGATCCACAAATATACTCATGTTATCATAAATAAATCATTTTCATCAATTTGTTACTGTTGAAAACATTGTCTCTCCTATCTTTCTCCTTCCTCTTGTCACCACACCCTTTGATAGAATAAATTACACCAATTCCCTCCCTCACTCGACATTCACTCAGTTCTCAGCCAAGAATGATTTGACTCCACCCTTAGCTTGTGATTCACACTGACTCTCTGTGGTCAGGAAACTTCCTGTTCATAGAGAGAGTGGCACATGCCCTGCCACTATCTTACCTGATCTCACCCAGTATATAATGGGTTAATATTTTTCTCTTTGAAAAAAAATGTTTAAACTCCTAAGATCAGTACTATTTTTATTCTACTTTCTTTCAGGCTATTTCTCCTGGGAAAGTAATTTTCCATTACTTGAAAAAAAATTAATACTTTGGCTCTAATTTTTTTTAGCTGCCTCTTAAATAAGTTCTTAAATTACCTTCACAGTTATGTTTCAAGCCACAATTCAGTTAATTAAAAAAAAAAATACTGTATGATGAACACTGGGCTAGAAGTAATGTGAAGATGAATTAGATATAGTCCCTGATTTTTGGAAACTCCCTTGGAGGTTCTGATTCAGTAGGTCTCCAGTGACACATGAGAATTGTCTTTTGAACAAGAGTCTTGGGTGATAGATTCAAGAAACACTGATCTGGAATAGTAGTTCTCGAACTTCAGTGTCCCTAAGCATCACTTGAGAAGCCTGTTAAAATAGAAGATTTCTGGGTTCCATCTTTCTATAGTCAGATTTAGTAGAATTCAGGTAAGGTTCAGACACTGGAATTTTTAATAAGCCCCCCCACCCCAAATTATGGTTATATAAGGGATACGAAGACAACTCTGTAAGAAACATTGGTCTAATAAAACATCAGGTAGAAAAACAGATGGCAAAAATACCTAATAAGTGAGGCTAGACAAATATATTGTCTCCTATGGTCCTATTGGGCTCTCTGCCTTTTCCCTCCTAGAAGCTTAACAATGAACTCTTTCAGCCGGATTGAGTTAGTTTATGGGTACCCAAGGTCCTTAGCTGATACCAAGAGCATTAGTATGCAAGCTCATCTAGCTAAACTCAGGCATGAAAAGGTCTTATTCCCAGCCAGGAAGCTCCCACTGTTATACAGTCAACTAGGGACTGCCTTACTCCTCCCATCTACCTTATAAATATGTACAGTGGTGAAAGCAGAGTCCATCTCCTGGAGCACACTCCAGGTGAGTCCAGCTGTGCCTGGGTCAACCACTCCTTCCTGTGGGATGGTGAAGGCTTGGAGGATAACGTATGTTCAGCTACTTTACCTGCCTATAAATTTCCTTAATAAGTGTATTGCTAGCAGTGTGTGTTCCTTGCCCCTGGTAAAGCCACTGCTGACCACAATGGACATACCACATTTTATAGACATATGGTGTTAAGGAATGGATGAAAGAATTTTAATAGGTCATCCTACTGGTAGAACATCCTTCTGGCGATAAGGGCAGATCAACAAGATGGCTGGTAACCAGGTGATCATATTGGCTGTCAGCCACAACAGCTTCAGAGTGACCAGGTCACTGGTCACACTGAAGTACCTCCTACCTGGGTAGTTGGGGTATTCATGAGCTGTCATATCTGTAGGTTCCCGAGTCCACTAAAGCCCAGAGGTAAAAGGATCACCTGGCTATTCCAAAAGAGTGGATTCACCTCAGGGTAAAAACAAACCAAAAAATGAGCAAACAGACAACTATAATAAGGCTACTAGCAGACAGTTTCAGCAAAGCCTGGGAAGATCCAGAAGAAGAGCTTGCACACAGGGTCAACACATACAGTCTAAGAAACTTATTCTATGGCAGCTACTCCTGTAGGTCTGGGAGGTAGATGGGAATACAGAGACCCAGAACAGACTTAAGAGAAATATAGGGACACACTCAGTAAGAAATCAGTTAGAGCTAGGGCTAGGTTCTCACCCCAGGCTCCATTTCCCACTATACATCTCAGGCTGCATTTTCTACTCCCCACCATGTGGAGAGGCCTTTTATAGGTCTTCAGTGTTGGAGCTTATAAAGCTGTAGCCAGTTATTTTATCTAGACTGCCTTGCTGTTCTTTTGTTAGACTGCATAATTGATTTAGACTTTCTGAGTTCCTTAAATCCAGCACTAGTGAGAGGACAGGTTTGTTGGATGAGATCACTTGACCCCTGCTGCTGGGCTTTATTACATTTGGCCAGGGGCATTGCTGAGAAATGACTGTAATTCTAAAACTTGCCACAGTCATGCAGTTGAAGCAGTACCGCTTTCCAAGAGTAGGAAAATCAATCAGTCTCCATATAGAAGACTTGATGCAGGAAGGGATGTTATACAACACTGTCTCTCAGTTCAACAACCTGGTCTGACTACTTTTTTAAAAAGTCACTAATACTTAGTACTTCCTGTGGTTTGTCAGGTCTATACAGAGAAGTGTCTGCTGTATAGAACAACAGTGACTTTTATCATAATGGTGACTTAACAAATCACATCCGTTACTGGTACCTGGTATGCATCCTTGGACCAGCTTTTTTCCATGTTCTTCCACAGAGAAGAGTCAACTAAGTTTGCCTTCTTTTAGCAAGGCACACTGAGTGTACAATAACTGTCCAGAACTTTGCAGCTAGTGACATATCATCAGTGAATTGAGGAAACAATAGCATAATGTAAATTGCTTGTTAAAGTCCAACATTCCATTATATTGCTTTTTTAAAATTAATTCTTAGTTTTAAAAATTTACATATACACAAAAAGAAAGTATATTAAACCACCATATGCACATCTTATAATATCAACATATACATTCTTAATATCAACTTTTACCAACACTCTGACATTCCTGTTTCATTTATACTGCCATGTTTTTTTTCCCTGACAGTATTTTAAGCAAATTTCAGATGAATATTCATAATATTTTAAGATTGGCCCCACCAAGGAAACTGCTTGCATTTGCATGCTATTCAAGCACAGTCAACTAAAAATGGATGGACCTTTTATAAGGACAAAATTCCAAGGTCCTCTTGAGACTATATGGGCATCAGCCCCAAATGATATTCCCCAGTTTATTAAAAGCAAACAACTGGCCATGCAGCCACCACCTAAAACAAAAGTGACGCAACACCTGATTGGCCTCCTTAGAGATCAGAGACAGCATATCCCAGGCTTGGGAGTTTTACTATAGCCAAGTCACCATAAAAGTGGCCAAGATCAAATGGGATCCCTGAAGCAAGAGATCTTGGAAATATTCCAGGTGTCAGTAACACAAGCCATACCATGTCCTTTACTTTCACTATCCCTTTCAGAGTGTATGTTATCATTGTTGTCTGTGAACAGTCTTAACGATGTTTGGTGTGCTTGCCTGTGAGACAGCCAATACTCACTGGCCCTTATTTTTTGAATTGGAAGATTTCCTCCCACTGCTGAACAGTACTCACCTTCTGGACTCTAACTGCCAACCTATCCTGAAGTCATATAGTCTCCCTGATGGAAACTTCCTGACTTCCTGACTTGACATATCCATCTTTCAGTGGGTGGTCTCTGAACCTAAGTCTATAAATTGAAAGAGCTCCCCCAAAACTCCATACAAAAATAAGTGTCTATTAAGAGCAAAGCCTGGTCCTACTTCTGTCTTATATTTGCCATTCTTATAATAATGTAAAGACTAGTGTGTTTTCACAGCTATAGGGATGAATTCATACCTGAATGTGTCTGTGGTTATAGATGAGCAAAATCCTGGACTTGATATACAAAGTTCTCCAGAGTTGGATTCTAACCTCTCTTTTCAAGCTTGTCCCTTGAGCTTCCTATACCTGCTATGTCTCAAAGCTCCAGTGAAATGTTTGCTTTTGGTCACACTAATTCCTCTACATGGAATACCTCCCTCACTCCATTTCTACATATCCAAATTTTACTTATTCTTCCAGGCCCGGGTCAAATATTACCACATTCTCTGACCTCTTATAGAACTTTATTTATAGTTCTTCACTGTATTATAGTCATTTATATTCATGACAAATTTTCAACAGTCTTTTTATTTTTTTGAGATATAATTGACATATAATATTTTATTAGTTTCAGGTGTACAACATAATGATTCAATATTTGTATATATTATGGAAAGATCACCACAATAAGTCTAGTTAACACCCAATCTTATATCGGGAGCTTAATTATATGAGGTTGGACTCTGGGGAAAGAAACATCAATAAGAAAATTCCTGCCCCCATGGGGACCATGTTTAACAGGGTGGCTGGACAATTAACAATTGCTGTTGTAGGACATGGCAAGGCTTCTAATAGGAATATGTCAGGGGTACAGTGGGAGGGCAAAAGAGGGGGTGGCTCCCACTGTTGGCCTTATTATTAAAGGCCCCAGAAAGAACTGATGCCTGAACACAGACTGGAAGGATGTATAGGAGTTCCAGCACAGCTAAGAGAGAGGAAGATGTGCCAATCTGTTACCGAATGCAAGTTCATGTGCCAGGTGCACAGTGAGGCCAAACAAACTAAAAAGTCAGAGCTTGGAGCAGAGAAAGTTTTATTGCAGGGGTGAGCAAGGAGAATGGGTGGCTAGTGCTCAAAATACCCCGAAATCCCTGAAGAGCTTCAGCAAAGCATTTTTAAAAGCCAGGTGAGGGAGTGGGGGCCACAGGGTATGTAATCAGTTTGTACACAATTCTCTGATTGGTTGATGTTGGGGCAATAGAGCAGTGAACATTATCATTCCTTAGGTGCTCATAGGTCTGGGGGCTCATGATCATCACGGAGTTAATTTCTTCTATTTGGTGGTGGTTTTAGCAACTGTAAAACAACTCAAGAAGTGTGCATCAAGTACTGTTATCTAGGTACTTCAGAGAGGAGCTACAGCAGAGGATATGGGGGAGGGATCTGTCCCGGGAAGGCCCTGTAGGGTCCTGCTTGGTTACAAATTCAAGTGTACTACAATTCTCCTCTCTGTTACTAAATTGTGAGCTCCTGAAGGCAGGGGTGGTTCCAACCCTTAAGGTCTCAGAGCACTTTTATGCCTAGCATAAAAGACTGGTTTACTAAATAAGTATCATCTGAAGGAGACTTTTAGGGTAAGTGTGGTCAAACAGCACATGGAATTGGGCAACAAATGATAAGAGGGTACCAATGAATACTTTACACTATTACTTAGACGGGTCCTGCCGCTACGAAAACGAGAGCAGAAAGGAGGTTACTGCTGTTCAAGTTCTGGTTAGAAACCTAGGAATACAGCACAGCACTTGTCTTTACAGAATCTGAAGACTCACACTGTTTCTACCATCATTAAGAGCCCTATCCTTTTATGCAAAGTGAATACTACTGATCTGTGACCTAGTTTGCGCAGGACAATAATAATGTTTCTGAGACTCCCACTGCTCTGCATTTTCTCTGTTTAGTCAAAAGGTACACATTTACAAGGCCATCAGCTAGGGTCAAGAGTGCAAACTAGGGTATAGGGAGAACTTTCACCTCATTAGCATCAAGTTCTCACCAGCTAAACTAATCTTCTCAGAAGAAAACTACCTGAATAGGTTATAAAAAATCATGATTTAAAAAAAAAAAAACACAGAGGTAGTAGAACACAGAAATTTGGAGTTAGAATACTTGGGTTCATTATTTAGCCCTATATTTTCATTTTGTACTGGTCAATTTCATCCCTTCTTTCACATCCAAGTTTCCAGGAAGTGGTCTATGCTAGTGGTCTTCGTTTTCTCACCTGTGGCCCACACAAATCAATCTTGATACACAATTCCATCTGTGCCATCTTACTAAAAGTGCTTTCCCTAGCATCACTGTTGTACCCTTTATCAAGAGTGACTTAACTTCACCATAGTACTTGGTGCCTTTGACCTTTCCAACCTACTCAAAACTGTCTGGGTTTTTTGTTTTCCAGTTTTTTCCACAAAATCCCTCTCTCTCTCTCTCTCCTCCTCTCTCTCAGGTTTCTTTCCATATTTTTCTTTCCCAGAGATTTTTCTTCAAATATTTTCTGTTTTTACTTTTAATACTCTGATGAATTTAATCCTCTTTCCTCATTATGTAAACACTGACGGAACTAAAATATAATTTTAGTCCGGGCTTCTGGCCTCTAGATTTCTATATCCAGCTCTACTTGAATGTCCCTTTTGAACATTCAAATTTAGTCTGTCCAAAATTGAACTCTATCAACATTTTATATCTTTAGTATCCACCTAGTGGCTCAAGTCTGAAAACTTGGCGTTGTCCTACGTTCTGAATTTGCCTTCATATCCTTTGTGCCCTTTTTCTTCTCAGCATCTCCACTGCCCTCAGTGGAGACCCTGGACTGCTTCAGTCTCCAATTTTACCTCTCCTTAAACTCTTTTCCCAACTGTTGCCAGTGTGTAAGTGTGTGTATTTTTTAAAAAACAAATCTAAGAATGTTATATACCTACTAAAATACCTTCATGACTTCCCATTGCTTCAGGCTGCCTTCCAATCTCCTCAGCTTTACATGAAAATTTTCTGTCATCTGGCTGCTCACATCTATAGTCTCATTAGTTGCCACTCCCCTCTTGTACCCTATGCTCCAGCCATCCTGCACCACTTGTGGATTCCATGGTTCCATGATTGTGCAGAAGTCTGTTCGTTATTCTGTACTGATGCTGCTGCCTTGATTACCCAGTGCAGTCATTGACCTATCTAACTTCATCGGCCCTTAAAATTTTAATTATCTACCTTTTAATAGTCCCTCCTAACACACATACCCAGAGCTAAACTGGATGAGCGGCCTTGTTTTGTTTTCATGTAATTTCATAGCATTCTGGATTTACTTTCTTGCAATCAACAATACTGTATTTTAATTATTTGTTGTCTATCTCCTCAATATTCTGTTTCTCCCTAATATTGGCACTCTGTGTTAGTTTTCTTTCTTCTCTACCACCCAGCACCGTATATGGCACAAAATAGCTATTCACAGCCCTCACAGCAAATGAATCTATGGTTAATAACCAGATATACCCTTTGTTAAAATGTGACAGAATAACTAACTCTGTATTGCAGGTTCTCCATTTATTAAATAAGAATTATAGCAATATCTACCTCACAGGATGGTGAAGGTTAGATGAAATGTTGCAGTAGAACAGATTTTGATGCTATAAAGCAATTTAAAAATTTTTTCAAATCAGAGCTCAATCCTTGGTTATAGTCCTTAGTCAATAAAAATGTGTTTACATTTCTCAAATATGTTTGGATTTCATAAAATTTTCATGCCCTAGAAGAAGATAGACCCAGTAATCACTTTCATAGTCTGAAAACATGAGTAAAAACAGAAGGCACGTAGCTGGAGCCATTACATTTGAGAATAGAAATGCAAACAAAAGCAAGCATGATACATTAATCTGCTGATATTAATGCCCAAATATGGGCATTTTATATATATACATATGCACACATATATATACATGCACATACGTATACACACGTACATACACACACACATATATATATATATAATTTAGATGTCTTCCTCTTACAAATAAGTTGTGAAAATAACAGCATAAAAGAACAGCTTTATATAACTTTTTTCTTTACATTCATCTTTTTTTTCTCCAGACAACACAGCTCTTAAAGTGGAAAATAAGACGAATACACTGCATTTGAAGGCTTTCTCTGCAGGATGACTCAGTCTTCTGGCTATTGTTCATTCTATTTATTTTGCTTATAGAGCCACTAGGAGGTTAATTTAAAGTTTTCAAGAAGTCAGTGTATTCACCTCTCAATTTACTTCTTAAATAAAAAACAAAAGAGTTAAATGGTCATCCTCCAAGTGCTGTTACATTCAGAAAATGACCAAGCAAAACACACTGTCACCTTTAGCACCACATTGTTGTGGAGCTGGTATTTTCAAGGTAAAATCTACTTTCATTATTGATTATAGCAGGTTCCTGTATTTCTGTAGTCAGAATCAGAGTTGAAGCTGGGAACATTAGATTCTTCTTTACCTCCTGTGTCACAGGGTATTTGGTCAGGCCTGTCAGACAGCAGAAGTTTAGTCTCATTTCTAAGGGTCAGACAACTCTGAGGTCCCTGCAGAGTTCTGGAAAAAATTGTCTTTGACCAACAATATGTTTTTTTTTAAATTCTGGAGAAATAGAAAATAAATTTTACAGTAATAAATTGAATGGCAGTTCAAGAGCTTGGCAAGTTAGATTTTATGAAAAGTTTATGAGGGTGTAGGGGAGAAAAAAGTTTTTATTCACACTCTTAAGTTCTGTGTCTGGGATCTACAAATTAAACTGACAAAAGACAGATTAACAGGAGAAACAGTTTATTATTATGCATATGGAGTTCTTCATAGAAAAATAGTGAAGATCCAAAGAAGTGGTTAGACCCAAAGAGTAATAAACTTGTGGAGAGGTGACAAGACAAAGGAAAAGGAGTTTGGGCTTTTAGCAGCAATAAATTATGGGAAGGTAACTCTATGGAAGGAAACAAATGAAAGATAAGTGTTGTTTAGTAAGGTTCTGTTTATGCAGACTCCTCTGGGTGCTATCTCTTGTGATAAGATCCACTCTCTCCTTCCTGGTACTGGGGAGGGAGACACCTTCTCAAAAGGAAGTGACAACTTGGCCAGTTCTTGGTATTTTTTTCCATATTTGGTATATATATTCTTTTTTTTCAACTTTTTTTTCACTATTGCAGTATAGTTGATTTACAGTGTTATGTTAGTTTCAGGCGTACAGCAAAGTGATTCAGATATACACATATATATTGTTTTTCAGATCCTTTTCCATTATAGGTTATTATAAGATATTGAATATAGTTCCCTGTGCTATACAGAAGGTCGTTGTTTATCTATTTTATGTATAATGGTATTTATATTCTTTAAATAAATTGCAGAAAGAGTTTAACTCCTATATGATTCCCTTCTCCATCTTATTTCCATCTCTCCATTCCAAGACATATTCTCATCCATATTTTCTCTTTTTCATTACAGAACTAATTTATTCTTTGGCTGCATGTTTATATTGATAAACAATTTATAGTTTGTATTTATATTAATATATTTTAAATAAGTCAAGAAAATAGAGAACTTTAACATTATTACTTCTTCATTAAAAATATGCATTTAATTGGAGGACACCATCCCCTCCTCAGGAGGCAGACATAGACTAGTGATGGAGATTTGGACTTGGAATCCAAAGGCTTAGTTTTAGGTTGTAGCTAAAGCTGTGTGTTTTGGACAAGTTCCATTAACTCTCTGAATTGCAGAATTACAGAAAAAAAAGAGAAAATATGTACTTTTTTGGGTTTGGTGAAGATTATATAAAATATGGTATACAGAAGTATTTGGGAAGCTATAAAATGTTTTTAATATAAAATATTATTATGTTATTTCTTCTCATCTCCTGATTCTTAAATACAACTATCGTTCTCTCAGTGTATCAAGAGGATAAATAGTTCTTAACTGTTCTGTAAAATTGCCTGAGCTCATAAAATATTTGCTTAAAGACTATTTCTAGGCCAATGGGAACCCTACCTATTTTGGGCTGGTAAATAATCATAGAGAAGTACAATGAGTTATATATATACAATTAAATGTTAAACCATTAAGCTCAGTGTTACAATATTATGGAGAATGAAAGGGGCCTTAGAGATTATCTGATTCAGTAGTCTAATTTAACACCTAAGAATAAAATACAGTCAGAGCCAACTTGTTTTAGTCACACATGGAGACTTTTAAGCAGAAAATAAACATTGATTGAATTGTGATGATACCCCTTCCATTTAAAGTAATATGTTTTTTTAAATTTGTGTTTCCAGTGTTAAAAAGAGAGCTAAGACTTTCTTTATTGAAAATGATTAATGTTGAAACTGGCACTGTTGGAGCAAAGTCCTGATGGGAGATTTTCTCCTCTCCTGAAGATGAGCCAGGCACTTATTCACAGAGTTATAATGTAAATATGGACTTTTCTGTCAACTGTGTGTCTCTTTTTCATTGTCATAAACTGCTATTGCATGTACATCAGTGGCAGAGTTTCTAGTGATGATGCTGTTGTTTTTCCTCGTCTCAGATCAGGGCCCAGACTATTTGCTCATTCTGGAGGAGTGAAGATACTGACAGATCAGATGCTGCCAGCAGCTGTCTGTCAGCCTGGAGACAGAGGGGGTGCTCAGTGACAGGGCTGGGGCTCAAGCAGCTGTTTCAGCTGCTATTCACTCTGGAGTTCAGGGCATGTGTCTCACACTACCTGTCTTTCAAAGAAGTTAGCTTCCTATGTGGAAAGATATGTAAATCCCAAAGAATCCAAGGGTGAAAGAGAGCAGTGCACATTATAATTATGCTTTATTCTTCAATCTGTGCCCAAATATGAGGCTCACTCTTATTTATTCTGCCCTTTTCCCTGGGCACGTCCAAATTGCTTGAGTTTCAGCTACGTACACTTATGCCAGACAGAACCATCACACATCTGCTGTAAAACCACTCACAGTGTATCAGTATATCTTGCAGCACTGAAGTTGGTGTGTTTTAGGGGAAAGAACACCAGACCAGAATCTAAATGGTCTGGGTTACAGTCCTGGCTCCGTGATGGATTGGCTGTGTGACCTGGGGAAACACTTTCTGTCTAGACCTCAGTTTTTCCGACTGCCAAATCAGGTGGTTGTTTAGGTAATTGCTGAAGTTCCTTTTAGCTCCGATTCTATGATTTCTAAACAGATGATTATAATAACAGCTACAGTGTATTGAACACACACTTCTGGCTGGACACTGGTCCAAATCATTTACATGGATTAAATTATTTACTCCTCAAAACAGCCCTTTGGTGAAGTAAGTGCTGCCATTGATTTGTAAAGGAGGGAAGCAATGCTAAATAATTTCTTCAAGTTCCTGTTAGTAAGGGCAGAACTGATATTCAAACCTATTTATATCTGTTATCGGAGTTAGAGGATGAAGGTGCCTTGAAGAGAATTCTAATGGCCCTGTAGACCTGGACCTCAAAAAACCCAAGTTGTCCTAGAATTAACTCCTTGTGTCTGGAATTTTCATAGTATTTCTGAAATTTCTACTATTAGGTTCCCTCTCCCACAACAACATAGTGTTGAGTTTGGACTCCTTGGAGTTTTAGAGCACTTTTATGATTTCCTTAGAAGTTTTGTATTAAAAAAAAAAAATTGCTTCCCTCCCACTCTCTGTCCTGTGAACATCTCAGTTTGGAATACTATTTATAAACTAACAAAGAAAGTAGAAATTAAAATTAATCTTATTGTTACATTTACTTGCATATTTTTAATCTGTGATATAAGGTTAATCCCTGTTGATGTTTTAATTATTGAAAGCATAAAATGCATGAGATACTAGAATGAATTTCAAAATAATAATTGTCAGCTTTTTTGAGGAATAATTGACCAATAAATATTATTTATTCCTTATGTTTTTGCTTTCTGCTAAGAAGAAAAAGAGGACAAAGTTTTTGGAAAGAAACGACAGGGTTTAGAAGCAGATTTACTTCAACTCACCGTTGGTTTTTCCATTTGCAAAAATGGTAAATGATATCTCCCTCACCAGCACAAAGATACAACAATATACAGAGACATTAAGTACCCTAAAGCTATACCTCTCTCCTTGATTGTATTAATAGCCTTCTCATGAGACTCCATATCACCAATATCTCTTCTTCTATTTTATTTATTTATTGATATCAAAATGATCACTGTGATTACATTACTATTTTTTCAGCTTAAAACATTCAATTATTCCTCTTTTCCAAGAGGAGCAAACTCAAGTTCTTCCATTTGGCACACAAGATCTGTCCCAATTGAATTGGAGTGTCTCTTTCCTGTCTTGCGTGTCCTCATGTGAGAACCTGGCTCTCCCCTTCTTTCCTGCATCGCTGCGTGCCCTAGGTAGTCAAATGAACTTTCAGTGTGGCCACCTCAAGCTAGAGTCTATGATCTCTCTGTTTTCGCATAATGTGTTCTAACTGCCTGGAATTCTCCTCTTTTCTTTCCAACTGACAGGCTCTCATCTTTCAAGGTCTTACTGAATTATCACCTCCCCTAAGAGCCTTCCCAAGCACTGCCTTTCCCCAGCTAGTCCTTTTTTACTTCCCACTCTTAAGGCACATAGTGTTGACTCACCTACTATACTGAATCCCAGTTGTTAGTTTACTCCATCAGATTATGGAAGCAAGAGTTAGATCTTCTTGTTCACACATTGTCTCTTGTTCTCTGATGTAGTGGTGATAAATTGCAACAAACAAACCATCAACATCTGAATGTTCATTTTTTCCTGACTCTCCAGACACTACAGTAAAGATCTTTCCAGAGTTTAGATAGCTTTCATTCAAAATAGCAGTATGTTTTTTAAAAAAGGGAACCTGTAAAATATGAAGAATAAATGAGTTTTTCAGAGCATATATCTTGGAAAGCGCTTATATGCAATGAATGTATCACGTGAATGCAGTTGAAGAACATAGTACATATTTGTCATGACTTCATATTAATAAAAACAACTGAAGTTACATAAGAATAGAAAAATATTACATAAAACTCCAAGTTTATAGTGACTTAAACATGACACGTACATTTTCCTCATAACTCTCACACTGAAAACCAGAATTTTCAGTGCACTTTTTTAAAATGCCAAAAATGTGTCATTATAATTTGGTAGAATGTAATTGACCAGAAGCCCATGTTGAGTTTCAACTAGGCATGTGGATTTTCGCACCACTGGAAAACCTGAAGGTAAAAATGATACAGCAGCTCTTCTGAAGAAATTTCTTACTGTCTTCTGCTTGCTCTTGTTATGCCTAACTATGGCTACCAGCCTGTACATATTGAGCATTTCCTACGGTATAGCAAGTGATCTTTATTCCATAAAAGTTATGATATTTTCCTAACACAATCTAGACTCTAACAGAATAATTTTCCATCTTCAGTCACAATGATTTGCCTTGCGCATGTTGCACAGATTGGACTGTTGCAACATCACCAACTAGTCATTTGCAGCCTGGCATGTGCCACCATCACCAAGAGCTTAGTATCATAGCAAATTGTTCTTCAGCATTTTTCATGGAGTGCTTTTAAAAGAACATGATCATTTAAAAAATTTTAGAACAGTTCTACATTTTGGACACCTTTGTTTAGCTTTCTGTATAAACAAGCTTTATCTATACATTGTATTGCCTGGTGCCATTGTTTTTTTCTATCATTAATGCTCATCATATTAGCAGGAATTAGAAATAGGATAGATGTTAATATCCCTGTTTGGAAATTGGAGAAAATAATTCTGATAGAAGACACTGGATGACCTGTGATCCCTGAAGGCACCTTTGTGTAATATAACTAGAACCAAATGCCTGACTCCTAAATCCCTAGTGCTATTGTCTAAACTTAGTGACTCTGATTCTTCTATATAACTTCATTAGCCCTAGACCTTTCTCCCTTCTCAGCCAAGCATGGGTGTCCATCACAAAATATTTATTTATATTCTATAGGTCTTTACATTTCTCCCCTCAGGTCTTTCCTCATTGCTTTTGGTTCTTTTCTGGCCCTGCCTCAATATCTATCACCTCGTAATACTCTAAGTATCTTCTTACTAGGCTCTCTGCTTCCAAACTACTAACCCTCCTATACAACACTCCATTTTCCTGCCTGGGTAATCTTTCTATATCATAAATCTGACTGTGATGCTTTACTTACCAGGCAATTTCCTATCACCCCAAGAGGCCATACTCTTTAGAAGAGAACAATGAATCATCTTGATTAGCCCTGTTTACCTCTCCAGCTTCCAGTCTAACCAATCCCTACCCCTTGCAAACCTCAATCCAGCTGCCCCCTTTCAGTTATCTTAATGAATGCATGAGCGTGTTTTTTTTTTTTGTTTTTTTTGTTTTTTGTTTTTTTTTTTTAAAGTTTTTCTTTAAATTTATTTATTTTTATTTTTGGCTGCCTTGGGTCTTTGTTGCTGCACCCAGGCTTTTTCTCTAGTTGCGGTGAGCGGGGGCTACTCTTCGTTGCAATTTGCGGGCTTTTCACTGGGTGGCTTCTCTTGTTGTGGAGCACAGGCTCTAGACACGCGGGCTTCAGTAGTTGTGGCACTCGGGCTCAGTAGTTGTGGCTCGTGGGCTCTAGAGTGCAGGCTCAGTAGTTGTGGCACACGGGCTTAGTTGCTCCACGGCATGTGGGATCTTCCCGGACCAGGGCTTGAACCCATGTCCGCTGCATTGGCAGGCAGATTCTTAACCACTGTGCCACCCGGGAAGTCCCATGAGCGTGTTTTAAAGGCTGTTCACTGGCGTATTTTGGTCTCTGAAATAACTTCTCCACTGTCTCCCTGATTCATTCTTAAAGGGCCGACTTATGAATATTAAATTTTTGTTTTATGTCTCCACCTCCACACATTCCTGCCACAGAAATGGTGTTACTTTAAGCATACCTCTGTTCATATATTTATACCACACAATAATTCTTGTGTGACTGGAAGAATCACTGAGGTCAAGAAATTTTTCCTGTGAATATAAAGGAGGAAATTGCACTTTGATATGTTTAACAAATGAATCCAGTCTTGCATAGACAATTTTTACATTGGATAGAAAATCATGTTTTTAAGTTTGTGTTTTATTTCTAAGTTATTAAAGTATCTAAATAAGGTTTATTCAGTTAGCTTAAATTCAACAACAAAATCACATAGAATATCCAATTTAGAAAGTATTTTCTCCATCATACAAGTTTCTTTTCAAAATTAGCTATTCGGAAAATAAAATAAAATAAAAATCAGTTATTCGGGTGACTATATTTAAAATGTCTTCTTTACTTTGAAGAGGTGGATTGTATGATTAGTTTTCTAATATCTGCCAGGTAGCACACTACCAGCAGTAAATATTGTTGTCTCTACAGTTGCTGACAGAGATGTTCACAGATACACTGAAATAGAAGTGTCAGTTCAGACCTTTTCTTGTTTATTTATTCTAGTTGTATTGCCTTATGGTCAAACCACAGTTTCCTTAAAGGAACTTTCTTAGGGCTCTTTGCATTTTACAAGGGCTAATTAAGGTACATTAGATGGTATGATGCATAAATCCCACTTAATCAGACATTCACAAACTTTAAATGTCTCAATCCACTGCTAGTGAATAAATACGGATACTGCCTCAATCTTTCCTCATTGTTGCATCCCAGCTTCCATGAAGACACTTCACTTTCTGTAGTGACAATGCAACTATTTGGCCCACGTTCCTAGTGATGACACCAGTCTCTCTCTGTCTCTGTTTCTTTCTGACTCTCTCTCTGTCTGCCTCTCTCCCTCTCTCCCTCTCTGTACACACATACACAAACACACATCCATATGTGTATATACACACAAACATATATGTATATGTGACACCTTAATAGGTCCTATCACATATGCCTGACCACTTACCTGGAAGTTAGAGCAGGTAACATAGAGCCTAGGGAGGAGGAAGAAAGGATGTGGATGCTTAGAGCTTAACGGAAACTTCAGACTTAAGAAAGATAGGTAAAGGGGATCTTCAGCGCTTTTTTAGGGTAGGATATAAAGAAATGCTCAGGGAGGAAGCCCTATATAGAAATTAAGAGAGTCAAAAATGAACTGGGGGAGAACTCTAATAAATGGTTCATTTTTGATCAAAGCAAAATCAGTTTTTTACTTGATCGTCCTCTTTTACTAACCTCTTTAAGACGTAGTGTACATACTTGAAGAGCCCCAAGAGAGCATGATGGAATTGCTCATATATGAGAGTTGAAGGAATGGGAGGCGGTCGTTAAACAACACACACATGATTTTTAAGGGCAAACATGCATGAAATTATAAAAACACTGCCTTGAACAAGAACGTTGATCACATCTAACATGTATCGGGGTATTGTTTTTGGCTCTTCTGTTGATGGCCTTTTTTTCCCCTTGAGTATATCAGTTTAGTAATACTCATGCTGACGCATTCCTGATAGACAGATGGAAGAACCACAGAGGAGCTGGGGTTATTTGCTGCTGCTTTGTCTGTGTCTTTGTGTCTCTGGCCAAGTTGGGACACTGTGATTAATATGAGATACAGATGTCAGCTGTGCAATCAGTGTCTGACTCTGGCTGGCTGACAGGCTGACTTGGCTGTGCAGGTGACAGTTTTCATTTGCTTGGGCTTGTGTAAGTACCTCCCTCCTCCCCAGGAAGGAGAGGGTCTCTCTGTGGCAATTCAAGGATGACATTCATTCCCCAGACTCCTAAGGATGTAGAGACCAGAGATCAAGCTACTGCTTATAGGATTTTTTGTAGTTTCCAGCAACTAAAGTGGAGGTTTAATGAAGACTTGTTAAGTCAATATAGACACATATGAACCTTCTACTTTCACTCCAAATAACTAATTTCCAAATGAGAGGAATAATTCATGTGATTTATTTAAAATGGAAACATATTTGGTTTCTAGTCATGTACCTGCCACTTACAAGCTGTGAGACTTTATGGCAAGTTAAATATAGCATTCTGAACCTCAAATCCAGATAGGAATGACAGTACCTACCTGAGACACTGTTGAGATTACTAAAATGAGATTATGCACAAAAATTCATAGGGCTCACAGTGGGTACTTAATAAATGTCAATTATCCTGTCTCTTTTCTCTACTCCTTTCTTAGATTGTGTAAAAAAACCCCCAGATATGTGTTCAAATAAAAAATAATAATAACAACAACAATAATAAGATTGTTTATTATGAGCCCATACTGAGCTAGTGCTTTGTATATATTATATTTAATTTCCCCAATAACACTATGAGGTAGATAATATTATTATTATCCCCATATTATAGGTAAGGAAAATTAAACATAAAGTGGTAGATTAAAATCAAACTTTAACTGTTTGCTCTTTATAGCTCTAAAGCAGATGCCGGTTATGCTGCCCTATGTTAAGGCCATATTTTTAATGTTAAATAACAAATTAAAAACTGTTTATAATTTACCTGTTACTCTCAAACACCTGAGCATGAATGAAAGTGCAAAGACCCCCATGAAAATAAACACAAGTACACATAGCTGTTGAGTAACCCTACAGTTACAAACTATAAGCATCAAGCATCAATATTATTTCTGTTCTCAATAGGAAACCTGAGAGCTTCTTAAAGGTGGGACTCAGTCACTGATTTGCCAGACAGTAATCCACCTTGTTCACAGACATAAAATACTTCGCTTTTAGCTCTGTCATCTAATCCCGTAGAAAACTGGATGATTGCCCATAAAACTAGGCCCTGGTGCTACACTCACTTAACTATACTACATGGTCATCTCAAAAGAGCTTTTAGTTTCAGGTAAGTCTAAAAAATTGGAGGCTGGCTAAAAAACAATTAAAATAATCTTCTGCAGTCCTTAGCTACCTCAGTTGTATTTATTCCTTCCTGCTGACCTCTCTCACTAAACAGCAGGATTCTCCTCCTCCAGAGTCAACCACTCCCACTGTTCGTCCTTCTCTTCTAAGACTTCTATCAATTTGCTGCATATCCTTGTCCTTGAGTTGCCACCCCCTTTCAGGTAACTGCATAGCAAATCTGTGCTAAAACAAATTTAATTCCAGTCCTTGTTCTATCAGACTGTCTCCGCTTTTTCTCTTTGTCTCTGTTCTCAGTGTCTTCAGATATAGTTTAAAGGTCTTTAACGAAATGATTCCTAAGACTAAGTCTAATGTATTTTATTATTCAAGCCCTAACCCTTCTACACAGCTTCCTCCAAGTCATCTGACAGCTCGCTCTTCAAGTCATCTGACACCATCTCTGTCATCTCTTTGCCCACATCTCAGTTAACAACGCCCACTTTTCTTGCTAATAAAGACTATTGCCTTTCCTTCTCTGTAAAAGTTTCCTTTTTTTTTTTTTTATCTCTGTGACATTCTATTCTTGGTTTCTCCACATAACTCTACTTTGTCTATGGTGTTTACTTTAAGCTCCTATGATATTCTGAAAATTCTAGAGACTAAATGTTCAGGTATTGGCTATGAGGTGATACAAGAAAGCTCAGTGGTCAAAAGAATTTTGACTCATCCTGCCTAACCATGGTTTTGCCTAAAATCCCGTGAGCAGAGAGCTCATCAGTAATGATAATACCTGTAAGGGCATGGTGCTTTAACAATTCCTACACACCTTATCATTAGATCATTAGTACAATATATGTGGCAATTTATAATACGAAGGAGTAGTTTAGGATATGCTGAAGTTCAGGAAGCAGAAATGAAAGCACCATTACCAAAAGATATCTTTGGAGATTTTATAATCTGCATAGCATTCAATATATAGGTATACTTTTTTTCTTTTAGTTATGACTGTGTAGTGTAATGAGAAAACCACAATACTAGTTATCAAAAAATCCAGGCTCCATCCAGCCTCTGCTTGTCTTGTTCTAACCATGTGACTTAAGGCAATTTAATACAATACATTCTATAAGTGTTTTTAATGCCTATCATGTACAAGAAACATGCTAGGTACTGCCAAAGATATGAAGAGAAGCTAACAAAAATCTTTTCCCTCAGAGCTTTTACATTAAATTGGAAGGAATGAAAGAAGTCCCATTCCCTTCCTGTGATGGTTAGAATGTATTATTTCAAAGATACCTTCTAGCATCTTCAATCTATTCTTTGATCTAAGAAATGAAACGTAGAGAAAAATGTTCTCTTTTTTGCTTTTTTATTTATTTTTTATCATTTTTTGAAATTTTTTTTTCCTTCTGTGTGTTTTTGTCTGTGGTTTTCTTGCTATATTATCGGAGAACTCAAGGATTCTGTAAGAGCCAGATAATTTTACACTGGAAATATGCCCTGAGAGCCCTCCTAATCCTACCCAACTATCTTTCTTCTGTGTTATTATTGATTACAGGGAGGTTTCATGTGAAGAAATGTGTGGTGTGCCTAACACCCATCCTTGTGCCTAGGAAAAGCTTGTGTATCTAGTCACCAATCCTATCCTTATTTGTAGAAGCAGGACATGGGCCATGGTGTTCAGGGTAGGTGGGAGCCCAGACTGTGCTTCACATCTAATTCTGGAGACAAGGACTTAATTAAGCAAGCATTCCACACACTGGGGCTGAAATCAACAGAGCTGAAGATTTTCAGCATCACCACTGCTGAAAACATAGTCAAAAGTAGCAGCTAATCCCTCCCTTCTCAGTTATTTCCTGACACCCTATTTTAAAAATATTGGAACTTTGAAACAGTGTTAATTCTGAAAGTGCCACTCGACTTCCAAAATTATGTACTTGCTCTCTTCTTAAATTATACGACTTAGAAGAAATATGTGTTAAACAGATACACTGGGGATTGTGGCGGCAGGAGTGTGGTTGTAGAGAAAAACCGCCTCGCCTCCAAGCCAGGAAGTTGGCCGTCAGTCCTCCTGAGAAAATAAATGAGACAACATTCTTCTCACCTTCATCTCCAGCCTCTGGGACTGTACTTGGTGGGAAGTGAGATTTGCCAGAACACAGACACCTCCCCAGATTATTCCGTGACTTTTCCTGCCTGGTGAAGATCTGCATCCCTCCCAGCACAGTTACACCCTTGGAAGGAAGGTTCACAAAGGCAGCCATCTGTCGGGGAGACAGATGCCCTGTGTTTACTCTGAAACTGCCTCCTTCCAGACTTGCCCTTGAGATGTTTCCCAGTCTGGAATGTACTGCAGTTTGCTGCTGTGTGGGTGCGCTCAGACTGCATTTCACATGAACTCGTATGTCAAGGCCCGTCATGATAAATGCCTGTGATTTTATGGTCATCTTGATGGGATTTGAATGCTGGTCCTGCGCTTGCTATCAAGATGGACTTTGTTATTTAGCCTTTCTGAGCCTCAGTTTGCTCATATGTAAAATGAATATCAGAATGCCAATTTGTTAGAATGATCGTTAGAGTTCATTGATATGCTGCAGGTGAAGTGACTAGCACTTTACCCAGCAAACAGTTTGCACTTATTAAATGTTACTTATTCCAGGCATTCTGTTGATGCCAGTGTCTGGAAGGATCGAGGGTGTTAAGGACGGCATCACTGGTATAGTCATCTCAGGCTCCAGGGGAATAGGAAGCAGCTGGAAAATATGATCTCCCCACACCTTCCCTTTGCTAACTCATAGAACCAGAGCCTTGGGGATGCATAAGGCCAACCTCAGAGATGAGGACGATTCATCATGCAGTGCCAGCTCTTCCACCTCTGTTTAACGGCACAGGCTGGTTGGGAGGTTCTCCACATTGGCAGGGTCGGTTCTCATGAGGCCAGACCACTTGGCAGAGCTCCCAGGGCTATCAGGCCACTGTATTTATCGTAAGAAAATCTCTGGAAGCATGCTGATTTAGAGGGAGTCCATACTGTCCCAGCAACAAGACAGCTGTCAGAAGGATGTTCTGTGCTATATAAATTAAATCATTTCATTCCATAAATTACAAAATATTCACTGTACATTCTTTCCAGTGGTGAGATGGTAGAATATCATAGACGAAGTTCTGGTGAACTTTTAATTGGCAAATGATAACTCCTGATTTGTTTCAAATGGGACATTTACATCCCAGTGACATGATATTGCAGAGATGTCGAGTGGAGTGTCAAGTGGTACTCTAGCCTAACGGGCAACAAGAGGCAAAGCAAGCACTTGGAAGATGAATGTGATTAATGCTTTCAAGATATTGCCATTTAAAGGCTTGATGCATTTGCTATTAGGCACAGAAGAATTCTCTTCTAGAGAAAAAAGGATTTCTTTATTTATTTAAATAAATAATCACCAGATGTCGTCTTTTCAGATTAAATGTTTCATTTGGTATCAGACAGCCAGCACCCGGGGAAGGCCAACATGACGGCATATAATGACTCCAAATAGCACAGATAAATTTAGAATTTTCACTCATGAAAAGGGGTGTGATTCCTCTGGCTCTTACAACTGATTGTGTTCATGTTCTAAGTTAAAATGTATTGTACACTAGCATCCTTTGGTCTCTGTGGAGATCACTCACATTTACTTTCACTGTCTGTCATCTTACTTGATCCCCATCCATCTCCTACCTACCCTCATGCTTCCCTATCCCCCCTCCTGCTTACTCACTCATGTTTTTACCTACTCTATTCACGTCTTTGAATGCATGTAGGTGTTAGTAAGTTTGTCAGCATGTGTGTTTGTTAGGGTATCTCTGTGGGTTTATCTACTTGAACATGTGCTTACCTGTATGTAAGTGGACTTAAGAATCTCAGCCTACAGTTGGATAGCCACCTGAATCTCAAATTCCTCCGTCCCTTAACCATATGTTTCTGGCGTTATTCCATATCATATCAGGTGGGAGAGTAATCCCTCTTGAGGATTAATTTTGCATAGTTCACTTCTGCTGGATTTGGAGCAAAGTGCTTCCCTCCCTCTGTTTTCTTTTTTTTTTTTTTAATTAATTAATTTATTTATTTATTTTTGGCTGCATTGGGTCTTCGTTGCTGCACGCGGGTTTTCTCTAGTTGCGGCGAGCGGGGGCTGCTTTTCGTTGCGGTGTGCGGGCTTCTCATTGCGGTGGCTTCTCGTTGCAGAGCACGGGCTCTAGGCGCATGGGCTTCATTAGTTGTGGTGCGTGGGCTCAGTAGTTGTGGCTCACAGGCTCTAGAGTGCAGGCTCAGGAGTTGTGGCGCACGGGCTTAGTTGCTCCGCGGCATGTGGGATCTTCCCGGACCAGGGCTCAAACCCGTGTCTCCTGCATTGGCAGGCGGATTCTTAACCACTGCGCCACCAGGGAAGCCCCCTCCCTCTGTTTTCTTATCTATTTCCTTAGTGAAGGAAGCAATGGGAAGAGCAACCACAAATTTAGGATCAAAGAGCCATCTGAATTTTGATTTCAGTAATTGTTCTCAGGACAGCAGGAATCCCGTGTGTCACAGATGTATTAGTTATGGTATCGAAACGTAGAACAGAAAGGAAACATAATCACTCACTTCCTCCACCATTAAACCACGTAGCACGGACACCCAGGGCTGAGCTGGACTTTGAGAAGTCATTGTTCCATTCCAGGTTTTCTGACACAAAGGCAGCCTTATACACTTATTCCTGGTGTGATACATGTCAGGCACACCAAAACACCTTTAATTCTGTGAGAACATAAAAGAATTTTCTAATTCTTAAATTGTTTGAATGTTTCTAATAAAATGAAGTCTATAATTATCTAAAATAAAAGAGAAAGAATTACACCACACTATCTAAAAACTTAAATTGAGTTCCTACCACGTACCAGGCCTTTTTCTATACTTTTCTTCTCAATATTCAATCTTTATAACCATTCTGCATGGCGGTATTACTTCGGAAAGTTAGCATGATTAAGTGACTTTCTACCTATTAAGTGGCCGAGCAAGAATAATAGCTATAACCCTTCTATCAGTAGTCATCTACTAGCTAGGAGTACAATGGGTATAGAAGTGAATTTCCTGTAGCTTTCTTCCCTGCCTAGGGCTTAGTAACATGTTAGTTATTTTTCATCTTTTATTCTCAAGTTAGGACTCTAACTCCTGGAATTCAGGATCCATGTAAAATTCAACTTGATATCAAATACAGTATATAGCTCATAGTAGGTATTTAATAAAAGTGCATTGATATTGTCTCTTCCTCAGTTTCTTAAAGAATGCTTTAAATCTCTGCTTTCTTTTCTTCTCTTCTTAATTGACTTTCTTCTCTCATTTCTTATTCCTATATAATCTCCTTTCCCTAACTCAATGGGTCAGAATTACTTAATTGTATGAGGTTTGTAAAGTTTTTAGCCATGTTTATGGAAAGCATCAAATACATTGAAACAACATACCTTTAAGTTAAAAAAAAAAAAAAAGTAACTATTGGGAATAAGTTTTTTTGGTCCTCTGAAAAAACTCGCTATAAAATAAAGTGTATGAATAATAAAGATTGTGCTGATAAAATTTGTTCAATATGTAGAATATTTCTAGAATTACAGTCTATTTCTAGGGAACAGAACTTTAAATTCTGTCTGCTTATATGCCCCACATATTTGTAAAGTGCCTACTCTGTGCCAGATTGTGTGTTTGGGTCAGAGTATAGAGAACAAAGACATGGTTTCTACCTTTAAGCAAATTAAGGTTGAATGACCATAATTTGGGAGGATTAGATATGTGATGTCTGGATATATGTGAGCCAACTATTGAATTGTCATGCGAGAAGTTCTATGACAGAGATTATGCTGGTATTTTGGAAGAACAGAATAATGGTGTCTAATTGAGACCTTGAATCAGGAAAGTTTGCCTAGAGAAGTTGGCACATGAAAGGAGTTTTAAAGAACAAACAGTGGTATTTGGTTCCATAGAAAAGAGAGAGAGAAGATGAAGTTAAGAATTGAATAACTCTCAAGGTTCATTCTTCTGCATTTCACAGGGTTAGACTTGACTTAATTCAATTTGCTCTTTTTCCAAACTAGCTTCTTTAAAGACATGCATGAACTATTTCTATTACTATTTTTGTTCTTTTAGTTTGTAAGACTATGAATGAATTCACAATATAATTTTTCAAAATCTTAGCCCAACCTCCTAATTCTTTCCAGTTAAATGAAATATTGGAGTGGGTTCTCAATTTGTAATGTCTTAATTTTTGATATTTTTAATTAAATAAAGTTCAGCTGCCATGCAGTCTGAACCAGTTTAACAAAGCTTTGCCTTAGTGAATATCCATGACTCCTTTTATTGAAAAGATAAGACTCGTAAATAGCATGCAAACTATTGAAAATAGATCCTCTAGGTTAATTAAAAATAATTTCTTCTCTTAAAATGGTTAACTACAGTTCCTGAAGTTTGCATATCCCATCTGATTGCTCCAAGATGCATTTTTCACAAATAGAACACAAGTGAACGCCAGCTCAACTCATCCCAAATGATGTTACAAATTAGTGTATTCGAGATTAATGTGGTATTGAAGTACATATAAATAAACATTTGTTATTGCACTGTAACAGGATTTAGATTTATAATCTTTAAAATGCAAAACCAGCAAAGAACATTTGCAACAACTTTATCTAGTTTAACACCATAACAAGTATAATTAGAGCCTAAACATCCACATTAATGAGGAGACTGGGATTAGATAATGGATATGGAAAAGGGAAGAAGGCAGAAAACTAAATGAGAATTGATCCCTTTGGCTGCAGATGTCCAGATCCTGAGAGATTAGCTCATATTATCTTCATGTCTGTTGAAATACTTAACACATTTCACCTAATACCAACTCGAGTCTTTGTCCATGTTCTACTACCAGCTGGATGTATGAACTTGGGTGGGTCATTTTTTTTTTCTGTAACTGCTTTGTGTGATCTCTTAAGTTTCTTCTTCTGTTATGTATTTAATTCTGGTAGGTATCTCCTGTCTAAAAGATGATTGGACAGGTTGTGTAAAATGTTAAGCTGCTACCAGGAAATGAGCCATAAACTCTGGCAGGTATAATCACTCTTTCAAAACTTTGGGAATTATCCTTTATGCCTTAAAAATGCACAGAGTTGGCAAATAGGTTTCTATTTGTATGCCATGTTTGTTGTACTGGTTGCCCAGAACACTGTTATCCTTATTAATTCTAAGGTCTAGATAAGTCTTGAATCAGCTATAATGTGCAGTAGTTGAACTTAAACTCCTGCATGAAGTGCAGGGGGAGCTAAATGGGCCTCAAATCATTAAACAATCTTTTCCCCCAGTGCCTCACAAAATCAAAGTCAGAGCCTCATAGGATTCCCATGTGGATAAAGAACCACCAAATATGAAATCACAATCAAAGATCACTTAACACACAAGGAAACAAGTCACATGAGCAAAATTCAGTAAAACAGCATTCATAGAATTTCACATATTAGAATTATCAGCTATAGTATGTAAAGCACCTGTGCATGAAATATAAGAAAATGAACCAGGAGGAAATATCTATGAGATAAGAAATAGTGAGAGAAGAAAATGATTAAAAAATTCTTTAAATTTTAAAAAATATTGGCTATGTAAAATAATAACATGTCTGATTTGGGGGATAACCAAAGAACAAAAGTACAATACTCTTAAATGGAATTGTAAGTGAAACTGGAGTTTATCTGCCTCAGCAAGAGGTTTGGGTTTTAGCAGCCATGTGGGAAAAAGAGACATGGTGTACACCCTGATCCTGTGGAGAGATAGAACTGAGAAACCTGAAAAAAGTTAAGAATTTTAAGGGTTACATAATGACTAAAAGTATGATAGGAAAAAAAAATATGCCTGACATAAATGAGAAACAAGAAGGAAACATTTCTTTTGCCTTGGGTCCCCTAAGAGATTGAAACCATAAGCCTATTTTCCTTCAAAGAAAAGAAACTCAGGTCAATAAAATTAACTTAAAGTTAGCCTGAATTAGCAGCATTCTGGAGTCCTAACAAAACCAAATAAAAATAATTTCTAAAAGATATACCCTCAACCTAGGGCTCACTGGATTCTCACATATAAAATTCCAATGAACATGACTTAATAATCCAAAATTACCAGGCATACTAGGAAATAGTTCACATTGACAAAAAAAAATCAGTGTAAATATCATGAACAGGGGAAAAAACACAATTAGACCTTAGCCACCAAAAATATCAGAGAGAATACATAACTACATATAAAATAATTAAAGAAGTAAATCGAGAACAAGATTGTAGAAAACTATCAGATAGGAAAACAAGTAAACAAAGCTTCTATTAATGAAAAACATAATTATTGAAATTAAAACTGTCAGTGAATTTGATAACAATGTAGATAAGATATAAAGAGAAAATTAGCAAACTGTATACCCAAATAAATTACTCGGAATTAACCAAAGAGATATTACTGTTTGGAATTCAAAATGGTATAGCCATGTTGGAAATGTTTACCAGTTTATCATGGAGTAAATCATACAGTTACCTTACAACCCAGCAATATTACTCTAAGGTAAATATCCAAGAGAAATAAAAACATATATCAATATAAAAACCTGTATGCAACTATTTATAATGGCTTTATTTATAATCGACAAAATCTAGGATCAATCCAAATACCAATATTTAATCAATAGGTAAATGCATAATTATGATAAATACATATAATCAGATATTACTCAGAAACAAAAAGGCGTAAACTATTGATACAAGCAACATCACAGATGAATCTCAAATGAATTAAACTAAATGAAAAGTCTATATGTTTACATTTATATGACATTCTTAGAAAGGCAAACTATAGTAACACATAATATATTGGTGGTTGCTAAGGACGAGGGGTGAGAGAGCAGGTTGACTACAACGAAAAATAAGGGAATTGGGGGGCAATGAAACTTTTATACATTTTGATTTAGTGGTGGTTGCTTTACTATGCCCTTTTCAAAACACATAGAACTTATACTACATAAAGGGTGAATTTTGCTGTATGTAAACAAGGCCTCAAAAAATAAAAATTTATAATGTAAAATATAAACAGCAAAAGTCAATGAGTTATAAAGAGGATGGCTACATAATAAGATAAGTAACAATTCACTAAAGAATTAAACTGGGAAATTAAACTAATCTTTTGACATTGCTCTTAATAGTTGACCTCCCTCCAAAAAAAGGAATGGTGAAAAATAAATTAATAATACAATTAATAATTATAATTGAGCAAACATGTATAGCACTATATTGGCCATGACCCTAGAAGGAAACAGATGGCACATTCATATGGGTTAATTGAGTAGGGTTGAGCAAAAGGACTATTAACTGAGTTGTCAGAGTTAAGGGAAACCAAGAAGGGATGATGAAGTTTTCCAGGAGCTAGCTATAGCATGGAACCATACTACCTCTAAATGTAAAGAAACAAGTAGAGGAGAGTCTCCCTGAACCCAGTGAAATGTGTAGCTATAGTGGTAGCTGAAGAAGACAGCTATCTGACAGAAGCTGTGGCCTTCTGTGGGGAAATATGTGGCCTCACAGTGAGGGAGGATTAAACATCCTACCTTACTCTCCTCTTGATGTAGTCCAAAGAGATTAGTCTCTTTGGACTCAAAAGGGTAAAAAAAGTTAGAGATAAGGGTAAGGAATGTTAGAGGTTGCCCTATCTACATGGGCAGAGACCATACAACATGAGACACTGTACCCAACAATTAGCTAATATACAGTCTTTATAAACAAACAAGGGACAGTTATAACATTTATTGCATATTGGGCTTTACAAAGTCTCAATAAATGTTAAAGAATTAGAATTACAAAGAACCCGTTTTCTTAATCGAATACAATTTTTAGACAGCAAAAATAAAAGATGAATTAAAACTTTCCATAGAATAGAAAATTAAAAATAGTCTAAGTAATTCATGGTCAGAGAAGACATTAAATGGTGATTTGATAATTTTTAACTAAGTTATGATCAAAATGCTCCATACGCAAATTTGTAGGATGCAGCTAAAACGATGTTTACAAGGGATTCTAGAATAAAAGAAATGGTAAAATTAATGAGTTAAATGTCCAATTCAACAAATTAGAAAAAGAAAAATGGAATTAACCTAATGAAAGTAGGTGGAAGAAAATGAATAAATATAAGAACATAAATTAGAGAAAGAGAAAGCAAAACTAAAATAAGAAGTTATCCACAAGACCAAATGTTAAGTTCTGTGAAAAAAAAAATGTTAGTGGAATTTATCTCCATTCTTGGGGTATCCTACCATGTTCACAGTAGCATAATCTCTCTTCACTCCTCATAATTTTGCCCTCGGAAATGTGGAATTATTTAGTGAATTTAGAAGGGTAGCTGGCTACAGATAGACAGTGTCTCTGTGTCTCTCTCTTTCGCTCAGTTTTGTCCTAGACTCATGGCCACAGGGGATGCAAAATGGAAAAGGAAACTAAGAAGTTATGAAGATACAAGAATCTAAAGAAGGGCACCAAGTTCAAAATATCTGGTAAGCAGAGCTGCTATTACACAAATGCCACTCTATAGGAGAAATGATTGCGTGTATAGATTCCCTCTACTCCCCACCATTTACAGAAAATGCACTTGCCCAAATTAACATCTTAATGAGCATTTTAAAATCATGGGTCATGGATTCTGAACTACGTGAATGATGCTAAGACTAAAGAAAGATATTCTCTATTAATGTTCTCTCAACAGTTACTGTTGAGAATGTGCTATGATCTTCAGCAACTCTGAACACTGACTTCTGGGAATATAATTTTGCCTGGGATAACTGCTCTAGGACTTTGTATTATTTTGGTGGGTGTGGAATTGGTGTCATCACATTCTTAGATGTCCTGTTAATGATATGGATTCTAAAAATAAGCAACCTCAGAGATTTGGCATTGATCATTTTAACTTCCAAGGACTCAGAAGAGTCCTACCAGTTCCATTGGAAGATAGTCCAGGTTGAAGCTGCTGAAGAAATTATATTAAAACTGTATTGAGAGTTTATTATATCTCAGGCACTCTTTTAAGGACAGGTATTACTTTATGTAAAACTCATTAACTTCATCAGATGGATATGATTATCATTTCCATTTTGCAGATTGGATATCTGAGAGACATAGTCATCCAATTATCAAGTAATGTCCACAGGATTCTAACCTAGGTGATCTGATCCAGACTCTGTGCTTCTATCCACTATTTTTTTTTCTAGGTTTTTTTAATTAAGAATTTTTTTTTAACATCTTTATTGTAGTATAATTGCTTTACAATTTATCCACTACTTTTGATCACTGAGACAAATACAACTGAGCTTTGAAATTCAGCAAAAATAAGAAATTGGGGTGGACTTTTATTTCTTTGCACTATTAATACATAAGAACAATATAATTTAATTTTGGATCTACAAATGTTTTGGTCTTTGGGGTTTGACTTGCAAGGGAATTTAATAGTTGGATATAAGGGAATTTCCTGGTGGCCCAGTGGTTAAGACTCCATACTTCCACTGCAGGAGGCATGGGTTCAATCCCTGGTCAGGGAACTAAGATCCCACATGCCATGCAGTGTGACCAAAAAATTAAAAAAATAGTTGGATCTGTTTTCTCCCAGGGAATTTGATGATGGCAGGGGATATATCTATATCTATATCTCTAACATCTATATCCATATCTATCTGAAACACCTCTGTGTTGATGGAATTTTATTATTGTGAGTTTATGTAATATATTATTGAAATATATTTATGATGTCATTTGGTCCCATTGAGGACCTTTAAGAAAGTAGCATAATTTAAGAAAAGAAATAGAATAGTGACTTTTTAACCTTGAGTATAGAGAGGTCTTAGAGATGATTTAGTTAATGCACTCTTCTGACCCATATCCAAAGAGAAAGCCAAATAGGCAGTTGTTAAATGCATCATGAAGTATTATTTTGATGGACAGCTAATCTCTTCTAAAGAGGGAGGTAGCATTGTTTTAATGGTCAAGCCAAGAAGTTAAAAGAACAAAACTGGGGAATATTGGAAGTGGTGATGCTTCTACCTTACTCTTGATGATTACTTCCATGTAAAAGGAGATCTTTTGGCATAATTCTCTTGGCCTCTTGCTATTTACTTATTCACTGTGCCCAAGGGCAGGTGGAATATCCTTATCTGATTGGTAGATTGGAAGGAGAAAGTGGGCCTGTGTGGCCAGCAGATTCCTTTCTTCCTAAGAAACAGGCAGAGAGCAGGTGATATATGTTGTGTTTTGGATCTCTGCGAGTAGCTCTGTCTCAGGGATGGAGGCCTGCTTCTGTCTAGTACTGCTGGAAGGGTAAGTCTTTTCATTGCAGGATTCAGTAATAGGAAGTCTACCTTCTTGTAGGTAAAAGAAACACTATTTAATATCAGCATTAACATTTCACAATGTTTATTTTGTTTTTCATATGCCTCCTTTGTCTTATTTTTGAAGTGGTTTAGTACTCACGCAAGTAAAAGGAAAGCAAGTTATTGCCTCCTTACCAAATAACCCAACAACAAACTACTGACATGATTGATGGATGGGGAGAGGGAGGGAGAGGGACGGAGAGAGAGAGAATTTATGAGGCTAACTCAGAACCAGAATCATGCTGATTTGTACCATAGAATTCCAGAAAACCTCAGGAACTCTGAAACTCACCTTGGATAGGTCTAAAAGGGAGGGTGCAATATGGGGTTGAGACAGTAGAATTGGTCGAATATTTGTATAAAAATTCAGCTAGGTAACGGCTCCATTCTCAAACCATTGGAAGATAAAAATTAAATGAGAGAGAACCAGATTTGTGGACACCAAGCACACGTGAGGCCTGAAGTAACATACTGAAAACAGAGGGATTAATTGAAAGTTTTCTTCTTAGAAGATAAACACCTCACTCCCCTATTTCCTACTTGGATTCAAGAAAATTCTGGTAGCTAAGTTTTTTCCTCCCAAGTAAGAAATTGAGTGTTTATGGAGAAACTGATCCAGTTAAGAAAACAGTAATAATAAATCTGTCAATTGGGGATTACCCAATTAAATGGCCCATCCAGGTCATCCTGCAGTAAATCCAAGCATTGAAAAAACCTGCCTCCAAATAACTTTCTGATATTTTACTCTTTTTTTTTTTAAATTAATTAATTTATTTATTTATGGCTGTGTTGGGTCTTCGTTTCTGTGCGAGGGCTTTCTCTAGTTGTGGCAAGCGGGGGCCTCTCACTATCATGGCCTCTCTTGTTGCGGAGCACAGGCTCCAGACGCGTAGGCTCAGTAAAAAAGTGGCTCACAGGCCCAGTTGCTCCGCGGCATGTGGGATCTTCCACCACGGCTCGAACCCGTGTCCCCTGCATTGGCAGGCAGATTCTCAACCACTGCGCCACCAGGGAAGCCCTGATATTTTACTCTTAAATAAGAACAGACAGTTAAGAATCACTGGATACTTAAAATAAGCCTATAGCATGCAAACAAAACAAACAAAAAGGAGGAAAACCGAAGTAGGAGGAAAAAATGAAGGCAGTAGGAAAAAATTCATACACACACACAGATAAGAAAAGATAAATTACTTCCATAATTAATATTAATATTAAATCCCTTCATTAAAAAGAACTGAAATTACAAACCAGGATATTCATAAAATAATATAAAATAACTCTCTTTTCTTTCCTCAAATCTTAGAAATTAAAAATATAATATTAGAAATGAAAAAGCTAATAGAAATTTTGGAAAAAAAAGTTTCAGAAATCTACCAAAAAGTAGAACAATAACAGCAAAAATAAAAAGATAGATAATAGGAAAGGTAAGGTAATAAAGTTAGAGAATCAGCCGCAAAGTCTAAAAATCCAAATATAGAAAGCTTCTGTTGATGAGAACAGAGAACACAGAGGGTAGGAAATTATGAACAAGTCAAGAGAAGTACTGAAAACTGAAAATAACAGTTTGCTGATTAAAAATGCCTACCACGTGCCCAAGCTTATGACAGTAGAGCAGACTCATACCAACACACATTACTGTAACATTCTAAAGACAAGACAATAAGAGATTATCAAAGTTTCCAGAGAGGGGGAAAAAACCCTCATTACCTGAAAAGCAATAAGAATAAAAATCAAATTAAATTTTTTGCACAGCACTAGAAACTTGACTCTAATGAAACATTACTTTCAAATTTAAAGGACAAATTAATTCTACCTAAAATTCTATCCTCAGTCAAGCTGCTAGTCAATTTACAGTCTCCAAAAATTTACATCCTAAGTGCTTTTTCTAGGAAGCAATGGGAATAAACCTTTGAAGAGGGAGATGTGTGTAATTCAGGAAATAGGGGCTGTAACTCAAAAGAGAGAACTTTTCATAATGATGGTGAAGGGAGATGCCACATTGACCACTATGCAGTTGGCCTAGAGAAAAACCAGTACTAAGTGGTTTCAATACTGCAGGATTGAGGTCTCCAAGGAAAAGATGAGTCTGACATAACAATCGATTTGTGGAAAACATTCAGAGAAGATAAAGAACCCTAAAAATCACCTGAGAACACAGCCAGAAAAATATTTTGAATTGTCACCCTAATTTCTTTTGACCTCCCCTAATCAGGTACTTTCTATTTCATGTTTTGGGTTTCTACCATCCTAGTCAGAACCTGATGAACAGAATTTTTCCTACTTGTTTTTCCCTTCCTTAACTCTGCATCAGAAGCTGTCTGTGCTTATCCCTTTTGCTGTATGACAGGGAATTAGTCAGAAAAATAAAATAAAATAGCATAACATAAAATAAAACTTAAAAGTTCTGCTACCAGTTAGCTAGCTAACAAGGTGCTAGGATCAATATTTGTACTAGCATAATTAACTTTACTATTAAGAAGCTTCAGAAAATTTGTACAGAAGGAATTGACTACTGGTATTTTAAAGCTTAGCAGCACTATGGTGATAGGGGAAAATATGATGAAGATTTTGAGTACCTCTCAAATTTCAGAATATATGTGACTACCTGCCATACATATACGCAGGTAGAGAGCTTTCTTATGGGGAGCTATGCCAGGCTCTCAAAGGGATCACTATTAGTGCCTAGGATAGCTTCATGGCTATCTGTGCCAAGGTTGAAGTGGAATAACACAGCTACAGATGTGAACATCAAAGAAAAAGAACACATTTATTTGCTATGCCCTCAAGCACTATAAATGCAACTTGGGAGACACTCCTCTGCATCCAAGAAACAGGCTCATTGGGTTGATTTTATGTCCTCATCTGTCCTTCCTCTGACAGATGCCCCAGAACTGCTTATAGAGTTTTCACAAAGAATTATTCATCATACTTTTTTATTATTTTCACGTAACTCAGGACTTCATTATCAAATCTTTTTTTTCTTTTACTAGCTATATTTCTTATAACACATTAGTTATTGTTTAATATGTGGGTGTGGTTGCCACATGCTCTTAAAGACAGAAAGCATGTTTGGATCTCTTGTTTTTCTTGATGTGAAATCCAACCTAGTCATTAGTTTTTCTTCTTTGAGCATTCCTGTTTTACCTTTCCATCTCAACATAAATACATACAATCAGCATTTTTATCACCTTTGTATTAAATTTTCAGCCTCAAAGAGAGAGATATGATCCACTCACACATCTTTCTATAGAAAGGGATCATCTATTTTTGATGTGAAAAGTCAAGGATTAGTCACTAAAGGAATTTGGCTATCTGTAAAACTTTTGTCATAGAGATGGAAGTCCAATGCCCAAAGAAACTTCACTTGGTTCCTGGAAGTAAGGATTGCCAAGTAACAAAGTATTTTCATCTCCATTTCACCCCTATCCCAGGTATGGAATAATTTTGTGCAAGTACTGCATATTTCTATGTGAAGTAAAGCAAATGGCAAAGTTAATATAAATAATCCCTTGTCCAGGTAGATGCAGAAATTCTAAAATGTTTCTTTATTAGTGTTTTCCACTTACTACAAATTTACTTGGCAATATTCTGATCACTGCCATTCCTCCTCACAAGTTTCAAACATAGTGAAGGAAGATAAAACCTAAGCTCCTTTCCTAAATGTGACAAACGAACATGGGATGAGACAGAAGGAGGAGACAGTTTCACACTGGTTGTCTTCTACTTCTCCAAGTTCAGACTCTACAGTCTATTAACTGCCTAGTTGTGAAAAGTCCAGAATTTCCCAGGTGTGTCCTGCTTTACCATGTTTCATTTATCATTCCCTTCTGAAGTAGTGCTCTTTTTTTCCATGTTTCTCCTAACTCCTTCCCATAAACTCTAATTATAGATAGCATCAGATAAATTCCTTTATTTTGCTTGCTGGAATTCCTGCCCTAAGGAGACAACACCTGCCCTCTTCTCTTCACTTCTCTTCTCAGATGATGTAACAGGATGCTCAGGAATAGTTTTATCACCAGCCCAAAGATTCCGTGTGGCTTTTGGTGAGTCATAGGCTTCTTTACTAAATCTTTGTACTTTCTAAAAATGAAACATGTGAATAACGTACGTCTGAATTCTACGAAGTTCATCTAAATAAGTCCCTGTTTATACTAATTTTGTAATTGACTGCTGTGTCACCAAATAGGGAATATTCCCCAAGTGCAGAATACCTAAAGAAAGAAAATGTTAGAACTTCCAATAAAGTAGTGGAGAGTCTTCTGAGAACAAAACATAAATGCACATAAACATTATTTTAAACTTAATTTGCGAGGTTCACAGATTCCCATCATTGATCTGTAGAGCATCTACCCCTTGACTGAAGGTAAAACTGGGGTGAATCAGGATACTTTCATAAGCTATAGATTTAACCTATTCACTCCTTCTGGTGTTTTCTCCCTACCCCACCCCACACCCCTGCATACCTATTGTTTTGGAAATTGGAAAATCTTGCTGCCTTAAAAGTCAGACCTGCATGGATAATGATTTAAAAAATGATCACATTTCAGTAGCATTTCAGTTGCATAAGGGAATGTCCTCTTCCCTCCTGTGTTGATCAACAGAAATTGAAGACTGAGCCATCAAACCAGTGGGGAGTAAGAATGCCATCTTTACTTTTCAGGCACCCAAAAAGAAAGGAGAAATTCATCTGGTGTGCTTTGAGAAATCTAGCACCTATAAACCACTGATCTGACGTTAATTTATAGCAAAGGGACTGACTAAATTCCAAGAAAACGAAAGTATAATCCTCAGCTCCTGTAGTGTTCTCTAAGTGGTTCTTCTCCTTCCTCCTGAGGGACCTCACAGCCTTTCTCCACTTTGCCACTCATTCACTGCAGTGCTAAGTTACTTCCATGGAAGTGTGAGTTGCCACTGTATGAACATGTTATTTTTACTGAAAAATTAGTGTGTTGTGCTCTAGCTCTCTTCTGACTTACCTGAGCTTTAAAACATCAGTGATGCTAATCCATTGCATCTGAAAACACTTGCTGTTTTTATAAATCAATTCCTGAACTCTTTTTCCACTTTTTTTTTTTTTTTTTGGCCCAGCAACGTGTTTTAGGGGAAAAAAAATCTTTTAAAAAGTCTTAGCTATTTGTTAACTCTCTCTTAACGCACCTTTTTCTCTGTCTCACTAATCTAACTCATATCTAATGGAGATCTCTGTGTGCCTGGCACTGCTCAGATGCAGGGTATATTGCAGTGAATGTATACAACAAGGAATCTCCTGCTAGAGTCAGAGACTGGAAGAATAAAGACAATAAAACAATAAACTTCATAATAAGCAAGATATGGTGGTGACCTAAGAATGGGTGGAGTGGGGCCTGGGCTATGTTAGCTTGGGTGGTAGAAAGGATGTTTGTTTCTCTGAAGCTTTGAGCTGAGAATGAAAAGGAGGAGAAGCCATGGGGATGTATTCAGGTGGATCACTGCAAACAGAGAAGAAGGGTTTCTCCATCTTGACACTATTAACATTTGAGGGCAGATGATAATTTGTTATGGGGGTTATTCTGGTATTGTAGGATGTTTAGCAGCATCCCTAGCATCTACCCAGAGATGCTGATAGCACTATCCCACTCCAGTTGTTACAACCAAGATGCCTCTAGACATTGACAGAGGTCCCATGGAGGGCAAACTTGCTCCCAGGTAAGAACCACTGGCACAGAGACATCATAATGTGCAAAGGCCCTAAACAGTAACAAGCCAAAGAGGCATGTAAAAAGCTAGTGTGTCTGTAAGATAGTGATTTAAGGGGGGAGTGAGAGGAAAAAGGCTGGATGTAGGCAGAGGCCAGATCACATTAGAGCCTTGCAGGCTGTGGTAAGGACCTAGGCTTTCACTTTACGTACAGGTGGAAGACATTGGAGGATTAGTAAGGCCAGTTCTAATACAATTTACATTTTAACATCACTGTGGCTGCTAAATGTAATGCTGCCAGTGTCTCATTTTACTAAGTTATTTGAATTAGTAGATGGGCTACCTTGAGTTCAAAGCTAAAACTTATTTTAGATTTTTGGTAATATTTTTTACTTTCATTTTATGGATTTCGATTTGCTGGTTGAACATTCCAGGGGCTATTTCACCCAAGAGACTAAGTAATTAATCTGTCTAGGCATCGAGACATGGTGTCTTGGCCATGCAAAAACTTACATAGCCATGATTAGAAGTTAACACACCTTTTCATTTAATTATTACTCTAAATTAAACACTAAAATGAGGGGAAAACCTGAATATAGCCATTTACCAATTACTAAATTACTATGTACTATTGGAAAAAAAGAAGGTGCAATTACAGGATGTGATCCTCATACAAATGGCCTCTTTGTTTCTCAGTTTCAGTTGAGTCAACTGGATCCAATAGATGTGGAATTTCAAAGTAATGTGCTAGACTGCTGAGTAGACATTTCTCAAGAGGTATCAAGATAGAGAACTCTTAAATTCACAAGGAAGATAGAAATGGGTTGAGAGGTGAAACACATAATTGTGGATATATGAAGAGTTGCCACCCACTCTCTTGGGTCCACCCTATTCAGAGTGAGGAGGGGGCTACTGCCTTCTGCTCTCAAGTTGAGGACAGGCAGCCTCAAAGGAACCAGTCTCTGCAGTTAGGTTACTCAGTAGATAGTGTCTGACACAAGTCTGGGTTATCTTAAGGAGAGAGACAGTAGCTATCGGCCTGAAGCATTTGGGGGTGGGGGGAAGGGGTGGGGGGAAGAGGCGGGGGGAGAGATAGAGAGAGAGGGAGGGAGAGAAAGAAAGAAAGATTTGAAATGTCAGTGCAAACTGTGCTCTCACCAAAGACTGAAACCAGCATCTTAAAGAATGCATGAGTTTTTCCCATAAATTCTCCTAAGGTCCAGAGTTGAAAGAGTGAGATGACTTGGAGTCCTTTCCAACCTTGCCTCTTACAATGCCTGGGGTAGTGGTGGGGATTTTAACAGGGAGAATTCTGTGTGGAGTGAATCCAGGAGAAAAACATGAGGCTAAATTGGTAGCAGCTGACTGATAAAAAAAAAGGTGTATTTCCCAGTTGCCGCGGCCCAGTGGAAGGGAGGAGGGGGCATCTGAAGGACCAAGGAAAGTACCCAAGGAAGAAAGGCTTAAATATCCGGCAGGCTCTGCAGCACTACTTGGTTAGTCACTCACTCTCCTTGTCAAGAGAGGCATATACCCTCCTCCCTCAATTCAATCCACAGTGGACCAAAGCCCTTATTTGCAAGAATGGGAAAGTAGAACAGAGAAAGGAAAGGTCTGGTGAGCAGTACTGTCTGAGTTGGCCAAGTTCAACATTCTGACAGAACAGAAGATTGGGCTTTCTCATTAGCAGATAGTGATGGTGCATTGTGACTTAGAGTAAGCTAATTCATTTTAAAAAGATAGTTAAAAACAATAATATATTTTCATCTTACTGCATTTAACTCATCATGCTTGTTCAACATCCCAGTTATAATATTATCCAATTCTTAGACTTTCCTCTTTATTCTAGTTTTCACAGGATTGAGGGAACCATGTCACTTTTGCTAACATGGCACATTGTTTGCTACATGCTAGGTTAACATGCTAGGTTGTTCCGGAGGACAGCTAAGATCAAATACGTTTTTCCTTATACTTTGGAGCATTTCTTTATTTATTAATTCATTTAACACATTTATTGAGCACCCAATATTTTCTAGGCACTGCTCTTACTAGTTTTGGTTTGAGATGTTAGGCAGTTACCTCACTACAGAGGTTGGCACCAATCGAAGCAGACTTCCTGGCTCAAGGGCCATGTTTCAAGGCCATGGGATGCTCAGGAAGTATTCAAGTGAACATGGTGCCCAGAGCTACATTGTCTAGGAGACACAGTGGAGAATTATGCTAAGATGATGGTTCCCTGTGTTCATTCTTCACACACCTCTTCTAGTCATTGATCCTCTCTAAAAATGGAGACATGTTTACTTCTGACTTAACCTACAATAAAATAAAATAATAAGTGTTTTCCTTAATTCTCCCTTTTAGTTATGTAAGCACTATATTCCCATTGTTCTTTTTTATGGGCGGGTTCCCCTAGGCTACTTCCTTTTCTATAGGAGAAAAACAACATTATGCCTGTGTGTTTTCTACTCCCTGACTTACTCTAGTAGACTGTAAACTTCATAAGAGTAGATTTCTACAATCCATTGTCAATTTTGGTTCAAAAGATCAAAGTGTGGAACCTGAGTTTTTGTCATTTTTTAATGTTTCCCTGGTGGTTCTGCGATCTGTTCTTAATAACCAGTAGAGTAGTAAGGCCAAGCTGTGAGGTGAGGTCCTGTCCAACCAGTCCCAGGTCTGTGTCTCCAAATTCCCATCACCAACCTCAGCTCAACAATGTGTATTCTAATGAAGGCATGAAATAGGAATCCTAAGTGAATGTATTTTTTAACAGCTCTGTGAAACCTCTGGATCTGGGTTTCTCAGTCTTGGTGCTGTTAACATTAGGGACCACAATTCCTTATTGTGGGGATGAGGGGGGGGGTGCCTTGCACGTTGAAGAGTGTTTAGAAGCATTCTTGCCCAGTGGATGCCAGTAACAACTCCCCCACTTCCCAGTTGTGACAATCAAAAATTTCTCCACATATTGGCAAACATGTCCTGTGAAACAAAATAACTCCTGGTTGAGAACCACTGCTTTAACTTCTATGCAAACACTCTTCTTTTTCCAAGAGACCAAGAGAGGGCCTCCTTGAAGAGAGGTAGTAGTCAAGAGACATTCCAGAAGGAAGACATAGGCCATAGCAAATGCCACAAAACAATGTGGGTTGAATTATGTCTCCCAAAGAAATATGTTGAAGTCCTAATCCCTGCCCCCTGACACCTGTGAATATGACCTTGTTTGGAAATAGGGTTTTTGCAGGTGTAATCAAGTTAAGATGGATCATACTGAATTAGGGTGGGCTCTAATACAATGACTGGGGTCCAGATAAGCAGGGGGAGATGGAGAGGTACAGATATGGAGATATAGACACATATAGAGAAGAGGATGCCAGGGGAAGATGGAGGCAGATACCAGGGATTGTCAGCAACCGCCAAAAGCGAGGAGAAAGGCATGGAAGAGATTTCTACCTCAGATCGTTCGGACAAAGTGTGGCCCTGATAATACCTTGATTTTTCAGACTTCTAGCCTCCAGGACATGAGAAAATACATGTCTATTGTTTTAAGGCACTGAGTGTGTGCTAATTTTTACAGCAGTCCTAGGAAACTAATGCGAATGGTAAATGCAGCAAAAATGAGAATAATAAACATGGACTGTACTAACTTTCCTTTGAACAAGCTGCAATCAAACATAAGTTACTGATAAACTTTGTTTCGTAAGATCATAATACATTCTATGAATCACAGGTCGGAAAATCAAGTCACAATTTAGTAAGCAGAAATAGGTACTCGGAACATAGCAACACACACATACACACACAAAAAGAATATAGCAACAGGAGAAGTAACCTAACTCTGTATGTTTAAGTATTTAAAAGTGTTTGTAAATTGTTAGATGCTCTAAAAACAAAAACAAAATAGCACTGTTGCTTTTATGCTTTCACTTCTTTTTGTTATAAAAAATTTACTAGCTATTTATATATAATTAATTTATTTTGCATTGGAGAATATTTTTATTGTTTTGTTTCTGGGTCCCAGTCAAGTTCCTTTATGACAGAACAAATTCTTACATTATCTGAATTTTTATGATAAGTGTGTATTGCTTTTATAATCAGGAAATAAAAATAACTTCAGATTCAAAAATAAGAGATTATGATCTACTAAGGTACACAGACTATTTCTATTTGTTTCTCTTTGTAAAGGGCCTAAAATAAATGTTAGCCAATCAGGCACTTAAACTCTTTTAATGGTTAAGAAGGTAGCAGGAATAAAATAAGGATGATATAGAAAAAATATTTTAATTGTTTTTATTTTTTTATTTTATTTAAATTCATGAGCATATAGAAGGGGGAAAATATAAACAAGACTGGCTATAATAGAAAATATTGAAGTGATTGAATGCAGGGTGAATGATACCTCTTTTTAAGATTGTGAAAAGGGTCAGAAAAAATTATTTTACAAAGTCAAAGACATTAGCATATTATATTCACAAAAACTAAGTGAATTCAGTTTATAGTTTTGGGCTTTCAAAGCCAGAACAGAAAGGTGATTTCATTTTTGGTGGTTTGCCTACATTTATAGAATCCTACCAGGTTTTTATAGTCAGGTTTTCACAGGGGTCATAACTGAACCAGAGAGAAATGGAAATGACTAAACTATCTGAGAGCATCACTTACTAGTTTAATAATGGTTGGAATCTATCGTCTTTGTAGAATCAGCATTGTGGAGCACCTCCCCCCTGAACTCCTACAGTGTTCAGTGGCATTTCACGGCATTGTTTTTCTTCCTACCACACTCACCATTCTTTCCATCGTTTTCGGTAGATACACCTACTCTTCTTACTCCTTAAAATGCCTTGGTCGTCTGTGTACATCCCTCTTCTTTAAATCCCCACAGCCTGATTCAGGGCACTATTCTCCTTACTCCATGTCCCCAGGGTAGCTTAGTGAAGCATGAGGGTGCCTGGCAGAGGGGTGCATGGGGACAGAAACTTGATCCGTCTGCTGAGCATATGCCTCAGTGCAGCATTGTGTCTCCTGGAGGGAGGGATGCCTCTTTCTTCCCACAAAGAAAATATTCATTTCCCAAGGCATGTGCGTATGGGCTGTATCCACCTGCAGAGTGTACTTTTATTCTTTTGCAAAAAAATTAATCTGCCCATAGAAACTGCATTTTTCTAAGTTACCCAAAGACATCATATGAGAGTAGAACTTAAATGTTCTCACACACAAAAAGGATAAATATGTGAGGTGATGTATGTGTCATTTAACTAGATGGTAGGAATTTTTTCACAATGTATATATGGAATCATCATGATGGACCCTTTAAATATCTTACAATGTTATTTGTCAGTTATTCCTCAATAAAGCTGGAGGAAAAAAATCACTCTATGTATTTCAAAGCTAAATGTTTCTAAATTGTTGGAAAGGAGGAGGATCCAAAGGGAGAAGGAAATGCAAGTAAATGCAGGAAGGTGCTACAACTGCTTAGGGTGAAAAGCAAAGTGGCATTGCCCAGAACCCATAGGGGGACACGACAGCTACTGCAGCCACGGGGCGGGGAGCCAGGAGCCTGCAGTCCCTCCAACACTGCTGACTCGCTGCTGCTAGCTCCGCAACTGCCAGCGCCAGAAGCAGAAAAAAATTACTTTTCTCTTTCTCCTGACTTCCAGTCAGCTGCCAATGCCTCCCACTGGCAGAATTTAATCAAAACCCGGTTAGCAAAGGAGTCCAGGAAAATAATTTGGAGGCTTCCAGTCCTTGGCAGAGTAGAGGAGAAAATAAAAAGCCATGTGTATGGCTGAGAGACAAGAGGAAACTAACCGACACACCCAGGAACAGACTATAATAGAAAAGATGGGGAAAACAATTCTACTTCATTTGCCCCATAGACCATTATGTAGCTTGAGTAGTCTGACAGCTCCTGGGAATAGGTCTGTGGTTCCCAAACTTTGCTGTGCTTTGAATCACCTAGGATCTTTAAAAAAGTACCCAAGCCTGGTTTTCACCCCTTAGACATTCTGATTTAATTGATGAGGGTTGCAAACTGAACATTAAGACTTGTGAAACCTCCCAGGTGAGTCTAATGTCCAATACATTTGAGGCCAGTGCCATGGATGGGAGTGGCTGCCATGGTGTCCAGTGGGCAGGACACAGCAGCAGCAGCAGTCATGTACCCATGAAAAATTCACTGGGGACTCAAGACACTTTTCAGGGGACTGCTGTCATACATGAAGAAAACAAGAAAATGCAGCAGGGTCAAGACACCTTGAAATATAGACAATACTGATATATGAAAATCAAACTCATAATTCAGATAGGTTACATGATTATTTCTATTACCTTAGACTTCAAGATAGGGGTTTTTGTGTGTGTAAAGTTTAGTCTCATATATGTACAACATGATTAGCATTACATTAAGTGAATTTACACAGCATCTTCAGCAAAATATCTGTTGTACATTTGAAGGGCAATCTAAATGAAACAAAATACAAAGAAGTGTTGCAGAGCAAGGGAGAATGAGCATTGAACTCTGAGACAGACCAAAACACTGAGTTACAGTCTATGATTTGCCTTTATCTAATTGTGTGTTCCAGGGTAAGAGATTAAACCCTCTGGACCTCTAAAAGAAATCAATATATGATGTATAAGAACACTTCCAGCCCAAATATTCTGGCTTATTTTGTCATTTATATTATTTCTTTATCATAAGATACTTTGAGTGGTTTTTACACTTTTAACTTATTCTACTAAAGCCCTTTCTAGGAAGGAATTGCTCATTTATAGGTAAAGACTCTGAAGCTCCCGTAGTCTCTCTTCCGAATTGGTTAATCTAAAATTACAAAGTGAGTACATGACCAGCTATAGGGATTCTCTCTCTACTGTACAAGTACAGAAAAATAAGCGTTATCTTCTGTTTTGGGGATGGAGAGTTTTGAGCAATGAATCAGGTTCTGCTTGCATTTCTGCTTGCATTTTCCACTAAGTGAAATAGTCTTAAGTTACAGTTGCAGATCATTGGGAAAGGCATCCAGAATGTGGTGCTTCTGTCAGGTAGTTCTGGATAGTTGGATTCTAATGGAATCAACAGCTTCTTTCAGTGTCTCTCCCTGGATGCCAAGTTGGTAAGTATCGTTCAGTTGAAAGTTCCTAGGTTGATTAGTTCAGCACAAAGGATAACGGCAAATGAATTCCTAGTCTACTCTTTGGGAGGATCCCACACTCAACAGGATGGATGTAGTAGTATCATTTGGATATAAGTGTTAAAATATGTCTAATAATGTATCTGTAGTGAATGAAGAAAATAATAAAACGTAAAGGAAAAATAAATAAAATTTTCAGCAATCTATTCACTTATCCTCTGTGATAGTTACTTTTATGTGTCACCTTGACTGGATGAAGGGGTGCCCAGATTAAACAGTATTTCTTAGTGTGTCTGTCAGTGGGGTTCTGGATGAGTTTAGCATTTGAACTGGTGGACTCAGTAACACAGAGTGTGGGTGGGCATCCCCCAGTCCGTTGAGGGCCTTAATAGAACAAAAGGTGGAGGAAGGAGGAATTTGCCCCTTTCTTCTGCCTCACTGATGAGCTGGGACATTTCATCTCATTTTCTCCTGCCTTCAGATGGGGATTTACACTATGAGCTCCCCTCGTTCTCAGGCCTTCAGACTCAGACTAAATTACACCACAGACTTTTCTGGGTCTCCAGCTTGCAGACTTGCAGATGACGGGATGTGGGACTTCTCAGCCTCCATAATTATGTGAGTTAATTCCTCATAAGAAATCAATCTTTCTTGATAGATAGAACTCCTATTGATTCTGTTTCTATGGAGAACTCTGACTAATACACCCTGAGATGGACTTTTTTCTTAAGATGTACCGTTCTTTTATCTCCAATAATAAAAATAATACTGTGATCCTTAAATAACAGACTTGGATCCTGCAACATGCTGAGTATATCACTAACCTGTGCCACCCAAGCAAGCCACATAAATTCAAAGGACACTTTAACTTCCGATATTAGAATCATTCATTAAGAAATAGTTTTACCTCATATTTCATTCTTTAAATTTGGATGAGCATCTTTCACTTTGAAGTGCACTAGCCTTCATATGGGAAATTAGGTTTGTATTTGCTGCCCACTTCTTCACTCAGCATGTTGAAAAGATGTAGACCCAGAGAATATGCTTTGAACAAATTTAAGATAGTTACCATTTCTTTCATCACCAAATTATGATCCAGAAATCTAATTTTGACTCTCAACCATTGTCTCTGAATAAAACTCTGTGTGGATTGGTATTGTAAATGAAAAATGTTGCCTGCCATATCAGTAAACAAAAGATGTTGCAGCCATCAAGCAAGCCACTGCAGCCTCCCCTATGGTGAGCCATGGGGGAACTCAGGATGGGAAAGAACAGGATACTGACCCCAGATAGCTAAGGTGCATATCAAAGGAATGATTTCACTGAGCCCAGACTCTTGCATCTTCCCATACATAGAAAAAGTGCTAAATTCCTTAGATATCTGGTTTTCTTTAATTCACAGTAATCTTTTGAAGTTCTGACTACCTGGTCTTTGTTGCAAAAGCTCCTGCATATCCTGGCTCTTCCCTCACCTCTTTGGAGCAGTCCTCAGAGCTCTCGGAGAGGCTGAGTCCCAGGCTTAAGCCCTTGGTTTTGTCTGCCAAATAAAACATAATTCTCAAATTTTAGGTTATGCATTTTTTTTAGTTGACAGTATTCATAGTCAACTTCTTTTCATACAGAAATGCCCTCTCTTGGCACACTTATTGATAACTCTCCATTACTACTGGCATTAATGCCTCCTTCTCCAGCTAAGTTATGGTACATAAAATACGTGAACGAAATGAAGTACTAAAATACGTGAACGAAATGAAATACCTCTTTCCCAGTGGTTTGAGTTTTAGTAGCACATCAAACAAATACTAACCAGGACCATCTCCTTGATATAGGTACCACATATGTTCTAAGAGCAGAGCCATATTCTGCACCTCAAGGGTTTTTGCACAGCTATAAACAAAACTATCTGATGGCGTGATCTTGTGATAATAATTGCTCTTCTATAATGTACTTCATTACCACTATGTGATAACCAATATCATTTAATGAGAGAATTTTTACAATAACTTTTTCAGTTTTCTCTTTGAACAGAACATTAATTCTTAATTTTCTACCTGATTTTGCAAATATCTTGTCATACTGTGATTTATACTTAAGTCTCAGGACTACAGTTTTGAATGCTATAATTATAGTTTTCGTTTTTTCTCTGTCTTTATCTTTAAAATTAATTTTTTTTTTGCTGAATTGTATTTTTCTACTAATTCAGGGGAAAAAACCCTCTAGGTTTTCCTTTTTTTTTTCTTTACTTTTAATTATGGAGACTTCACTGGCTCTATGCCAAAGCTGTTCAGCTGACTCTCCCATCTAATAATATCCTACGTTCAGATATTCACTATCGGATATCTTGATTGTAATTTTCTGATATAGGTGCTTATACAAATATTCACATTTGTACATTTGTCACTATATTAACAAGTTTATTTTTGCATACCAGATTCTCATGCTTGATGTAATTTGAGACAATTTTCTGAGTTGTATAATTCATGTTACACCTTTCATTACTCATTTTATGTTTTACTCAAGTATTTCTGAGACACTAATATGTTTTTGTGGGTTGTGGATATGAGGCAGCACAAAAACAAGAGTGAAAAGTACAGTCTAATTTATGTAAAAATTAGCATGAAAATGACATGATCATGTTTTAAGGAAGATAAACTTCAGACAGATTGACAACCTACATTGTCATTCTAAAAATGGACAACCTGTAATAATATCAGAATTATAAAGAATGCATTTCTATAGAATGATAGTTAAGCTTACATTTCATATTTGTAACATGAATATAGATATAATTTTATTTTTCCTTCTTTACTACTTTATACCAATTGATAGATGCATCTAAAAAAATATAGCTAGCAAAATGCCTAAAGCAATATACTTCTACATTATCTCATGGACAGAGGCAAAAGTGGGTGGTTAATGTTTTAAAGGGTTGTTTTAAGACGGATTAATCACTTAGTATCTAATTAACTATGTTACCTTAGATAAGATTTAATTTCTTAGAACTTCTGTTTCCTCATCTGTAAAATGAGGATAAGAATGCTTATGTTAATTTTTGTAACAAAAAATGTAGACATCTAGCACAAAATCAATGTAATTGTATACTATATGTTAGTTTTATTGCTAGTCTGAATTGCTTATTGTATTGACTTTGAGTTTATAGGTTGGCCACAATGGAGAAGTGAGTTTTCCTTGTGAAATGTTCTGAGAAGATAATTTTATATGGAAGTGTGTATGTGTGTGTGTGTGTTTCAAAAAATTATCACTAAATGTTTAGAATGCTCGTACCAGGAGAGAGTGCAGACACAGTGAAGAATGGAGTAAGGGTAAGATAGTGGTTTACTTCTTGGGTTGTTTTCATCCTGGCCTCAGTCAGAGATAATTGTCTGTTGATTAGTGAATATTCAAAGCTGAGTGTTTGGTAGTTGGCTTTGCATTTGCTGACCACTAAGGGGAAAAAATAAGGCAGCTTATGAGGAAAATTAATAGATTGTCACTGTCTGCATGCTTCAGATCTTCTAAAATGACTCTTGAGAGAAATAACTCCCTAACCCTACTAAGCTTCTTCCTCAATTATTCGATACTTGCTTATATTTTAGTTCCTCAGGTCGAGCTAGTTTTGCTTAAAATGCTTTTGATCAGGGAAATGCAGAACATTCCAAAGCATCCTAATTATTTTTTAAGGGAAGGGGAGAATTTTTTCCCCTGAATTCTGGAAAGGGTACCTTTTAATACAATTATTATTGATGATTTCCTTTCTATAATACTAGATTCAGCTTAGTATTTCTCAGCTCTTTGATTCCAGGTTATCAGCATGCATTAGAGAATTATATTGAACACAGATTTTTTCGGATATGCTAGGACCATTGAAGATCATGTTCATATATATATATATATATATATATATATATATATATATATATATATATGTCTCTTTTCAACTTCCAAATCCTTGAAGCACTTCTTTTTATATTCTTTCTTTATTAAAAACATCTAGGTTAAAGTCTGAACGAACATAGAATACCTATCAAGAAATAAATTCCACAACAAACTATGGAGGAAACATCAGTACAGAGACTTCATTCTTGTTATTTTACCAGCAATATGATAACCTTTTGTTCCGTTTTGTATATTATAAATGACTTTACACATGGTTTAAACTATTACTTATAAATGTATTTATACATGGTTTAAACTAATAGTAAATACTATTATTTACTAAAGATCCACATTGCAGTGACTTCTTTCATTACCCTACTTCAATTTTAACAGTATTACAATGTCTTGTCAGATAATTGTTTAATTGCAACAAACAAAAACCCACCCAAGGTAGCTTAAGCAAGGAGGGCATTCTATATTAAATAATTACGAGCATTTAGTTAAACTTAACTATAGATATAGTCAGACCTTACCAGACATGAAAAGTTTACAAGTAAATATATAAACTTTCTAGCTACTTACTCTCTCTGCAAATGCATGGTCTCCTGTGCCACTTCTGTCTTCTGTACCAACAGTGTTACTGCAAGCCTCATTGGTGCACGTGGGTCAAAATGGCCACCATAGCCCCAAAGTCCATATCTCCAAGCACTGCTTCTCGCAGTCACCACACTCTGATTCTTAGTTTCTTTGTCTTTAATTTGAATTTACACAAAGAGGATTCGATTGGACCCACACTTCTTCTAAAAAGTTAGACAGGTGTAATCACATGGTACAAACGTGAGGTCAAAGCTATGTTAGTAAAGGAAAATTAATCCAGATGGAAAAGTTAAAAATTAATCTATCCTTAAGGACACAGCTGATATTTTTATTATGGGACCCTTTTGTGAGATTAGGGAAGGCAGTTTTTCTCTCATATACATTGTCTAGAATATTTTATTTCACTTTATTACTTTGCATTTGATTTCAAATGTTAGAGATTCCTTTGAGTTAGCAAGGAGAAATTTCTAAGGGAAGATTCAAGCTTACAAACACATTTAAATTAGTTATGGAAGTAATTGAAATTGGGAAAAGGTGGGAATATACGGAATCAAGAAAACAAGTGGAATGAAATCTCATTTTGAAGAATTGAGCCCCATGGAGAAATCCAGGCCTGGGTGGTTATCTGTCTATAATCATGAATTATTACTAATGCCACCAATTACCACAGCATTTATTCTAGTGTTCTCATTAGAATAAACTTTTTCTCTGACTGTGAGAAACTTAGTTTTCATTATCTACAATATATTTATGTATTTACTCAGTCCTAGAATACAAATAAAGTAGTTTCACAACTGCTAAATCATATCTTTGTGAAAAACAAACATACTAAATATTTCTTAGACAATTTTTCTTCAGCATGGGAGAACCATATATGGTAATATTTCGTATTACTTTTGCAACTTTGTGTATGTCCGAAATTATGTCAAAATGCAAAGGTAAAAAATTTAAAAATTTAAAATCTGACAATCATTTTTTTTCAAATGACCTTTGAATTTTGTGTTTTGTCTGGGAAGCCTTATACTAACACCCCCATCCCGTTCAAGCTTATAAAATATTGTCTGATGCTTAATTCTAGGTATTTTCATACTTTGATTTTTATGTCTACATCTTTAATTTATGTGTAATTTCTTTCTGTGTATTATATAAAGTTGAAAATTGACTATATTATGTTTTCCTTTGATGTATAGACAATCATTGTCCCCAACCATTTTTTTAAAAGTCCATTATTTCTTGGCCAAGTTAAAAAAAAAAAAACAAAACCTTTGTGACATACCAAATCACCATAGTATATGTGTGTGTCTATTTCTTCCTGATTCAGTTGCCTATTGATATATTGGTATCACTGTGTTTAACTGCTGTCTTTTGCTGTTGTGATATCTACATCTGATAGGGCAAGTCTGGTTCTCTGGAAACAGACTCTGAGATGGAGATTAGTATATAGGAATTTTATTAGTGAGTGCTCTGGTGATCAGCATCTGTGGGGAAGACACTGATGCAGGAATGGGCTGAGGGAGAACATGTGCTTGATACATCATGTTCAGTTAACCCCACAGTTAACCCCACAGGGAGCTCTGAAGAAACAGACAGTCCCCGAGAGATGTCCCAAGTTGAAGTGGGATGGCTGAGCTATTATACTCCTGCATCAACTAGTAATTGGATATAGGCTGCCTCTTAGAAGGAACACAGACTCTGGGTGAAGTGATTTCTTCCCCTGAGAGACATTCCTGGAGAGGACAGGCTACTGGGGGCTATCTGCTGGCAGAACTCGAAGCTGCGGGAGGAACGTGTCCTTCGGTCCACAAGAGGGATCTGGGTAGAAAAGCACAGTGTCCACTACATGACACATTATATTTTCACACAAAAATTTTTTCATTTTTTGTTACCCTTTATCTTCCACATGAATTTTTAAATCGGCCTATTGAGTTCTTTTAATTTTTCTTTGAAATACATTTGGAATTCCATTAAATTCAAGATTAACTGGTTCTATAAATGTAATCCATCCAAAAAATGAAAATATAGGTATTTCCTTTTATCCTTGAAGATCATATCTTTTTCCAAAATATGTTTAAATAACCAATATCTAGTGGGCCTTTTTCTCTGAAGACTCAATAATAATTTGTTGTGCATGGTGAGTCCCTTCTAGGTCTCCATCTATGATATATCACAACGTCATTTTGTGTGGCTTAAGGAACAGGATTCATTGAGGAAAAGGACAACACATAGGTCCAGGTTCAATAAGAAGAGAAGTGAGCAAAGGAAGAAGGTTCCCATTCTTCCACCACCTGCAGAAGAATGTCCTGAGACCTGGGTACTCCTGGCCCGCAGTGTGTGGCTGGGATCCTGTTGAAGGTCACTCTCCCCTGTGTATCTGCTTTGTTATGGTGCAAGCAGGACAGTGTTTTCAGGGAAAGAAAATATCTTCTGATGCTGGGTAGTCTGGAATCAGTTCAAGCTGTTTACAAGAGTTGTCTGAGAGACCGGCTGCTTAGCACCGGGTGGTCTTTGGCCTGTTACGGGAAGCCAAGCTTTGTGCAACACGCCTGAGGGACGTGGTAGAAGCCAGTTTGTCTGGGGAACCTACAATAACATCTAGAGTCACTTTTATTTTTTTTTAATGTTATTTATTTATTTTTGGCTGCACCGCACGGCTTGCGAGATCTTAGTTCCCTGACCAGGGATCGAACCCATGCCCTCTGCAGTGGAAGCAGGGAGACCTAACCACTGGACTCCCAGGGAATTCCTAGGGTCACTTTTAGACAGTTCTGCTCATTGCACCACATATTTCTTCTAGAAGATAACTTTTCTTCTATTTTTAATCATTCCTTCTGGAATGATTATTTGATTTCATGGATCCATTTCCATATTTCTTAACTGCATTCTCATAATTTCACCTCTCATTCATAATTTTCATCTCTAATTTTGAGGCATGCCTCTGTATATAGTCTTAAGACAAATGTCACTCTGCAGCTGTTCCTTATTCTACTTTATTAACACTGAAGTTGGGGTTTTTTTTGTTGTTGGCTGTTTAATTCTCAAGACCTCAGTTTACTTAGTTACTTCTCGTTTATGGTAGCCAGTTCTTGCTTTCGAGATATGCAATCGTTTAGAATCTCTGAGGTTGTTAAACATCCTATATTGGATGTTACCTTCTATTTCCTTTATTGCTTTAGCTTTCCCTGGGACTTTATTCACTCTGTTGTCTCTCTTCCTTACCTTTGTTTTCTCTCAGTTGTTTGAGGTTTTAGTTTGTTCCCAATTTTAACTAACAGCCCAGATGTAGCAACATGATACATTCAGGTGTCTTTAAATCACAGGTAAAGTAAGCTTTTTATCCCACAGTGAATTCTGACCCTGATTGTGAAAGTCACTGGCTGAGAGCAAGGGTAGGGGGAAGGATTAAAATGGGGAGTAAGTTTGTGTGTGGCTGGCTTTTCTTTAGAAGGAGAAGGGAATTTATAGGTACAACAGATTTTTTGTTTGGGTTTTTTTGTTTGTTTGTTTTTTGTCCATTATAGCAGCTTCTTCTTGACCCAGTTTCCTTACAGAGTCTCCTAGGGCAGAACTTCCATTTTACTTGGAGAGCTCTACTTAGTTTTATCTTCTAGGAAAGTTCCTCTTTGAGAGACTACTCCAACTATTCCACAGTCCTTGAATTAATCAACCACCTGACAGGGCTAGTCCTACTCCCAGTTCCAGCTGCTTTGGGCATTGGAAAACTTTGAAAGTTCTGCTGAGTAAACTCGCTTACTTGGGTGCCCTTTTATTTTTAATCTGTCATGAACTGCAGGTGACAAAGATTGGTTGAGTTTCATAAACAATCTCTTTTATACTGTCAAGAAAATCCTTGATGTTCTGATAATTTAATCATACCCTTTTGGGTTTTGCAGTGGTACAACGGATTTAGTTGCGCAGAGTTTTTAGAGTTTTCTCACATTTCAATGAGATTTCAGGAAGGAGGAGAGGTAGTCATGGATGGTTAGTCAATCATCCTGCCTAAGAATCCCTGATAGGAATTTGGAAAATGGAAACCAAACATTTAAAATTTCACTGGCTAATAGAACAAATATTTTCTCTAAGTAAATTGTTTGTATTTTTTTTTCTAAAAGATATAGTAAGCTAAAATTTACTTAAGAGCAGATGAAATATCTGTGGTAGAAACAAGACCCCAGAAGAGGCAAGAAGTGATCAGTTCCAGCATTTAGGGGAGGGAATTCAGCCTAGGGAAGTGAAAAACATTAATTCTCTGGGAATTGAAAGGATAACTTTAGAGACAATCATTTAACTTTAATGAAGACAAGTGCATAATAAAGCTCATGTAGGTTTTTTTTTTCTTTCATCGTGTCAATTCAATCATTAATTAAGAGCTCAGGAGAAAAATGAAAAAGTTGGAAATGAAAAAATCTGGAGTGATCTTTTGGAGGAATTTTTTAGCTAAATAAGAGTAGAATTATGAGAACAGCAAGACATTTACAATGTACAGTGTGGTGCAATGAGAGAGAGAGAGAGGAACATTGAATATGAAAATAGCACAGCAGGTGCTAGAAAAGTTGAGGGAGGTAGGAAGATCCATAGTGTAAGATAGGAAACACTAGCAGAGGACCATGTTGCAAAAGCAAAGGGTTTAATCTGGCAATAAGAGGACTAATGAACTGGTTACAGGCAACTAGGGAAATAAGGTAAGCTGACTACTATTAATTTAAAATAAATTTAATTAGCTAATTAAATTAATTTGATTGATTTAAAATAGACTAGTTTCAAACAGACAAAATTTTCCCTCATCTTCTCAGCCATTTATAACAGGAAAAAGTAAGAGTATTTCCCGTGCTTTGAGGATATCTCTCTTTTATAATATTTTTTGCCTGAACTCTTTCCTCCTGTATTGTTTTCAACTGCCAAGAGCCCATTTAGTGCTGTAAAAAACTCAACCATGGTCAAAGTGAGGTATATATCATTCTGACTCCTTACTGTCTAGTGATCTGTGGCTGTATTGTTGATGCTACTATGGTTAATATGTTTCCATTTCAGTGTCTATCACTTTCATCTTCACTACCAGTAGAGAAAATTGCAAAAGGCTGTCTCTCCCTTCCTTTTCCTATATTTCATATCTTAGTTTTGCCCTCCTTTATAGAGATGACAACCCTTAGTTTTCAGAAGACTTCAATGCCTTCTTAGCACTTGAATGTTCAAATCTGAACCTCTTATTTGGGTACTTAAGGATTTGCCCTATTTTTTATCTCACCACCTTTCCTGTCTACTTCCCCAACCTATAGTCCAAACTTAGCCAACTTCCCCACTTTTTCTTTCACATGAAATGCCTATTCCAGGCAGACCAGTTTCCTCCTTGCCACCAGCCGTTCCCTGATACCCTCCACCTGCACTTTGGTCATAAAGCACTCTTTCCCTCATGTAACCAAAGTAAGCCCATCACCCAAAGTACATTTTATCTCATCAATGATAATTCCCTACTCTGGCCTGTGTGGGTTGCTTACTTCTCTGAATTTTGACAATCCTTATATGACTATCATTAATTTTGTTTTCTGAATAATATAAGTGTGTGACATTAGTTTCACTTCTTATTTAACAAAACAATTCTTTGCAGTGTCTTTGTTCAACATAGGTCTTGTTACATAGGGGAGGAAGTTCTTGACAGAAGCTTTTTGACTTCACTTCACCCCAGAATTCATTGAATGTACAACTCAGAGAAAACTGAAATTGCTTGAAGGACGAAAATAAGTCAAACAATATTTTTTGCTCATTCTCAGTTAAAGAAAGGAATAACAAAAATAACTAATTTTTTTTAAAAATTGAAGTACATTTGCAAGCTCTCCTATTTGAAAAGCACTCTTAAAAGTCAACCTCTGTGTTTGGGTTATGTCCCTGGAGGATTCAGTAGGGTGAAATCTTGCTTTATGTTGAAGTTAGAGGAATAATATAATTTCATGTCTTTCAGCCTAAAATTTCTACATACGATTTTTTTTTTAAACATCTTTATTGGAGTATAATTGCTTTACAATGGTGTGCTAGTTTCTGCTTGATAACAAAGTGAATCAGCTATACATATACATATATCCCCATATCTCCTCCCTCCCGCACCTCCCTCCTACCCTCCCCATCCCACCCCCTAGGTGGTCACAAAGCACCAAGCTGATTTCCCTGTGCTATGCAGCTGCTTCTCACCAGCTATGTTTTACATTTGGTAGCATATATTAATTACTCTGTGCCACTCTCTCACTTCGTCCAGGCTTACCCTTCCCACTCCCATGTCCTCAAGTCCATTCTTTACATCTGTGTCTTTATTCCTGTCTTGCCCCTAGGTTCTTCAGAACCATTTTTTGTTTTAGATTCCATATATATGTGTTAGCATACGGTATTTGTTTTTCTCTTTCTGACATAACTTCACTCTGTATGACAGACTCTAGGTCCATCCATCTCACTACAAATAACACAATTTCTTTTCTTTTTATGGCTGAGTAATATTCCATTGTATATACGTGCCACATCTTCTTTATCCATTCATCTGTCGATGGACACTTAGGTTGCTTCCATGTCCGAGCTATTGTAAATAGAGCTGCAGTGAACATTGTGGTACATGACTCTTTTTGAATTATGGTTTTCTCAGGGTGTATGCCCAGTAGTGGGATTGCTGGGTCGTATGGTAGTTCTAGTTTTAGTTTTTTAAGGAACCTCCATAGTGTGCTCCATAGTGGCTGTATCAGTTTACATTCCCACCAACAGTGCAAGAGGGTTCCCTTTTCTCCACACCCTCTCCAGCATTTATTGTTTGTAGATTTCTTGATGATGGCCATCAGACCGGTGTGAGGTGATGCGTCATTGTAGTTTTGATTTGCATTTCAATTATGATTAGTGATGTTGAGCATCCTTTCATGTGTTTGTTGGCCATCTGTATATCTTCTTTGGAGAAATGTCTATTTAGGGCTTCTGCCCATTTTTGGATTGAATTGTTTGTTTTTTGATATTGAGCTGCATGAGCTGCTTGTATATTTTGGAGATTAATCCTCTGTCAGTTGCTTCATTGGCAAATATTTTCTCCCATTCTGAGGGTTGTCTTTTCGTCTTGTTTATGGTTTCTTTTGCTGTGCAAAAGCTTTTAAGTTTCATTAGGTCCCATTTGTATATTTTTGTTTTTATTTCCATTTCTCTAGTAGGTGGGTCAAAAGAATCTTGCTGTGATTTATGTCATAGAGTGTTCTGCCTATGTTTTCCTCTAAGAGTTTGATAGTGCCTGGACTTACATTTAGGTCTTTATTCTATTTTATTTTTGTGTATGGTGTTAGGGAGTGTTCTAATTTCATTCTTTTACATGTAGCCGTCCAATTTTCCGAGCACCACTTATTGAAGAGGCTGTCTTTTCTCCATTGTATACTCTTGCCTCCTTTATCAAAAGTAAGGTGACCATATGTGTGGGGGTTTATCGCTGGGTTTTCTATCCTGTTCCATTGATCTATATTTCTGTTTTTGTGCTAGTACCATACAGTCTTGATTACTATAGCTCTTTAGTATAGTCTGAAGTCCAGGAGCCTGATTCCTCCAGCTCCGTTTTACTTTCTCAAGATTGCTTTGGCTATCCGGGGCCTTTTTTGTTTCCATACAAATTGTGAAATTTTTTGTTCTAGTTCTGTGAAAAATGCCATTGGTAGTTTGATAGGGATTGCATTGAATCTGTAGATTGCTTTGGGTAGTATAGTCATTTTCACAATGTTGATTCTTCCAATCCAAGGGCATGGTATATCTCTCCATCTCTTTGTATCATCTTTAATTTCTTTCATCAGTGTCTTATAGTTTTCTGCATATAGGTCTTTTGTCTCCTTAGGTAGGTTTATTCCTAGGTATTTTATTCTCTTTGCTGCAATGATAAATGGGAGTGTTTCCTTAATTTCTCTTTCAGATTTTTCATCATTAGTGTATAGGAATGCAACAGTTTTCTGTGCATTAATTTTGTATCCTGCTACTTTACCCAATTCATTGATTAGCTCTAGTAGTTTTCTGGTAGCATCTTTAGGATTCTCTATGTATAGTATCATGTCATCTGCAAACAGTGACAGCTTTACTTTTCTTTTCCAATTTGGATTCCTTTTATTACTTTTTCTTCTCTGATTGCTGTGGCTAAAACTTCCAAAACTATATTGAATTATAGTGGTGAGAGTGGACAACCTTCTCTTGTTCCTTATCTTAGTGGAAATGGTTTCAGTTTTTCACCACTGAGAACGATGTTGGCTGTGGGTTTGTCATATATGGCCTTTATTATGTTGAGGTAAGTTCTTTCTGTGCCTACTTTCTGGAGGGTTTTTTATCATAAATCGGTGTTGAATTTTGTCAAAGGCTTTTTCTGCATCTATTGAGATGATCATATGTTTTTATCCTTCAATTTGTTAATATGGTATATCACATTGATTGATTTGCATATATTGAAGAATCCTTACATTCCTGGGATAAACCCCACTTGATCATGGTGTATGATCTTTTTAATGTGTTGTTGGATTCTGTTTGCTAGTATTTTGTTGAGGATTTTTGCATCTATGTTCATCAGTCATACTGGCCTGTAGTTTTCTTTTTTTGTGACATCTTTGTTTGGTTTTGGTATCAGGGTGATGGTGGCCTCGTAGAATGAGTTTGGGAGTGTTCCTCCCTCTGCAATATTTTGGAAGAGTTTGAGAAGGATAGGTGTTAGCTCTTCTCTAAATGTTTGATAGAATTCGCCTGTGAAGCCATCTGGTCCTGGGCTTTTGTTTTTTGGAAGATTTTTAATCATGTCTCAATTTCAGTGCTTGTGATTGGTCTGTTTCTATTTTCTCTTTCTTCCTGGTTCAGTTTCAGAAGGTTGTGCTTTTCTAAGAATTTGTCCATTTCTTCCAGGTTGTCCATTTCATTGGCATATAGTTGCTTGTAGTAATCTCTAATGATCCTTTGTATTTCTGTAGGGTCAATTGTTACTTCTCCTTTTTCATTTCTAATTCTATTGATTTGAGTCCTCTCACTTTTTTTCCTTGATGAGTCTGCCTAATGCTTTATCAATTGTGTTTATCTTCTCAAAGAACCAGGTTTTATTTTTATTGATCTTTGCTGTTGTTACCTTCATTTCTTTTTCATTTATTTCTGATCTGATCTTTATGATTTCTTTCCTTCCACTAACTTTGGGGTTTTTTTGTTGTTGTTCTCTCTCTAATAGCTTTAGGTGTAAGGTTAGATTGTTTATTTGAGATGTTTCTTGTTTCTTGAGGTAAGATTGTATTGCTATAAAATTCCCCCTTAGAACTGCTTTTGCTGCATCCCATAGGTTTGGGGTTTCATTGTCATTTGTTTCGAGGTATTTTTTGATTTCCTGTTTGATTTCTTCAGTGATCTCTTGCTTATTAAGTAGTGTATTGTTTAGCCTCCATGTACTTGTATTTTTTACAGATTTTTTCCAGTAATTGATATCTAGTCTCACAGCATTGTGTCAGAAAAGATACTTGATACGATTTCAATTTTTTAAAATTTACCAAGGCTTCATTTGTGACCCAAGATATGATCTATCCTGGAGAATGTTCCATGAGCACTTGTGAAGAAAGTGTATTCTGTTGTTTTTGGATGGAATGTCCTATAAATATCAATTAAGTCCATCTTGTTCAATGTGTTATTTAAAGCTTGTGTTTCCTTATTTATTTTCATTTTGGATGCTCTGTCCATTGGTGAAAGTGGGGTGTTAAAGTCCCCTACTATGATTGTGTTACTGTCGATTTCCCCTTTTATGGCTGTTAGCATTTGCCTTATGTATTGAGGTGCATAAATATTTACAATTGTTATATCGTCTTCTTAGATTGATCCCTTGATCATTATGTAGTGTCCTTCTTTGTCTCTTGTAATAGTCTTTATTTTAAAGTCTATTTTCTCTGATATGAGAACTGCTACTCCAGCTTTCTTTTGATTTCCATTTGTATGGAGTATCTTTTTCCATCCCCTCACTTTCAATCTGTATGTGCCCCTAGGTCTGAAGTGTGTCTCTTGTAGACAGCATATATACGGGTCTTGTTTTTGTATCCATTCAGCCAGTCTGTGTCTTTTGGTTGGAGCATTTAATCCATTTACATTGAAGGTAATTATCGATATGTATGTTCCTACTGCCATTTTCTTAATTGTTTTGGGTTTGTTATTGTAGGTCTTTTCCTTCTCCTGTGTTTCCTGCCTAGAGAAGTTCCTTTAGCATTTGTTGTAAAGCTGGTTTGGTGGTGCTGAATTCTCTTTCTTTTGCTTGTCTGTAAAAGTTTTACTTTCTCTGTTGAATCTGAATGAGATCCTTGTTGGGTAGAGTAATCTTGGTTGTAGGTTTTTCCCTTTCATCACTTTAAACATGTCCTGCCACTCCCTTCTGGCTTGCAGAGTTTCTGCTGAAAGATCAGCTGTTAACATTATGGGGATTCCCTTATATATTATTTGTTGTTTATCCCTTGCTGCTTTTAATATTTTTTCTTTGTAATTAATTTTTGATAGTTTGATTAATATGTGTCTTGGCATGTTTCTCCTTGGATTTATTCTGCATGGGACTCTGTGCTTCCTGGACTTGATTAACTATTTCCTTTCCCATATTAGGGCAGTTTTCAACTGTAATCTCTTTAAATATTTTCTCATTCCTTTTCTTTTTCTCTTCTTCTCCTGGGACCCCTATAATTCAAATTGTGGTGCGTTTAATGTTGTCCCAGAGGTCTCTTAGACTGTCCTCAATTCTTTTCATTCTTTTTTCTTCATTCTGCTCTGCAGTAGTTATTTCCACTATTTTATCTTACAGGTTACTTATCCTTCTTCTGCCTCAGTTATTCTGCTATTGATTCCTTCTAGAGAATTTTTAATTTCATTTATTATGTTGTTCATCATTGTTTGTTTGCTCTTTAGTTCTTCTAGGTCCTTGTTAAACATTTCTTGTATTTTCTCCATTCTTTTTCCATGATTTTGGGTCATCTTTACTATCATTACTCTGAATTCTTTTTCATGTAGACTGCTTATTTTCTGTTCATTTGTTTGGTCTGGTGGGTTTTTACCTTGCTCCTTCATCTGCTGTGTGTTTCTCTGTCTTCTCATTTTGCTTAACTTACTGAGTTTGGGGTCTTCTTTTCACAGGCTGCAGGTTCGTAGTTCCTGTTGTTTTTGGTGCCTGCCCCCAGTGCCTAAGGTTGGTTCAGTGGGTTGTGTAGGCTTCCTGGTGGAGGGGACTGGTGTCTGTGTTGTGGAGGATGAGGCTGGATCTTGTCTTTCTGGTGGGCAGGACTGCGTCTGGTGGTGTGTTTTGGGGTGTCTGTGATCTTATTATGATTTTAGTCAGCCTCTCTACTAATGGGTGTGGTTGTGTTCCTGTCTTGCTAGTTTTTTGGCATAGAGTTTCCAGCACTGGAGCTTGCTGGTCATTGAGTGGAGCTGAGTCTTAGCATTGAGATGGAGATCTCTGGGAGAGCTTTCGCTGTTTAATATTATGTGGACCCAGGAGGTCTCTGGTGACCAATGTCCTGAACTCGGCTCTCCCACCTCAGAGGCTCAGGCCTGACACCCAGGAGGAGCACCAAGACCCTGTCAGCCACATGGCTCAGAAGAAAAGGCAGAAAGAAAGAAAGAAAGAAAGAGAGAGAGAGAGAGAGAGAGAGAGAGAGACGGAGGGAGGGAGGGAGGGAGGGAGGAAGGAAGGAAGGAAGGAAAAGAAAAGAAAGTTATTAAAGTAAAAAACAGAAAATAATTATTAAAAATAAAAAAATTAAAAAGTAATAAAAAAGAAGCAATAAAACGGATAGACAGAATCCGTGGACAAATGGTAAAAGCAAACCTATACAGACAAAATCACACAAAGAAGCATACACATACACACTCATAAAAAGAGAAAAAGGGAAAAAATATATATATTGTTGCCTCCAAAGGCCACTGCCTCAATTTTGGGATGATTCGTTGTCTATTCAGGTATTCCACAGATGCAGGGTACATCAAGTTGATTGTGGAGATTTAATCCACTGCTCCTGAAGCTGCTGGGAGAGATTTCCCTTTCTCTTCTTTGTTCGCACAGCTCCGGGGGTTCAGCTTTGGATTTGGACCCGCCTCTGCGGGTAGGTCGCCTGAAGGCGTCTGTTCCCGCCCAGACAGGGCGGGGTTAAAGGAGCAGCTGCTTTGGGTGCTCTGACTCACTCAGGCCTGGGGGAGGGAGGGGTACGGATGCGGGGCGAGCCTGCGGTGGCAGAGGCCAGTGTGACGTTGCAGCAGCCTGAGGCGCGCCACGCGTTCTCCCGGGAAAGTTGTCCGTGGTTCACGGGACCCTGGCAGTGGCGGGCTGCACAGGCTCCCGGGAGGGGCGGTGTGGAGAGTGACCTGTGCTCGCACACAGGCTTCTTGGTGGCGGCAGCAGCAGCCTTAGTGTCTCATGCCCGCCTCTGGGGTCCGCGCTGATAGCCGCGGCTCGCGCCCGTCTCTGGAGCTCGTTTAGGCGGTGCTCTGAATCCCCTCTCCTTGCACGCCACGAAACAAAGAGGCAAGAAAAAGTCTCATCTCTTAGGCAGCTGCAGACTTTTTCCTGGACTCCCTCCTGGCTAGCTGTGGTGCGCTAATAACCCTTTCAGGCTGTGTTCATGCCGCCAACCCCAGTCCTCTCCCTGGGATCCGACCGAAGCCCGAGCCTCAGCTCCCAGCCCCCGCCCACCCCGGCGGGGGAGCAGACAAGCCTCTCGGGCTGGTGAGTGCTGGTCGGCACCGATCCTCTGTGCGGGAATCTCTCCACTTTGCCCTCCACCCCCCTGTTGCTGCGCTCTCCTCCGTGGCTCCGAAGCTTCCCCCCTCCGCCACCCGCAGTCTCCGCCAGTGAAGCGTCTTCCTAGTGTGTGGAAGCTTTTCGTCCTTCACATTCCCTCCTAGAGGTTCAGGTCCCATCCCTATTCTTTTGTCTCTGTTTTTTCTTTTTTTCTTTTGCCCTACCCAGGTACATGGGGAGTTTCTTGCCTTTTGGGAGGTCTGAGATCTTCTGCCAGCGTTCAGTAGGTGTTCTGTAGGAGTTGTTCCACATGTAGATGTATTTCTGATGTATTTGTGGGGAGGAAGGCGATCTCCACGTCTCCTCTGCCATCTTGAAGGTCTCTCCCTCCACATATGATTTTGATGTGATGGGTCACTTAGAACTAGTTAATTCAAAAGAAAAAAAATACTATGTTTATTTAAGAAAGAATCATTTATACTGTTTTTAAAAATAGTACAATATGTTATAAGGTAAACCGTACAATATTCAAGGCTGTATGGAACTCAATCTGTAAGCCATTAAGTAAATGAAATCTCACAATATTTCCTTGCTTCTCTGAAGTATCAATACATTATAGCAGTCTGGCAAGGCTCTCAGCCATCACAAAGAAAAGAGTTAGAGTGCCCACACACTTATCTTTCTCAGGGAACCCAGCCCTCTGCCTGACTCTCCTCAGTTGCAGAAAGAAAATTATGCTCACTGTCGAAAGGGGAAGGGAGAGAGAGAGAGGGAGAGAAAGAACTTTTATCCTTTACTTCTTTATTTCTAGGAATCTTTCAGAGCAAGCTATTGGGTCTGCCTCTCCCCTCCAAAATTTACCATGGAAGTCATTTGCTTTGTATAAAAATAAAGAATGGCACCCCTAAAAAAGGCCTTCTGTAGAATGTAATAGGGTTGTGAAGTTTGAGGAGAGGGCTCTTAAAGGTAAGTGACCTAGAGATGTTGCAAAGGCTGCTGGGAATCCCAGGGAATGTGTCTTATAGTCTAGACTCCATCATTCCATTAACAGTGACATATGCTTGATTCTCAACTTCCTTTCTTTTCTTTCCTTTCCTTTTTTTTTTTTTAAGGGAGAATTCTTTGTAAAATATGAAGAAGAAAAACTCCTTGATCCAACAGACTGGAAAACTAACTCAAAGAACACATTGAAGAAGATTTGAAGGTATAAATTACATATATTATTTACTTATCATCTTTCTATATATTGCCTATTTTATTTTTAGTATTTACCAAACTTGCCAGAGAATTGGGAGTGACAAGGGTGAAATGAAGAGAGACAAGAAGGGTTCCGGCCTCTAAAGCAGGGGAGACAATTGGTTGTGGGCATCTGAAACAGCATGACCATAAATAAAGGAGATTATTTTTATAGTGTTTATTTAGGGTACCTAATGCTTTGTGTAGGATATTTCATAAGATTTATTATTAGCAATGGGAAAAACAGGTTTCCAAATTTAAAAACCACTGAACATTTATGAACTTGGAAATTCCAAGCAAACTTGAAACCTCTTGTGGGCATCTGAGTTGATTTATCCTTGGCGAGAGACTATGTGTTTCTTTTGTTTCTTTATCAGAAGAGTAAAATAGTTGCCTCAGACAAAACTTAAATCAGTGCTTTCTTCAAGTTTGTTACATACACATACACACACACATATATATACATATATATTGTCATATACATGTGTAAGTTGTCATATACATGTATATTTTTTGGTAGAAGCTGAAATATGGGCATTGTAATAAATTAAGAAGTACAGATAATAAAACCCATAAACAATAATAAAAATGCATACTCGGTGTTAATACCTTAGTGGTATACTTTCTGGATCTCCTCTTCATTTCCCCATCATCATCATCATCCTCCTCTTCCTCTTCCTCCTCCTTCTTCTTTTCTCTCTCTCTCTTAGAATTAAGTAAATAATAAATCTCTCCCTCAGAGTTAGCTGAATAACACATACATAAATGTATTTTTCTTTTTTCAACAAAATAAAATCACACACTCTATGTATTTCTGTAACTTGCTTTTCCAGTCAGTAATCTTTACCTTTTCATTTTGTCAAAATGTTATATCCTTTGATAATCACAGAGGAGGTCTTGGAGCAAGAGAACAGATGAAGATAAGAGAATAGATGAAGATAAGATAGTGAGCAATAATAGTTTACATATTTAAAGTGGTAAATGTATTTAAGCTTAAACATGTATTTACAAATGCATTCATGGAAACAAAAAGACAGACTACTTGAAATTGCATGCATTTAAAAAAATGTTGAAAATGAGTTGTCTCTCTACATAGCTAATATATAAAGATTTTCTGATTAAGTAACTTTTATTTTGAGTTTTACAAATGACTTTTATAAGATAGTTCCTAGAATTACACAATATTTATATTTTTAAAAAGAAAGAAAGGGGGAAAAAGTACTATTAGGTGTAGAGGGGACTGTCATATTTTTCAAAAATATTTCCTAAGCAAAAGACATACGGATGGATTCTCAGGTGGTATATCAGGAACGCATACTGAATATAACCTTAGAATGCTGTTCTCAGAGTTCCGTGTGTGCATCCACTATAATTAATGCTACAGAGGGAGGAAACATCAGTAAGTTACCTGCTTTGTACTTCTAAAATGTGTACTTGTTAGTAGTACTCTCAAATTTTTAAAGAAATTCATTTCTTCCCTTTAAGCACAAGGACTCATGGAGGAAGAATATATATGTTTGTGTATATATGTATGGATGTATATATATGTGTGTGTGTGTACATATATGGAGAGAGAATAAAATATACTAGAGAGAAAAATATATATATATATATTCTAATATATTTTCTTTTCTTTTGAATTTTCCAAATGGCTCTTATTAGATAGCTTCTAAAATTACATAATATTTGTATTTTTAAAAAGAAAGGAAGGAAAAATAAAAAGTACTGTTAGGTGCAGAGGTGACCATTATTTGGGGGGCTGGAGTGTAAGTAATAATTTGACAGGCTATCACCGGAAGCAACTGTGAGGGCAACTCTGGGAAGGAGGAAAAGCCAACATCAGGGTGTTTATTGGGGTTTCTACTAGGGCTGCTGTGAGAAATGGATGAAACGCTTATGAGAGTCGTCAATATGAAAGAAGGGTCAGGGGAGGAAAGAGAAGGCTCTGTCCATTGTTTCCATCTGCTTTTGGTCCAGGATTCAGAGCATTAACTGTCCTGAAATCCACGCTGCTCTTACTGAGGGCACAGGAGAAAATTCCAGGGCCAGAGGAGGAAAGACTTGTGGCTTGTGTGTCTGAGATATGGCTGAGATTTCTGAGACATGGAGAGGATTGGAGGGATAAAGGGCAAGCAGAGAGAAACTGTGTGTGAAGATAAAACTGCAGGCTGGCAGCAGCGTGTAAAAGAGAACAGTGCGAGATTCTGGGGGGGCGCAGTGTGAGACCGCATGAAAGCCCACTGATCCAACCTCTCCCAGGCCCTCCCTGCTTCCAAGCTTCACCTACAGAATTCCAAGCTTTGGGAAAGAGAGGGCTGTGGTATGAATGGAAAATGTAAGCCTTTATCATTAAGAACCCAAACAGCTCCGCTGAGGAACTCTTACCCAAAAAGCAAGGCATTCAAAGTGATGTTGTGCTTCTGGCTGAAAAAAGAGAGGTTAGTAGCAGAGATACAGGGGCCACTGATCCAGGTGATGTCAGGAGCATCACCAGCAGACCTGGCGCAGTATATTCTCAACACGTAGTTGACTGAATGAGTCAGCCAGCCCAGTTTTCTCCAATAATACTGATAAAGCATTTATAGTGTGCTAAGCACTTTCATGTTAATCCTCACAGTACCCTATAACAGGGGTTCCCACCCCCTGGGCCACAGACCGGTATGGGTACAAGACCTGTTAGGAATCGGGCCGCACAGCAGGAGGTGAGTGGCAGGCGAGCAAGCAAAGCTTCATCTGCCGCTCCCCATTGCTCCCCATCGATTGCATTACCACCTGAACCATTGCTCGAATTACTGCCTGAACCATCCCCCACAACCTCCAACCCCGTCCACGGAAAAATTGTCTTCCACGAAACCAGTCCCTGGTGCCAAAAAGGTTAGGGACTGCTGCCCTATAAGGTAATTACTATTACCTCTTTTTATCAATGAGGAGACTAAGGCACAGAATAAACTGCTTGGAATCACACAGCTAGCAAAGGAAAAGGCCAAGATTTAAACCTAGGTAGTCAGCTTCAGAGACCAAGAATGGGAAATTCTTCTATTTTATCAGTTGCTATTATACTCTTTTCATCATATGCATTTGACCCCATGCTGCTCCTTCTGTTTACACTGTTCTTCTATCACTGTTCACTGGGCTTGAACCATGTTATCTTATTTTTTTATTTCATCTTAAGTATAACTTCTTCAGAAAGGTATCCCTTGACCACCTGGTCTAGTATGTTGCCCTCTGTCGTATGTACTCATACATAGCACCTTGTCCTTTCCATTCATAACACTTATTGAGATTTGTAATTTGCTCCTTCACTAATTTAATATGTGCTTCCTCCAACCCCAAACCCAGATTGTAAGCTCCACGGAGGGAAGAACCATGTCTATTTTGCTTACCACTGAAAATGCGAACTTAGCACATGTGAAATGTACAATGAATATTTGTTACCTAAATCAATTAATGCAGGTGGCCAGTCTGCCCGTGGTTTACAGAGGATCTACAAGGAGAGGTGTTGCCTTGACCTGATCTGCTTATAAGTTACATGCAAGTAATAATGATAATGGTAGTAAGGACAGTAAAATATCATTTAGCAATTCCTTATGTCAGGCACTGGTATAAATGCTTTGCTCATGTTAATACATTTTAAAGAAGAAAATAAAAGGCATGCATATTATTACTATGCAAGAAAAATACTTTTAAGATTTTTCTGTTTATTTTAAATTAGAGATTTACTGAATACCATCACTGAGGGCAAAAAGAGGGAAAAGACTAGACAACCTTTCTGTCCTTAAGGAATGTATAGTTTGGTTAGCGATACAGAGTATGGCCAACAAGTGAGCAGTGTTTCATAGGCTGCAAAGTGCAGGATGGTATTTACTGCAATTGGTGCATAAGGAAAATCTCAGAGAAGCATCACCCCTCAGGTGGCCTGTGTGGCAGTGGTCAGACAGGTAGAGAGTGTTGAGAATGGGAGAGTCAAAATTAGAGGAAGTCAGAAGTTCTTTAGGTTTGAGCCTAGAGGCAAAGAGTTTAAGCCTGCTGATACAAAACAAACTCTATTTACTCCAGCTTCCTTAGTATTCCATGTAGCCCCTTTAAATTTAGCACTTGGGAATGACTTGTTTGAGTGGAAGAACCAGTGTTTGAATGTAAAGACTTCTTAATAGGAAAGTGCTGAGCCACTTTTTGAAAGTCTAATTTCCTTCTGTATCTTCCTCTAACCTATCACATTGGATCTGATATTATCTGTCTTGCCTTTAAAAAATCCACCGGTTTCTACTTCTCAGCTCAACAAACTTGATAGTCCTTTATTCACTCAACAATATGCTGACTGCCCTCCACGTATATGTTGTCTTCCCACCTTTTTGATTTTTATACATGCTATACTCCCAGTCTAAAATGCCTCAAGCCATTTTTTTCCAAATTACTCTCTACCCCTAAAAGAGAGCTTCTAGGTCCACCCAAATTAATCTCACATAATTGACTTCACACAAATAACCATAAAAATTCTAAGTTACATAGTCAATCATAAGGAATTATCATTATTTTATTTTTGTTATATTTTCTCAATCCACAGGCATCAATACTTGTTCAACAGACAGATAATGGGATCTACTATGTGGTAGCACTCTGAGCTTGAAATGTGAAAATAAATATAATAAATATTCACTGCCTTCAAGAAGCCCACCTTGGCATTTAGACATATAATTCTGATATAAATTTTTACTTGCTCAATGTGGTAGATAAAATATGATCGCACATTTATTGCAATTCTTCCAATCAAAAGGTGAGGTCTATTCCCCTATTCCTTGAATTTTGGCTGGCATTAAGACTTCCTTTGACCAATAGAATGAGGTTATGTGAGTTTCTGCAGCCTCAGCCTCAAGAAGATGTATGGATTCTATCTCTGAGCCCTTGGAATGCTTCCAGCACAACTAGAGAAGTTCACCTAGCCCATGAATGATGAAAGACCTTTGGGAGAGAGAGAGTGAGAGACCCAGTTGACAGGCAGCACCAAAGCTCAGACATAGGAGTGAGGTCATCTTGGACCCTGCAGCCCCAAGGAAAGGGCTGGCTGGCTACAGCCATGTGACGAGCCCAGAAAGAAACAGCAGAACGCCCCCACGAGCAGCAGAATCACAGTGGCTTGTTACGCTTCAGTAGATAAATGGTATGCTTGGCATTTCTTTTTAACTCTTTTTTATTCAATAGAAAGAACCAAATATTATCAACACTCCCTTTATAAAGTTGCAAAGAGGTTTATACTATTTTATTTTCCTATGAACCAGAATATTAAAGTAATTAGTTTCTTTTGATATTAATGCTATTGGCAACATTTCTGTATCCTAATGTTATTCCATGTAATACTGGAAATATTTTGCCAACACAAACAAAAACAAAAAAAGAAAGAAAGAAGGGGAGAGAGAAAGGTGAAGGGAGATACGTGGGTGACGTAATTGTTTTCAGCAGACTTGCATAGTGCTCAGGACACGTTATTCACCATCTTACCTCTTGTCTGTCCCTCACGTTCAAGGGTTTGACTTCATTGTGCCAGGAATTGAACTGAGCCAGGGAAACCCAATTAAATCTTACCACTGCAGAAAAGCACAAAATAATTTATCATTTTGGGTTGTTTTCAAATAGAATGAAAATTAGTTTGGAGGTGGGATGAAGGGAGAAGGAAACATCAATAAAGCAAAAACAACCAGAATCACAGGAACCGTTAACACTGATTTCATTCCAGGACACTGGGTCAACCAGAAAGCTTGGCATGCTAATTGCAGAAGGCACATTTGGTGCGTTGGAAGATAGCAGACAGAGAGGAGCTGGAAGGAATCAAAGCAGATCATGCCAAAGGGGCAGCCCAGACTATGTTCAGAAAGCATGGTAGTTTCTCCAATTTTATTTTCAATTCAAGTTCCAGGACATGTTTCTCAGTTAGAATTAAGTTTGAAAACTAGAAAATAGACCTACCCTCATTAGTTCCTCTCCCATACCCTTTTCCATAGTCTAACTTCTACTAGAATGTAAAGTGCATTTGTGTCCGCCTTCTTGCTTTTAGAGAGGACTGTGTGAGGGCTAGTGGGTATTTTTGAGGTGAGAGTAAAGGTGGGAGGGATTTTTCTATGATTGTTATACTCACCTTAGTACTTAGTTTACTTGATTGGAGTTTCAATTTGATTTGAATATCTGATACAATATCAAAATATCTTCACCAAATGTGAAATTTCCCACCTCTTGCATAAAATCAATATTCATTTTGTAATAAAGTGTGCTGAAATACAATACAAAAATGTTACTTTTTTCATTAAATTAAATTAAATTGGATTTAAAGCCCCATCTGGAAACTTAGTATAATTTATTGAAGGGGCTGCCTCTCCAATCACAAATCATACAAAGGTCTTGGCATCTTGTTTTGAACAAAATATTACAGAAGATTCTCTCTTTTTATATTTATTTTATTTATTTATTTGGTGGTGCCGGGTCTTAGTTGTGGCAGGCGGGATCCTTAGTTGAGACCAGTGGCCTCCTTAGTTGCGCTTGCCGGCTCCTTAGTTTTGGCATGCAAACTCTTAGTTGTGGCATGCATGTGGGATCTAGTTCCCTGACCAGAGATGGAACCCGGGCCCCCTGCATTGGGAGCGCAGAGTCTTAACTACTGCGCCACCAGGGAAGTCCCCAGAAGATTCTTTTAGACTTAGGTCTATATGGGTTGCCACTGAGCAATGTATTTTCCAAGACTGCATGGTCATAACTCTCTGGCAACTCTCTATTTGGTGACATACTAGGACATAAAAGTTATCCAGGCCTAAGAAATGCTTAGGGTCCTGTCTTTCCATAAGCTCCTGGAAGTCACCACCACTGAGAACAACTTCTTGGGAAATGGCATGAAATAGGGCCCACCCCAAGCTGTAATTTCATTTATTTTCCCCTTTTCCTTCCCTCAAAGTTTTTCCTCTTTCCCTGTCCCCTTCTAGAAATCTAGCATAAAAGTTGAAAAACTTTTGGGCTTTTACAAAAACTACTAGAAATGTCTTTAAACGTAAATTCTACTTCCTACTCGACCAAGCATATAAAATGAAGAATATAATGACCTGGCCATCTGCTTATAGGTAGCAGGAGTGAGGGCTACACAGGAAGAACAGATATTCATTAACATTACAACGATTTATTCTTCTCTATTGCTTCCCTGATCGTTAGCATTTTTAGAACCTTCTCATTAACTTTGTTGTAAACTCTAAATACCGCTGACAGATTCTTTTTCTGGCTTTAGCATTTTGAGAAAATCATTTCAATACAGTTAAGACAATAACAAAAAGCAGGGTCCCTGAGATGGTCATCTTCATAGATGACTTCTAGGACTGAAAATCCTCAAAGTGATATATATGTAAAAGTATATATGTTTGAATTTTTCTGGAGATAGGGCCATAGCTTTCAAGTTTTCTTATAGAACTATTTTACTCCAAGAAGTTTCACATTGGATCACGAAACTGTACCTAATGAAATTAGTGTAACAGTTAATATAAATGAAAACACCTACTTAGGGCAGCATTTTGTTTTATAAAGTGGAGTTTTTCTTTGCGCCTTCTCATCTCTCATATCAGGACTGAATCATCCCTCTGTAACTGGTTCTTTCTGCTTCCTTTCACTCTTTTTCCCCATTTCCCCTTAAATTCTCCTTGACAACTATCTTCTGTAATTATAGGGTCTCAATTTCAGCTGGTTGATACATGAGTATAGAGGTTAAGAGGTTAAGAAAATGGACTTTAGCTGTGAATCCTGCCTCACCACCTACTTGCTGTGTATTCTTAAAGGATTTTCTTAATTTCTCTGTGCCTTATTTTCCTCATCTACATAATGAGGATAATGCTAGTGTCTGCCTCACAGGGTGATTATAATAATGAATTTAATTAATACATGTAAAGCCCTAAGTATAGGACTTGGCACCAGGTAACCACCACATTCATGTCAGTTATTATCTATATTCTAGGAATATTTATGTTTTAATAATTCACTCATGAAAACATAATTATCTGTAAAATTCCCAAATTATTAACCAGGAAATGGAGTTAGTGTTTAGGATTTAGATTCTTGTTCAGTGCCCTCAGATCTCATCATCTATTTTAATGCTTCTTCTACCATGTAACTGTGAGCTCATTTAGGACAGAAGCAATATCTTTTTTTTTTTTTTTTTTTTTTTTTTTTTTTTTTTAAAGCACTTTTCTTTTTTATAGCTACTTTATTTATTTATTTTATTTTATTTTTTTTGGCTGTGTTGGGTCTTCGGTTCATGCGAGGGCTTTCTCTAGTTGAGGCAAGTGGGGGCCACTCTTCATCGCGGTGCGGGGACCGCTCTTCATCGCGGTGCGCGGGCCTTTCACTATCGCGGCCCCTCCCGTCGCGGGGCACAGGCTCCAGACGCGCAGGCTCAGTAGTTGTGGCTCACGGGCCCAGCTGCTCCGTGGCATGTGGGATCTTCCCAGACCAGGGCTCGAACCCGTGTCCCCTGCATTAGCAGGCGGACTCTCAACCACTGCGCCACCAGGGAAGCCCAGAAGCAATATCTTGATGGATTACATAGTGGAATTAAGCAGAGGATATAGTGATGAGGTGGGTGGGCCACAACATCACATCAAAGAGACATCCAGCCCAGCTTTGGTAACTGATATTCATTCTTCAGATTTTAAACTCAATATTAGTTCTTTGGAAAGGCTTTCTCTGATCCCTGTGTTTGGATAGTTGCTCCAATAGAAAGCTCCTAGAACATGAACATAATTATTTCTTTAATTTCTGTTTTCCCCATAGAACATAAGCTCCCTAAGGAGAGGGACTCTCTCTGCCATGTTCAGTCCAGCCCATCAGAACAACTGTTATATTTCACCTGCTCCATCACTACTTGTTAACGGATAGATGATACATAAGTGTTGCAATGAGTGGCTACTTAGGCTCTGTTACACCAAACTCATAAGGCTGCTGGGAGAATTAATTTGAGAGAGAGAGATATATATATATATATATATATATATATAGTCTATCATGTAGCTGGAAGAAAGAACTCTTAATCTATGATCAATTTTAATGAATCACCATTTGTTTAGGTAAACCATTTTCTCTGGATTGAACTGTCAAAATTCTTCTCTTCCCATTCCCATTTGTTCTCATTTCCAGACCTAGAAACTTTGTATCTCCTTTCTGAGATAAAGCACTAAAATAGCCTGATCAATTTCTGTCTCAAGATCTTCCTACATTTGGGAGAGAAACAGCTACCCTGTTAGCCACTTAGCCCTCAACCAAATGAGGAGAATCAATCACATTCAAAAAATGACTTTCATTGAAGTCTGATTAATCCATTTTCTTCCAAGGTAGGTCATGTCAGGATTTTCATAAAAGTGTCAAAGAGGACAGGAAAGAGAATTATAAAAATGTCAGTCTTTGGTAACAATAAAGAATGGAGTTGCTCCTTGGACGATTACTTCAATAATCCTGCCTGATAATTACACAAAAAGAGCAGTGTTTACTTTAAACAAAACTTTATCTTAAGGCTCTTCTTGGAGGACCTTCAAGATAGTGGAGGAGTAAGATGAAAAGGTAGAAGGGAGCACCCACGTCTTGGTGCTCGGGCCAGGTGTCAGGCCTGTGCCTCTGAGTAGGAGAGCTGCATTCAGGACATTGGACCACCAGAGACCTCCTGGGCCCATGTGATATCAATTGACAAGAGCTCTCCCAGAGATCTCTGTCTCAACGCTAAGACCCAGCTCCGCTCAATGACCAGCAAGCTCCAGTGCTGGACACTCCATGCCAAACAACTAGCAATACAGGAATACAACCCCACCCATTAGCAGAGAGGCTGCCTAAAATCATAATAAGTTCACAACACCCCAAAACACACTACTGGACATGGTCCTCCCACCAGAAGGACAAGATCCAGCCTCATCCACTAGAACACAGGCATCAGTCCCCTCCAACAGGAAGCCTACACAACCCATTCAGCCAACCTTACGCACTGGGAGCAGACACCAAAAACCATGGGAACTATGAACCTGCAGCTTTTGAAAAAGAGACCCCAAACACAGTAAGTTAAGCAAAATGAGAAGACAGAGAAATGCAGCAGTAGAAGGAGCAAGATAAAAACCCACCAGACCAAACAAATAAAGAGGAAATAGGCAGTCTACCTGAAAAAGAATTCAGAATAATGATAGTAAAGATGATCCAAAATCATGGAAAAAGAATGGAGAAAATACAAGAAATGTTTAACAAGGACCCAGAAGAACTAAAGAGCAAACAGACAATGATGAACAGCACAATAAATGAAATTAAAAATTCTCTGAAAGGAATCAATAGCAGAATAACTGAGGCAGAAGAAAGGATAAGTGACCTGGAACAAAAAATAGTGGAAATAACTACCACAGAGCAGAATAAAGAAAAAAGAAAGAAAAGAATTGAGGACAGTCTCAGAGACCTCTAGGAAAACATTATACGCACCAACATGTGAATTATATTGTTCCCAGAAGAAGAAGAGAAAAAGAAAGGGACTGAGAAAATATTTGAAGAGATTATAGTTGAAAACTTCCCTAGTATGGGAAAGGAAATAACCAATCAAGTCCAGGAAGCGCAGAGAGTCCCACACAGGATAAATCCAAAGAGTTAACACGCCAAGACACATATAAATCAAACTACCAAAAATACAACGAAAAAATATTAAAAGCAGCAAGGGAAAAGCAACAAATAACATACAAGGGATTCCCCATAATATTAACAGCTGATCTTTCAGCAGAAACTCTGCAAGCCAGAAGGGAGTGACAGGACATATTTAAAGTGGTGAAAGGTAAAAACCTACAACCAAGATTACTCTACCCAGCAAGGACCTCATTCAGATTTGATGGAGAACTTAAATCCTTTGCAAACAAGCAAAAGCTAAGAGAATTCAGCACCACCAAACCACCTTTACAACAAATGCTAAAGGAACTTCTCTAGGCAAGAAACACAGGAGAAGGAAAAGACCTACAATACCAAACCCAAAACAATTAAGAAAATGGTAATGGGAACATACATATCGATAATTACCTTAAATGTAAAAGGATTAAATGCTCCAACCAAAAGATGTAGATTGGCTGAATGGATGATAAAACAAGACGCGTATATATGCTTTCTACAAGAGACCTACTTCAGACCAAGGGACACATACAGACTGAAAGTGAAGGGATGGAAAAAGATATTCTATGCAAATGGAAATCAAAAGAAAGCTGGAGTAGCAATTCTCATATCAGACAATATAGACTTTAAAGACTATTACAAGAGACAAAAAAGGACACTACATAATGATCAAGGGATCAATCCAAGAAGATATAACAACTGTAAATATTTATACACCCAACACAGGAGCACCTCAATACATAAGGCAAATGCCAACAGCCATAAAAGGGGAAATTGACAGTAACACAATCATAGTAGGGGACTTTAACACCCCACTTTCACAAATGGACAGATCAACCAAAATGAAAATAAATAAGGAAACACAAGCTTTAAGTGACACATTAAACAAGATGGACTTAATTGATATTTATAGGACATTACATCCAAAAACAACAGATTACATGTTCTTCTCAAGTGCTCATGGAATTTTCTCCAGAATAGATCATATCTTGGGTCACAGATCAAGCCTTGGTAAATTTAAGAGAATTGAAATCGTTTCAAGTATCTTTTCCGACCACAACACTATGAGACTAGATATCAATCACAGGAAAAAAACTGTAAAAAATGCAAACACATGGAGGCTAAACAATACACTACTAAATAGCCAAGAGCTCACTGAAGAAATCACAGAGGAAATCAAAAAATACCTAGACACGAATGACAATGAAGACACAATGGTACAAAACCTATGGGATGCAGCAAAAGCAGTTCAAACAGGGAATTTTATAGCAATACAATCCTACCTCAAGAAACAAGAAACATCTCAAATAAACAACCTAACCTTACACTGAAAGCAATTAGAGAAGAACTAAAAAAACCCATAGTTAGCAGAAGGAAAGTAATCATAAAGATCAGATCAGAAATAAATGAAAAAGAATTGAAGGAAACAGTAGCAAAGATCAATAAAACTAAAAGCTGGTTCTTTGAGAAGATAAACAAAATTAATAAACCATTAGCCAGACTTATCAAGAAAAAAAGGGTGAAGACTCAAATCAACAGAATTAGAAATATAAAAGGAGAAGTAACAGCTGACCCTACAGAAATACAGAGGATCATGAGAGACTACTACAAGCAACTATATGCCAATAAAATGACAAGCTGGAAGAAATGGACAAATTCTTAGGAAAGCACAACCTTCTGAGACTGAACCAGGAAGAAAGAGAAAATATAAACAGACCAATCGCAAGCACTGAAATTGAGACTGTGATTAAAAATCTTCCAACAAAGAAAAGCCCAGGACCAGATGGCTTCACAGGCTAATTCTATGACACATTTCAAGAAGAGCTAACACGTATTCTTCTCAAACTCTTCTAAAATATAGCAGAGAGAGGAACACTCTATGAGGCCACCATCACCCTGATACCAAAACCAGACAAAGATGTCACAAAGAAAGAAAACTACAGGCCAATATCACTGATGAATATAGATGCAAAAGTCCTCAACAAAATACTAGCAAACAGAATCCAACAGCACATTACATCATACACCATGATCAAGTGGGGTTTATCCCAGGAGTGCAAGGATTCTTCAATATACACAAATCAATCAATGTGATACACCATATTAACAAACTGAAGGATAAAAACCATATGATTACCTCAATAGATGCAGAAAAAGCTTTTGACAAAATTCAACACTGATTTATGATAAAAACCCTCCAGAAAGTACACATAGGGGGAACTTACCTCAATATAATAAAGGCCATATATGACAAACCCGCAGCCAACATCGTTCTCAGTGGTGAAAAACTGAAACCATTTCCTCTAAGATCAGGAACAAGACAAGGTTGCCCACTCTCACCAATATTATTCAACATAGTTTTGGAAGTTTTAGCCACAGCCATCAGAGCAGACAAGAAATAAAAGGAATCCAAATCGGAAGAGAAGAAGTAAGGCTGTCACTGTTTGCATATGACGTGATACTATACATAGAGAATCCTAAAGATGCTACCAGAAAACTACTAGAGCTAATCAATGAATCTGGTTAAGTAGCAGGATACAAAATTAATGCACAGAAATCTCTTGCATTCCTATACACTAATGATGAAAAATCTGAAAGAGAAATTAAGGAAACACTCCCATTTACCATTGCAACAAAAAGAATAAAATACCTAGGAATAAACCTACCTAAGGAGACAAAAGACCTATATGCAGAAAACTATAAGACACTGATGAAAGAAATTAAAGACGATACAAAGAGATGGAGAGATGTACCATGCTCTTGGATTGGAAGAATCAACATTGTGAAAATGACTGTACTACCCAAAGCAATCTACAGATTCAGTGCAATCCCTACCAAACAACCAATGGCATTTTTCACAGAACTAGAACAAAAAATTTCACAATTTGTATGGAAACACAAAAGACCCCGAATAGCCAAAGCTATCTTGGGAAGGAAAAATGGAGCTGGAGGATTCAGGCTCCTGGACTTCAGACTATACTACAAAGTTACAGTAATCAAGACAGTGTGGTACTGGCACAAAAACAAATATAGATCAATGAAACAGGACAGAAATCCCAGCAATAAACCCACGCGCATATGGTCACCTTGTCTTTGATAAAGGAGGCAAGGATATACAATGGAGAAAAGACAGCCTCTTCAATAAGTGGTGCTGGGAAAACTGGACAGGTACATGTAAGAGAATGAAAGTAGAACATGATACACAAAAATAACATCAAAATGGATTAAAGACCTGAATGTAAGGTCAGACACTATAAAACTCTTAGAGGAAAGCATAGGCAGAACACTCTGACATAAATCATAGCAAGATCCTTTTTGACCCACCTACTAGAGAAATGGAAATAAAAACAAAAATAAACAAATCGGACCTAATGAAACTTAAAAGCTTTTGCACAGCAAAAGAAACCGTAAAGAAGACCAAAAGACAACCCTCAGAATGGGAGAAAATATTTGCAAATGAATCAACAGACAAAGGATTAATCTCCAAAATATACAAGCAGCTCATGCAGCTCAATATCAGAAAAGAAACATCTCAATCCAAAAATGGGCAGAAGACCTAAGTAGACATTTCTCCAAAGAAGATATACAGATAGCCAAAAAACACGTGAAAGGATGCTCAACACTGCTAATCATTAGAGAAATGCAAATCAACACTGCAGTGAGTTATCACCTCACACCAGTCAGAATGGCCATCATCAAAAAATCTACAAACAATAAATGCTGGAGAGGGTGTGGAGAAAAGGGAACCCTCTTGCACTGCTTGTGGGAACGTAAATTGATACAGCCACTATGGAGAACAGTATGGAGGTTCCTTAAAAAACTAAAAATACAACTACCATACGACCCAGCAATCCCACTACTGGGCATATACCCTGATAAAACCATAATTCAGAAAGATTCATGTATGACAATGTTCATTGCAGCTCTATTTACAATAGCTCGGACATGGAAGCAACCTAAGTGTCCATCGACAGATGAATGGATAAAGAAGATGTGGAACATATATACAATGGAATATTACTCAGCCATAAAGAGAAACGAAATTGAGTTATTTGTAGTGAGGTGGATGGACCTAGAGTCTGTCATACAGAGTGAAGTAAGTCAGAAAGAGAAAAACAAATACCGTATGCTAATGCATATATATGGAATCTAAAAAAAAATGGTTCTGAAGAACCTAGGGTCAGGACAGGAATAAAGACGCAGACGTAGAGAATGGACTTGAGGACACAGGGAGGGGGAAGGGTAAGCTGAGACGAAGTGAGAAGGTGCCATTTACATATATACACTACCAAATGTAAAATAGATAGCTAGTGGGAAGCAGCTGCATAGCATAGGGAGATCAGCTAGGTGATTTGTGACCACCTAGAGGGGTGGGTTAGGGAGGGTGGGAGTGAGACTCAAGAGGGAGGGGATATGGGGATATATGTATTCATATAGCTGATTCACTTTGTTATATAACAGCAACTAACACAACATTGTAAAGCAATTATACCCCAATAAAGATGTTTAAAAAAGAAAACTTTATCTTACATTTATTCATTTCATTTCCTTTCTCCACTAAAGGGAATGAATAAATATGCATACAAGGCATAATTATAAGGGACAACTTTCAAAGTTTTTCATCTATTTCTCATTTCTATGTTACCCATGCTGTAATACAATTCTATTACAGCATGTCTCTTTTCCTCCTACTATTTTTATGGCAATTATGTGTGTACTCCATATTATCTCGAATTCACTTCATGATTGTAGGTGCTTTCCTCCTCTGCTTAATAGTTTCACAAGGTCTTGGAGATTGGCATCCAAGACGTCAGTGTTCCTCATTATAAAACTCATCTTTGCCTCTCCCCTCCACAGGACATCAGATAGAACTATTTCAGGATAACTTTTTTGAACAAGCATTCATTGAATACTATAGGTGCAATCTAAATTTATCCCTCCTTTTTTGGATTCCAATATGATTAATTTATATTTCACCTTTATAAGTGCTTATGATTGTCGTTAAATGGCCAGAAAATTAAAAGGTCTGTAGGTGCTCTGGTAGCTGGAAATTCAGAGGTGAAACAGATTATGACTGGAAAAACTCAAGAGGATACGAACCGCATTCTCATTAGAAGGGTTCCTTCAAAACATTTGGAGTGAATGCCATCTGTCCTGGTGATTTGCTTAATTTGATTTGGCCAACAGATGAAGAACATTCTGTGAATTTAGCACTATTGGGTTGCTTTATCTGACCTCTCAAGTTCAAAGGCTATTTTTTATAACAGGATATTCTGTATTATTATCTTCGATGCTCAGAGAGGTATAGATTTCATTTGGCTCCTCTCATTTTAATCTTGTTCTTATCTCTGTGAATGCCTTTTAAAAATATACTTTTTTATATTAACATACAATAAAATTAACGTGTGTGTATACAGTTCTGTGACTGTTAAAAAATTTAAATTTGCATAGCTACCACCATAATCAGGATACAGAACAGTTCCATCACCCTAAAAGACTTTCTTTTGCTATCCTTCTGTAGTCACACTCTCTTCCACCCTTAAACCTGGCAACTTGCTGATCTGATCTGTAGTTTTTTCTTTACAAGAATGTTAAGTAAATAGAATGTAACTTTCTGAGACTGGGTTCTTTCCATCAGCAAAACGCCCTTGAGATCCTTCCAAGATGTTGCATACATCAGTAGCTCCTGGCTTTTTTCACTGCTGAGTAGTATTCCATTGTATAAATGTACTACAGTTTGTTCATCCATTCACCCACAGAAGGCCATTTTGGCTGCTATAAACTTTTGTGTACAATTGTGTGAACATAAGTTTTCATTTCTCTACTGTAAACACCTAAAAGTGAGATTGTAGGTCGCATGATAAGTGGGAGTTTAACTTGATAAGAAGCTGCCAAACTGTTTTCCAGCATGGCTGGCCCATTTTTCATTCCCTCCAGCAATGTTCCAGTTGCTCCTCTTCCTCTTTAGCACTTGGTGTGGTCAGGATATTTTATTTTAGCCATTCTAATAAGTAGACAGAAGTATCTCATGGCAGTTTTAATTTGCATTTCCCTTTGTACAATTTTTAGAGGTTTCTCTAGGCATTTGAATACACATTTTTTTATTCTTTAAATTATACATATGTATTTTATTTACACTTTGATATATTTCATGATAAACAATTTTTTTTCCATCTTAACTTGAATACACATGTATATCTTTACTGATGTTTGTACCACTTCAAGGAGAACCTTCCCGTCATATAGATCCTTTTACCCTCCCCACTGCTTTATGTTGTAGTCATTTATGCATTACATCCACAAACATTGAAAACCTCATCAGTGTTATAATTTTGGTTTCAACTGTCAAAACCTATTTTATACAACTAAGGAGGAGAACAATCTATTATATTCACCCTGATATTTACCTTTTCTGTTGCTCTTCCTTCATTCTTGATGTTCCAAGTTTCCTTTTGGTATCAATTTTCTTCTGTCTTAAGAATTTTTTTACAGTTCTATTACAGCATGTCTGCAATTAACAAATCCTCTTAGTTTTCCTTAATCTAAGAATATTTTATTTCATTTCTATTCCTGAAGGATATTTTGGCTGGATATAGAATTCTGTATTACACTTCTTTTCATTCAACATTCTAGAAATATTGTTGCTCATTTTTCTGGCCCCAGGATTTTTGACGAGACATCCACAGTCATTTGAAACATCATTTCAGTAAAAGTATGCATTATTTTCCCCTGGGTGCTTTTAAGACTTTTTCCTTTATCTTTGGTTGTAAGCAGTTTAATTATGATATGTATAGATGTGGATTGGGGGGCCTCTTCTTTAAGATTTGCTGAGCTTCTTGAATCTGTAGGTTTATTCTTTTGACAAATTTGAGATGTTTTCAATCTCTATTTTTTTTTTTTTTTTTTTGCTCTGCATTCTTTCTCTTTTTTCTCAGGCACTCATAGCAAAAATATTAGACATTTTGGTATTTTCTCATATGTCCTTGAAGCTCTATTTAATTTTTTCCATCAATTTACACTTTGTTGTTCATACTGAATAATTTCTACTGATTTACCTTCAAATTAACTGACTCTTACCTTTGTCTTCCCTATTGTGCTATTGAACTCATCCATTGAATTTTAAAAAAATTTTTGGTTATTATGTTTTTCAGTTCTAAAATTTCCATTTGGTTCTTCTTTTGATAGAAAAATGATACATCTGTGTCATCTCATTGTTGAAGTCTGATTGTTCTTTCTCATGCAAGTTGAGATTTTTCTTGTTCTTCATAGACAAAGTGCTTTTGGATGATATCCTGAACTTTTTGAATTTTATGTTATGGGACTGTTTGCCTTAATACATGTAGATAACACTAATTATATTTTTAAGCAGGCAATCATCCTGATTGGGTTCAGACTGTAAGTCCTGACCTACCTTCTGTGGGTTGTGATTCCAGTATCAGTTCAGTTTTCAAAGCCTCAGCCCTACTTTTAGGATGTATGCTATGTGTGCACCACCCAGTGGCCAGACTGGTACTTGAATGGCGGTCCATTCCACAGTTTGGTTATCAGAGTCTATGTACTCTGTTTAAGGTCAATTTCATACATGTTCAGCTTAGAGATGAGCCCAGGAGTTCATATAGGACTTTAAGAGGTCACAGTCCCATGTTCTTCCCTCTCTACAATCTTCTAAGTACTCCCTTTGGGCTACTCCATTGAGGAAACCAGGCTTTATGTACCTTGTTTTTTTTTGTTTTTTTTTTTTTAATTATTAGCACCTTTAATTATTATTTATTTATTTATTTAGTTTTTTGGCTGTGTTGGGTCTTCGTTTCTGTGTGAGGGCTTCCTCTAGTTGCGGCAAGCGGGGGCCACTGTTCATCGCGGTGCGTGGGCCTCTCACTATCATAGCCTCTCTTGTTGCGGAGCACAGGCTCCAGACGCGCAGGCTCAGTAGTTGTGGCTCACGGGCCTAGTTGTTCCGTGGCATGTGGGATCTTCCCAGACCAGGGCTCGAACCCATGTCCCCTGCATTAGCAGGCAGACTCTCAACCACTGCGCCACCAGGGAAGCCCCTACCTTGTTGTTTTATGTACTTCTTTGGACTATGCCTGTGTCTGGGGTCAAGGGACAGAAGGACAGAGACACAGAGAAGTAACAAGAGTTTTTCCCTTGCCCTCTGGGGTCATAACTCCTCTGATAAGGAGAGAAAGTTTCCTTTCTTTCAGAGTGTTAGGCTTCTGCGGGTTCCCATCACCCCTGTTGCTATTAAATTATTGGATTGTTTGGAGGCTAGACTGTAAGAAAACAAAGAAAAGAAAAAGAAGACAAATAAAAAATGGGGAATACCCCCATTGTATCTGAATTTTAGAAGACTCTTTCTTGATACTTGAGCCAGAGCTAGAGGGCTTCTCCTAAAATTCTCTCTAGCTGCTCTGATGTCCACTTCAGGATTTTAGGCTGAATTGAGTTTAGTCTTGGAGATAATGGAGGGAAATCATGGTAAACTCACCATCCATTTGATGGGCTCTTCTACGCATCCATATGCTACCATTTTTTTTAATAGACTTTATCTTTTAGAACAGTTTGACATTTACAGAAAAAATGAGCAGATAGTACAGAGTTCCTGCATCACACCCTTTACCCCATACACAATTTCCCACATTAATAACCTCTTATACTATATAAGTATAGTATATTTGCTACAGTTAATGAACCAATATTGCTGTATTATAATTAATTAAAATCCATAGTTGATCTGTATTTCCCTTGTTTTTACCTAATTTTTTTCTGTTCCAGGATCCATCCAGGAAATCACATTATATTTAATTCTTATATCTCCTAGGTTTCTCTTGGTTGTGATGGTTTTTCAGACTTTTCTTGTTTTTGATGACCTTGAAAGTTTTGAGGAGTACTGGTCTAGTATATTGTAGGATGCCATTCCATTGGAATTAGTCCGATGTTTTTTTCATAATGAGACTGGGGTTATGGGTTTGGGGGCAAGAAGACCAAGAAGTAAAGTGCCACTTTCATCACATCATATCAAGAATACACAACTACCTACATGATTTGTAATCATTGATGTTAACATGATCACCCGGCCAAGGTAGTGATCGTCAGGGTTTTCCACAGGTTTTTCGCTCCCATTTTAACCATTTCCTCTCATAGGCATTTCCTCTCCATTGTCTCTCATAGGCAGCTTCAGCTGGATTATCACTTTTAACTTTTTCCAGAAAAAAATTAAGCACAAGTCTATGTATACTTTAAAATTTCATCTTGAATTTCTCACATCACCTGGGTTTATTTGGAGGAAGTACCTCCTTCCATTCCTTTGTGGGTAGAAAGAAAAAGGAAACTCAAAGCACACTGAAAACTCTCTTAGAATCTTCACTTACCAGTATTCCCACTCAATTTTCTAGCACTGTTATCTGTACCCTAGACTTGGCGGATAGAGTAATTGTTGTCATATTGGATATGTCCATCATATTGGGAATCCTAGCATAGATATTCTATCACCTAACTCTAGTACTGTTCTCATATGAGACTCCAAACAAACAAAAATTAACTATATTAACACATCTCAATGTTATCTCTGAAGACACATTAGCTAAATGCATACTGTGTTCCTGAACAGTATTTCTGTTCTTTATCCAGGTCTGTTTTCCTTTTAGCTGAGCTGAGCTTTGATAAAGGTCATCTTGACCCCTATTAATTTAGACCTCACCCCCCAGGCCCATCCATGGTGGCAAGTCTCTCCTTTATTTTCTCATAATGCTGCTTTGTCTCCTCTTCGTTCCTCCAGAGCCAAATGCACCTTATAAGCAGGTCTTACCTCAAAATCAACCTCCTTAAGAGTCCTTAAGTAGGAGTCTGACCTCTCTATAAAGGAAGAAATGATCAGCAATGAAAAGAAAATAAATGCTCCTTACCGTTTCTGCCAAGGTTCCATCCTCCTCAATCCAAGGTCATCTTCAACTTGGAAGGAGGACTACAAAAGGTGTAGATGGTTGTGTTAATTAGGCATTACTATAGCAAACTAGTCCATGGTGGAGGCAGGGGTCCCAGCAGAAAGCAGAAGTGCATAAAATCTCTTAAGGCCTAATGTCTCAGAAATGGCATAACATTGCTTCTACCACATTTTATTGGCCACAGTGAGTCACAGGGCTTACCCAGATTCTAAGGATAGAGAAGTAGACTCTACCGCTTGATGGAAAGATCTCAAGGGATGTGGATGTAAGGAAGGGAAGCATGGTGACCAGTGATATTAACTCAGAGTAAGAGGCTAATTTTAAAAATTATTTAAATGAGTCTATTTAAATATATTTAAGTAAAATTACTTAAATTACAGGTTCAGGTGGTATGTGGATGTGGCAAATGCATGAAGTTGTAACATGAATGGTTAAAAGTTTGAAAACACTTTTCTACTCTCATGCTATTCTCACTTTTATAGCATCCCTTTGTCATTGTCTTCGTAAACTATCATCGATCGCTCGCTCCTATGTCCCCCTCTACCTGAAGTAAGGGATTTTTTTTTGAAAATGTGTGGCCTACTCTGTGCTTCATAGTAGTGCTGTGTTCTGTTGGTCCCTGAATTAGTTAAGTTAGATGTATCGTGTCCCCCTTTCAGCCGTATCCCAGCACATCTAGATATGCTGCCCGTTATCTCTGACCAGTAGCTAGTCTATGAAGAGCCAAGGACAGGTGGAAAGCAGTGTAGGTTTTCACACTTTGCTAAAATATGAAGAGTGAACTGGAGTTAAAATTAATCAAAGGCTTCATCTGAATCTCTTAGAACACCCCTTGATAATTTTATAAGGGACTCTCAATTCTGTATTCAATATAAAATCATTGAAGAGTAAAGCAAAATTGGTTGTGATTATTTTAAAATATTCAACCTGGGTTTATTCCAGCCAGTGGATATAGAAATAAAAGGATCAAGTTGTTGGTTTTCTTCCAAGCCATGTCTGCATGAAGGGAACAATTAAGAACAAAACTTGGGCTGCTGAGCTGCATCCCAGTTCACACAAGAGTAGCTTACTTCTAATGTTTTGAAAATGGATAAAAACAGTAGTTTTACTCTCAGTGGAGATCTTAAAGAGGCCAATATTCGTTTATCTTTCAGAATCTATAAACAAAACAGTTTAATCATTCACTTTTCCCTTTAATTTCTTTTTGAGTTATGAACAGATAACTATACTTCCTCCAAAAATGAACCATAAAGACAAAGAATCATAGCATATTTGACCAGAATTTAATGTTGTAATCATACAAAACTCAGAGCAAACTGCTGTAAGTCGTTAGTAATATGATAGATTAATTGCTACGTAATATCATTATTTTATGTAATATTAGGCACTTGGAAAAATTTATTTATGTAAATTTTTGAAGTTACTATTATTCTTTCATAGTAAAGCCAAGTTTAAAAAATCTTTTTCCTTTATTATTACTTATATTATCTTTAAATTATATCAATTATTACAACTGTATTTATATATATCCACTAATACATGTATTCAGAGACAATGTTCTAATTCTGAATTTTGAGTCACTCATGTTACCCACTACAGCCTAGCACAAGGATTCTTGCTGTGCTTTCCTATTCTTCTGTGTCTCTGCCTCTTACTTGAATTATCTGGGAGCCTTTTCAGTTATTCTCTGTCTTGAAGGCCTGATACTAGCTGTTCTAGATGACAGGACTATGACTCTAGGAACTCTCAGTCACTCAGGTTTAGGTAGATGGTCAGAAGCATCGGAACATGACCATGTGCTTGACCATGTGTGGTTACAAAATGGGGGAGAAGAGCCAGAAGCACAGGGAAGTGACCTAGGTATGGAGGCAAACCAGTGCTCAGGAAAGAAGGCTCCAAGTTCAGGTGTCCGGGTTAAAGCCAATAAGTCCTGGACACATGCTCCTCCATCTCTCCCCGCCAGCTCAGCGTCCTTCAAAGGGTTCCTCTTTAGGACATGGAAGGAAGTTTGGAAGGGTGTTCAGAAAAATACAGTTAAGCCTTCAGGGATTCTAGACCAACTGATCAGATTTTCCTCAAGAGTCAGCCTTAGAGGAAGATTTCAAGGTAAGATTTCATGTGCAGTGGGAAGGATTCTGCCAGGATTTCCCCTGGTTATATGCCTACATACCCCCATGACAATGTGGTTACAATTATTTCAGTATTTTTTTACCCCAAACTCACTAAGCTTGAACTTTTTTAGCCCCTTATGACAACATGTTTTGATATTCTTCTGGGTCGTGTGAGCATGTGTTTGAGGATTGAGGTTCTCATTCATTCAGTTTTACCAAGCATATCTCCAGCCCTTTTGGGCGAGTTCTCAAATGTGTTGCCAATGTTTTGCTTGGTATTCTAAACCTGATTATCCAGGCTCTTCCCCTGGAATTTTAATTGTTGTCTGCACTTTGTCTTAGTGTCACCTTAAGGAGATTATCAGTTATCCAATAAACATTGCCTACATTCTTACCAATGCCCAATATGCCTTTGAAAGCAAAGTGTGAAGAGAGGGTAATGAGAGAATGCAAGGAAACCCAGGTTGCCTGAAAGGGAATTTAAAAGGGCATGAGAGTCAGTTTAAACAAAACTTAAAGAAGATTAAATAAAACTTGGATTACTTTACTGTTTTGTTTAAAGCCAGCTCTCTTTACTTTCCATCATGAAGACAAGCTGGCACCCTGCACAGGAATGTTTTAAGTCATGCATGGCTATGCATAGTGGCACTTAAGAGGATGCATTGCCAGTCAGGCATTAAATCATAAAATGTTAGACCTGTAAGGGACTTCAGAAATCATCTATTCCAATTTCCTTATTTTACAGATGAGGAAACTGGGACCAAAAGAGGTTAAGCAACTTGCCCAGTATCAGTCATAATGACTCTGTGCATAGAAGCAATCAGCCACATCATTAACTCAGTGCCTTGAGGACTAGCTGCTCCATAGCTACAGCTTTGAGAGCTAAAACCATTTTCATTCATCTCAGAAGCTGAAGCCTAAGTTTGTCCTCTGGATATTTCTTTCTCTTGCCTTAAAAGGAAAGCATTCTGCTATCATTTGGATCTTCCCTTAATTCTCTCTGCCTTGTCTCTGCTCTTAAAGACACTCACAACCATCCTTTACTCACTGTGGTATGGAAGCTGATTTAATTGGCCAAGACTGCAAAACTTCTAATCAACATTACCAGTGAGCAAATCTTTGGCACTAATTTTCCATAAATGTTAAGTTTCCTTCTTCTGCTTTATGGCTTTCATGACACTTCATACCTTTAAGTTCACATTAGTATAAAAAAGAAATCAGTATTTATTTCAAAAGTCTATGGTAGCTTGGCAAAGATGAGGCAAATGTTATGGGCTCCTGTCCATTTTGTGTATCCACTTCATAATAACTTTTTATCTGCAATACATACTTCCAATCTTTTGGACTTTTTTTTAAAGCTAGTACTATCTGCTTCTGTGATTGAAACCACATAATTTACCTAGCCCAGTAGTTAGTTGTCAGTCTGGTTGGGGCAGGATTGGAGGGTTGGGATTGGGAGTGAGAGAGGAGTGAAGTTGAATCCCCTACAGAACTTTACAAAATTACATATGTCCACTCAGATCCCACCTCAAGTCCCTGAAAGATTCTGATACATCCTTCTTCCTTAAATCGTTCTGTCTCTCTAAGGCACAGTTCCCAAGTGTGGTCTAGAGACCAGCATCATCATTACCACTTAGGGACTTGATAGAAAGACAAATTCTCCAGCCCCAACTACAGAGCTACTAAATTAAAGGCTCTGGGGGTAGCGCCAAGCAATCTGTGTTTTAATAAAGCCTCCAAGGGATTTTGAGAACCTAAATTTTGGGAACCACTGCTAACAATGCTATTTTAACCCAATGGAACATCTGGGTTAAAATCACTGTTATGCCCATCAGCTATATTTCTTGGGCCTTTCATTAGCACATCTGTAACTTGCTCATTTGAACTCTTAAATAAGTCTATAGGACCAAAGATTATAGTCTCTGTTCCAAAGAGGACCTGGTCTCCTCAGCATCTTCTGTGGACTCTAGGCAGTTCCCAGCGCCATTTCCCAGAGGCCAGCCCAGCAAACTGCTGTAATGAGGCCAGAGCTCATTACTTTACACTATCCTAGAGCACTTATGAAATCATTGCATAGAACATTAGGAGGGAGATGCTAACACTAATTTTACCATATAATGTTTATTTTTAACTTCAAAATCCTAAGCTATTTTAGTGAGTAGGATATCTTACACAGCCAGATTTTACAAATGAAAAAAACAAACAAACCCTGTACTTACAAAGGTTTAAAGGTTGTTGTGAGAAAAACCCCTCTCTTCCTTTCACTAAACTGAAGCATTAGTTTCAGCTGGTATAGATATTGATACTTTCTGCGAGTGTGGGCATCAATGTTTGCATGTCTGTGTATTTGGATGAATACAAATAAGAGTTTGTGTATGTGTCTATTTGATTGAAAGGATTGTTATGTTTAGTGAATACAAACCTATGTTCAACTGTAAATAGATGTAGAGATGTGCCTCTTTTTTGGAAGCATACCTATAAATATATGCATGGTTGGTGAGGTATATGTAAAGCATCTATATGTGCATGCCTTAGGTCTGATCTTAAACAAGGGAGAAGAAATCCATTTAGGCTCTGCTCTGCTCTCTTCAAGAGCTACTTTGAATTTTTAAAGTACTGTTTTCATACAATGATATATTTTTATATATAAGTTATATAATTTTTCCTATTATAAAAATAATTTTCGGTCTCTGTAAAAGACTTGGAAAACATAATAACATAAGGAATTCAAACTAAGGTATTCCTTTTTATACTATTTCCTTTATTTTTTTCTCTTCTAACTTCTAGTGTTCTTTACATAACTCCACTCTCTTCTCTCTCCCTACATCTCACTTCCCCCATGATATTTCCACATTGTCAGCATAGACGTCTTCTAAAGAAGGTCACAGAGAGGAGATAGCAGTCAAGTATTTGGAGCAATTCATTGGCTCAGAGATTGGCCTGTAGCTTAGAAGTCATTTCTGGCTATCATATACTGGAGATAGACACATAGCATATTAAGAAAATGCAATATTATAATGTATCAGATGGACACCTTGTGTATAAGAGAAATATAATACCAAAGATGCTAAGCAGACTACTTTACATAAAATGAATTCATCTAGTCTAGATCAATTATAGTAATAGTTTTCATTTATTGAGCACATAGAGTAGTCCAGGTGCTTTTTGTATAGGGTGTCGTTGAAAATCCTCAAAACAACCTTATGAGGTCATTCTGTTTTCTTCTTCTATAGATGAGGTAAATGAGGCATATAAAGACTTTTCCCAGGGCATAAACAGCTTCTAATAAATGATAGGATATGCATTCACTCCCAGCTCTATCTGATTCCAAATCCTATACTCTTAATCCTCATCTATACTCCAAAATATATAAGAAGAATAATTTATAAGTTGACTATAACATTATGAAGGAAATACTAATTTTGGATCTAAAAGGATCTGAAAGATCTTCTGGTTCAATTCCTTCAATCAACAAAGGAGAAAAGCTAATGTATTGAGGTAATTTGCCTAACATCACACAACTAGTTAGTGGTAAAGCAGGGGTCAGAACACCAAACACCAAGTTCTCCTGAGTGTCAAGATTATACTCTGTCAACTAGATCAGTGGTTCCTTTGATGCACATTGGCTCCAAATATCCGCAGCATATATCCTCATATACCTATTTATGTAGTATCAGTAAAATCCCTTTTAGTCTAGACTAAAATAAGTCCTTGTCCCATGCCCTTTTCTTACTGAGATTCATTCTAATTTCTGCTTAGTTTTCTGAGTGAATTGGAAGGGTAGAAAGGAGAGGTGGATGGGACAAATAAGACATGAAGAGACCTCTCCATATTGGAAGAAGGATACAGATTCTGACTGGGATAAACTAAATAACAGAGAAGAGGAAAGGTCAAGATTTTGACTTGCCTCTTCCGCTAAATCTTCATTTCTTTCCAATATGTCCTTTGGACTGTGATACACACTGAACTACCTCTTCCTAATGAAGGAGGTTTTTGCAGCACAGAGGTGGTGAAAGATTCAGTGTTGTCCTAAATTGTGGCAAATAAGCTATTTAGTTGATCATATAAGTCTCTATATTTTTGCTCATGAACTCCAAATTATTACCATTTCTGACTATTTAATATCAGAAAAAAAAATCTATATAGCTGGTCCAAGATGATCACATTTGAGGCCAGAGTCAAGGTCTTTCTAAGATGAAGTACCTTATTTCTTTCTGGTTTTTTGACTCCATCTCTCTTTCTAAAAATACTATTATGAGAAACCTTTGCGTCTTATACAGAACTTAATTAAAGTAATACCATTAAGAACACAGGAACTGGGAATTAACTCCCAGAAATTAATACAGTCATGCTTTCATTTTTCTGAACAAAGGAAGTCAATGGAGCACCAGTCACTGTGCTATTGGTGATTATCTCCATGAGGAGAGAAACCACATCTGTTTTGCTCACCACTGTGTATGTGTCCTGTTCCCAACATGGTGCCTGACACAGAGTAGATGCTCACTGAATATCTGTATGATGAAAGAATGAGTGAATGAATTAAATGGATCTTTCTAACAGAAGCCATCATAATTTATTTGTTAACATGTCTGTTTCACCTATAGCAGAGATCATGCTCTATTTATTTTATCAGCTTTATTGAGACATAATTCACATACAGATCATCCATTTAGTGTACAATTCAGTGGCTTTTATAATGTAATCACAGAGTTGATCATTCATCACCACAGTCAATTTTAGAACGCTTTTATTACCCTCCTAAGAAGACCCCACCATACCCCTTAGCATTCACCCCCCTACCCCCCAATCTCACAGTCCTTCCAACTCTCCCCCCTTGCCCTAAGCAATATAGTTTCTGTCTCTATAGACTTGCCTATTCTGGATATTTCACATAAGTGGAACCATACAATGCATGGTCCTTTGTGACTGGCTTCTTTCACTTAGCAGAATGTTTCAAGATTTGTCCATGTTGTAGCATATATCAGTACTTAATTTCTTTATATTCCTGAATAATACAACATTGTATGGATATACTCTTTTATTCATCAATTCATTAGTTGATGGACATTTGGATTGTTTCTATTTGGGGGCTGTCGTGAATAATACTTCAATGAATATTGATGTACAAGTTTTTGTGTGGACATAGATTTTCATTTTTCTTGGGTATATACCTAGGAGTGGAATTTCTGGATCGTATGGTAACAAACATTTATTGAACTGTATATTTCATCTTCAAATTTTTGTGTTTTCCTAATTGCCTTGAAAATGAAAATCAAGATGATTAAACCAAATCAAAAAATGATATTACTTTGATGGCATCATTTAATTCCATATTTAATTTACTATTTTCAATTGACTTGATTATTGCATAATATAAATTCTGTAAGCAGGAGTCACACATGTGAACAAAAACCTATCACTGGTATTTTGAAACTTGAATTCTTGCATTCATCACAGAAACTGCCTAAGGGCTTTCTTTGGGAGGTATAAAATTACCTACACAAGGAAGAAAGGAGAGTAACCTATATGTTTCAGTATCTACTATCTATGTGGCATGTAATGTTAGACTGTCAAAATTATGTATTTTAGGAGTGATGAAACTGAATTTTGGAAAGACTAACTTGTTCAGGATCATATGAGTAGAAAGAGTTAAAGCTGGGATTTGAATCCAGGTCTTCTTGCTTCAAGTTTGTGTGTGTGTGTGTGTGTTTTCCTAGAGGACATTTTTTGCAAATTCCTACCCTAAATAATTGACATTAGAGTAATACCTTCAGCATTTCCTGCTCAAGTATTCTCTACCTGATTTGTATTTGCAAAATAAATGGTGACCTACTCACAGAGAAGCACCTGTATGCATAGCATAACATGGTGTTTGTGGGACTAAAAGAAGGAAACCTTCTTTTGGCAGAATACCTCCGATTCTGTCCTGATGTACCTCAAGGATGAGTTTAGATTGGAAACAAATGTACTGAGTTTTGTTCCATCTCTTTAATTCCATTTGGCATTTGTTATATTTAGTATGTTTGAGGTATAAAACATCTCCTTAGAACAAAAATTCATTATGGCATTATCTATTTGTAGAGCCTATGTAAGCAGAACAATACCTCCTGGGCCATCTTTCAGAATGACTGAATAATTGCATTGTTTCTCACAAGCTCTTATCTTAAAAATACCACCCTTTGTCCAAAGCTGCAATGAGAAATGGAAACACATATGCATACATAAGGAAGTAACATCTATTTTTGATCCAGCTTTTTTTTTTTCTGACATGAAGGGGTACAAGAGCTGGTAAGCATAACCTTACTCATTAAGAATGACTGGAAGGAGAAGCACATAATTGTCACATTTGCATTTTAGGATAAAATTTCACAGATATGGGATAAATAGACACTGAAACTAATACGTATTGGCCATCAACTCTATATCAGTCCCATATTTTGAAGTTTATATTCATTATCTCATTTAAACCACCCAAGTACTAGAAATTAGATAGTCATTGTCATCTCTGCTTAACAAATAAAAACTAAGGCTTGGAGAAATTAATTTTGCCCAAGTTTACACAATTAGAAAATAATAGAGGTGAGTTTTAGATCACAGATGTGTCTAACATTAAAATCCGTTCTGTTTCCTCTAAACTATTGCCTTTCAAGTTAAACTCCTGAGTCTGGTAAGAATGAACCAAATACCTTTAAAATATAAGAAATTATAGAAAAAAGTTATCTAAGATACTTGGGGTTATTCTAGGGAATGTATAAGCTCTTCCAAAATGGATACATTTTCCTCCAAGAATTAAATAAGCACTGTTTGAAGTTAGCACATTGTATGCAAACATCTGCTGCAAAATTAGTTCCCAAAAGAGCTTGAAAATAGATTGCACATTTTTAGAGTAGATTACACTTCATATTCTTATTTATCCTATTGATGCAATTAGCTAACATCTTTTGTGAACCATGGTATCAAGTAAAATGAAGGTCAATACATTGTAGTAATGACAAATCATGTTAAGCATTAAAATACAACAAGACATTTTAAGACCAGTAACTCCATTAATGCCACTTTGCCTATATATTCACTTGAATGCTCACTGGTAAGGGTCTGCCTACATAGCAGCCCCAAATCTCTCTTATTGCAAAGGTACTGAATTTGAAAGATCAATACTTTGTGTGTGTCTGTATGTGTGTGTTTAAATGTGTGTATAATGATGACAGATGTATTTCAAAATGGCAGAAAAAGTTAATGAGGAAATTACTATCCTCTACATTTATAATTTATTGCAATGAGAGATATGTTTAAAAAACTAATAAAAAGAGGGGGTATATATATACGTATCGCTGATTCACTTTGCTGTACAGTAGAAACTAACACAACATTGTAAAGCAACTATACTCCAATAAAAATTTTTAAAAAATAAAGAAATGCTCAAATTCAAGGTGAGCATCTCCATGAATCAGAAAGAGAATGGAAACACGAAGAGGTAAACTCAGTGTGAAGTCATATATTTCCTGGATCTGGAATTGGAGATAGTGGTGGCCTTGAGTTCTACTACCAGAATTAAGAACATTCTCATATAACGTGAACCAAAGCCAGGCTTAAAGGTAGAAAAAAAAAAAAAAAAAGAGTTTGGGGACTTCCCTGGTTGCCTGCTCTCGTAATGCAGGGGGCCAGATAATGTCTATCGGGGCTAAAGGGTAGCAGGGGAGACCTGACCAGGATACCAACTTTTTACTTTAAAGTCTTTCCAAACTCCCCTTGCTTTTAGCTCAGTTTCCCTGTATCTTTTCTGGTGCCTGTTGCCTCCAAGTCCTAAACTTTTCAGAAATGAGCGGGGGGAGCCAGGTGCTGTATCCTCACAGGGTCACGCATATTCAGTTGAGTCAGTCACATTCCTTCACCTGCTTTCTGTCCACCTAAAGTTTACTAAAGCCTTTCATCTGTTGAACCCTTCCTTTCCCCATTCTCTCTGTACCGGTGAGTATGTATACATACATACATACATACATACATACATACATACATATGTATATATACATACATACACAAGTATACACATATATGTATGTATATAGATACTTTATTTGTAACTATGTTTTAGTGGAATTTGACAAGGAGAGACGATACATATTTGATCTATAAATTCGTTAGAACACTTAAAAGTCTGGACCCATGAGAAACATGGGTTTGGTTGATATACATTTGGGTGTATCCCACACATTTGGGTGACATCCAACACGTTTTTACACAGAAGAGACCTCAGGCTGCTGCTTCTGCTCAGAACCCCCAACTCCACCAGGAACTGAGAACCGCCCCCCCCCCCCCCCCGCCCCGAGACTGAAACTAACCAGAATAAAGAACTGGAGAAGAGGGTTTAAGGATTTTAATTTCTTAGGATTTGGAGCTGCTAGAGCAAAATTAAATTTCTGGTCTTTAATTCTTCCTTGATAATTTAATAATGGAGAAGAGTTCATATTGTGCAAAATTGGGGTTTTTATGAAAAAAATTCATAGTAATTTTATGGAGTCACTTGTGTTCATTGAGTAACCTCTACTGAGTTATATTTAACACAATGGTAGGGAAACATTTGAAGTAGGAATCATGATAGTGATGAGATAACAACATTGGGGTATAGGGTAATCTTTTAGTTAATTAATGCATGACCCAGACCCATTTCAGAATCCTGAGTGTGGAAGGGCAAGGGACAAAAAATGAACTTCTCATATTAGTCCCAGGAATATAGATAAAGATGGGATGTTCTATATTGAAAAAGTGACCCTTGAAGGTGGGAGCTGATTTTCTCCCTTGAGGGACACTGCTCTACCCTCAAATTATGGGGGAAAAAGAAATTGCAGACTGTAGGAAGTATTATGTAATTTGGACATAGACAACATTAGTTTAAATTTCAGCTCAGACACTAGCAGTGTGACCTTGAGCAAGTTACTCACCCTTTCTATGCCTCCAATTATTCATCATTGAAATGGAAATATCATATAGAGTTTTGTAAGTATTAACTATTTCAATAAATACAAAGGTTTTTAGAAGGGACATTGGCACATTGCAAACACTATATAAATATTACCCACATGTTGACTTTCTCTCCACAGTCCTACCATGGTCCTTTAGGAAATTTGGGACTGTAGCCTTGCCTCAAATTGATCTTTTTTTGACAGACAAGCTGAGAGAAGGGCTCTATACAAAGGGAACCCAGCCAGCATTTCCCCCTCTCTCAGAGCAGCCTGTCCTTAGGATGCAAGGATTCTGTTTCGCTTCCTGTGGCACAGTGTACCCTGGATGTGGGGGGAAATGCAGTTCTAGGAGGATATATTTAATTCCAGGGGAAATAATAACCAGCCACAGGGCAGTCTATATTCTCCAACTCAGTTTCACCAGTAGAGAGTTATATACTTTGATCACCCCTCTGTTTGATATCAATATCTCTCAACTGATTCTGCTCTTGGTGGTGGGGTGACATGGAGAATGAGTGTGATTAGTCATCATACTTCATTGTTCAAATAACATGTTCATTTAATATTCTATTGATAATCTTTTTACATTCCGTAAGAGACAGCTTATAAGGACAAAATGTATATTTAATAGAGTCATTAATATATACATAGATTTAGATTTTTTTAATATTAGGAGATAATTAAAAGCTCTGAAAGTCTAGATCGATTGGGTATTAAAATATAATTTTGAACATCATGTCAGCCAAAGACAAATGCTAACTTCTCAGATGAACTTTGTGTTGTCACCTCCTAAAGCAGGGCCAGGAAGGAACAAGAGAACAGGTCATTGATCTGATAAAAGAGAAAGCACTAATGAAGATAAACATCACTCTTTTATATGTAATTTTGGAAACAAATTGTTACCAACAAACCCTAAGGAACATAGTGGTTGTATTCCTGATTATGTTGTATAAAGCTGATATGTATGCTGGAATTCACTATATGAATTTAATTTTGTGTACCATTAAAAAAAAATCTATGTATGGTTTCTGAAGTAAATGTAGTCAAAAATAAATTTATGGCTGTGCAAATAAAATATTGATGCTTCAGATGTCAATGTCAAATAATGTCAAAAGACATATGAAAGAATTTTCTTAAAAACTTTATTTATATAGGTAAAAACAGGAACATGTAACCAATTGCCCATCAAGTGTAGAATGAATAAACAAATTGTATTCTATTTAATCAAAAAAATAATACGTAGCAATGAAATACTACACTGCCATAAAAAAGAACCCAAAACAAGGCAGTAAAAAATAAGAAAAATTAAAATGAGTCAAGAAAAAGCAATTATAACACATTTTTGAAAATGTGGAGATAAATATCACAAGACACAGCTAGAAGAAGTAAATGTAGCTGCCTGAAGGAATTAGGACCAAAGGAGAGGAAGGAGTGAGGCAGCTAATTACAATTTCAAACACAGGCTCTCTTCACCTTGCACAGTAGTTCAGAACCACGAAAATGACTGTGTAATCCAAAACTGTGCAAAGCAATGTTAACCAATGGGAAAAATCATAATTGCTCTTTAACCTTAAAAAATTTTTGTCAAAATATTAAAAACTCTGTCATAAATATATAGGAAAATGAAAAAAAAAAAAAACTATTTATTTAATAAATACATACGTGTTTATTAGTTATAACTTTATAAACTTACAGAATTTTTATTAATTTTTAAAACAATTTAAATTATATATCATTACAATTATATTATTATAATATAATTATAAAAATTTAAAATTTATAAATTTAATAAATAATAAAATACTCATTAAGTATTTATTTAAATATTACACCAAATATGTATTTATTTAGTACACTGTAATTTAAAATATTAGGAAACTTGAGAATTAAAGTGTTTTATATCTGTGTAAAAAACTTACCAAGATTAATTTGAACAGTGCTTATCTTTTCCTTCTCATCACTGTAACTTACAATATAGAGCAAGTATCTTTCCAATGCCTGAGTAAATTGTCATACTCCAGTCTAATTCTGGATCAGCTTCTAACACTGTGTCCTTTATGCTTTAATATTATGAAGTATGTCTGAGACGCCCTTTAATGGGAGGTTTTCTGTAGGTGTCACTTTCTCTGAGAGGCCTGCATCCTTTTCACCACAGCCACATTCCTCATCTATGATGAAAAGTTGACCTATACTAAGTTCCTCTGACTGCATGTCTAGAGGCTCTCAGAGGGCGGCAGTGTCAACATTCTCACGGTCTGTTGTTTCTTCTATAACTCCATTTATGCTAGATTCAAGTTCCACGTCTCCATCATCCCTCTTCACTTCTTTGCTGCACTTTCATCTTTGGCCAATTCCCTCTTTAGGTTATCCTTTTTTTTTTTTTTTTTTGCTGTTAAACATTTATTGAAAGTTTATTACATGCCGTGCATGGACTTTATGTAAACAATCTTGATGGGCGGGAATACACCAGTTTTGGAGAATATGAGTAATATGTGTAACAACCAGAGTGGAATATATCCATGGAATATAATCCTTGACATTTTGTAGCTTCTAGTCAAAGATAGCCTGACAGCTAATAATATACAATTATAAGCAAACAAAAATTCGTTTTATCTAAATATCATAGGAAAAGGGATAATTATGTAGGGCTGACTTTATGGTATGCAAACTGTGCAGTCACCTAGGGACCTGCACTCAGAAGACCCTGAGATTTTTTTTTTAATAGATCTTTATTGGAGTATAATTGCTTCACAATACTGTGTTAGTTTCTGTTGTACACCAAAGTGAATCAGCCATATGCATACATATCCCCATATCCCCTCCCTCTTGCGTCTCCCTCCCACCCTCCCTATCCCACCCCTCTAAGGTGGTCACAAAGCACCGAGCTGATCTCCCTATGCTATGCTGCTGCTTCCCACTAGCTAACTATTTTACATTCAGTAGTGTATATATATGTCCATGCCACTCTTTCACTTCGTCCCAGCTTACCCTTCCCCCTCCCAGCAGCCACATAGCACAGAGAGATGAGCTCGGTGCTTTGTGACCACCTAGAGGGGTGGGATAGGGAGGGTGGGAGGGAGACACAAGAGGGAGGAGATATGGGGATATATGTATATGTATAGCTGATTCACTTTGTTATAAAGCAGAAACTAACACACCATTGTAAAGCAATTATACTTCAATAAAGATGTTAAAAACATATGTATTATTTATAATACATTTAAATATATACATTTTAATTTCTTTTTATTGTTTTTACTAGATACATAGGTTTCCAGGGAGAGCCAAAGTAAGCTTATACCAAAACAAAGAGAAAATATATCTATAGTTTAAAGAGAAAGAAAAGCTGTGGGAATGAACATGTGATTCTTTCTTTTAAATATTAAAATAAAGACTTCTGTATAGACTGGTATGTTAAAAATATATTCCATATTCTGTGATTTTTTTCTTTTATTGTCTGTGTAGATTTTCCGTACTTTGATCTAGATTTTTGCCCTCTCTTTTAAGATCAGCAACAAATATTTGCACTTGTGTATTTCCTTAATTTCCAAAGAGCCATTTGTGTGTACTCTGTAGTGAAAATTGGCTGGATATGTGGGCTGGGCCCTGCTATGACAACTGTGGTCCTATTTCCTGATGCATTTGGGAAGTTTGGGGAGACATAAGAATGGAGCAGGTAGACAGTAGTATCAACTTCAACATTTATTTCTCTTCCAGATCCAACTTATTATACCTTTCAGAACAAGCATATTAAAAGAGGGCACAGTCATAGAATACTGTAGGTGAAAAGAAGTGTAGCAGTCCTCTTGTTCAGTCCTCTCATTTTACTGATGAGGAAGCTGGACTCTGAGCAATTATGAGCTTTTCCTGAAGTTAGTAGTTTAGGCAGGACTACAGCCCAGTCATTTGATTCCTACATCACTGAGCTTTCTACCACATCATGCTTCTATAGGCTAGCAACAAGTATAGGCCCAAAGATTATTTTAAAATAGTCTACAAGGCACAGTAAGTCCATTACTGAAAAAATTATCTCCAAATAGAGTTCCTTTAATGAGAAATAATTCATAACAAATAAGACTATAATAACTTAAAAACTCTTTGGATAATTACCTCATGCATCTCCCAGACACCTTAAACTGTGTCTATTGATCTAAAACACATCAAATTAAAATCCAATTGAATTGGTCCCTCAGATAACTACAATAATTACACAGATTCAGTTTGCCTGATCAGTTGAGTGAAGATGAATTGCTGAAGAGAGCCAGATAATTTGCCTGAGAAATGGATTCACTTATAGATGTGGTCATGGTGAAAAGACAGTCTTTTAAAAGTCTATTTTGAGATCCTAGAAACTTTTTGTAGTCAAAGACCAATATTTACTTGTATTATATATGTGTTATTATATATAATATATGTATATATTCAATATAATATATATCTATATATTCCAAACTCCTTTGAAAAATGAAGATTATATTATGATTGATCGCCAGTTGCAGAAATGTATTTATAATTAATCTTGCACGTTTACTTGTGAACAATTTGGGTTTGGAAGTAGTAAGGGCATAAGACCAAATGGATACATATTTTGTATATCTTTCTTTTGTCTTATAACTAAAATAAGACAGAATCTTAGCAGGTTAGAGGCAGAAAGAACCTTTGTTCTTCCTGAACCCAGATGAGAACTCATATCTCATAATTCCCAGCTAAGTACGCTTTCCACTGTATTCTATGAGTTGTTGCTCCTCTTTCATGAATACCCTGATTGATCAGACAGTAAAACAATTGGGTCTTTAATCTACTGTTCTGTTTTACCATGGTGTCCTATACAAAAAAAAAAAAAAAAAAAGACAACCTAATAGCCAAAAAAGACTGAACAGATATTTAAATTCTAGTTGCAGTTTAAATGAAAATCCTCTTTAGAGTTCCATTCACTCACAGTGTAACACTTCTTAACTCTTCGTTTTACCCATCTATCTCCCCCAAGTTCCCTTCAGTAGAGCTCAGTTGTCAATTGCTTCATCTATCATTTAACCATCCTCCATTTTAAAATCCAGCACACAAGGACTTTTGTATTCTCATCACTTCTCTCTTGCGTTATGGTCCTTTCTTCTACAGAGTTACCATGCCCTTCCCAATGTAAGTCCATCCAGCTAGTACTACCTCTTATGCCACTTTGCACAAGTTCAGAAACCAATGCATAATGATAAAAGCAATTTTTGCTTTGTTGTGTGTTCTCAAACAGAAGAGTTGAGGCTGTGAATATTCAACATTGATGCCTTTTCATTCACATATCTTTTTGCCAATTCAAGTCCTTATCATGGAATGAGGCAAAATATGCATCCATATATGAATTATGTGATTCTACATTTTATTTGACGTTTTTGTGTTTCCATGTTTCTTCTTTCATATGTTTATTCCTCAGTATTTATACCTACACCCAGTAAACCTTGTGTGAAGAAAGCAAAGCCTGAATGAGTTCTGTAGAACAAGGTAAAATATAAATTCATACATAAGTAAATATGATTATACATTTGAGTTTCTGTATCTCCATTCTTAATTCTGTTTATCTCTGTATAGCTACATCTATGCCCAGAAAACCTACTTGAAAAAAGTAATAGAGTAGATGAGGACTGTAAAAGTAGTCACTTTGTTTTTATTTGCACAAATGACAACACTAAAATTACTATGTGATATTATTGAATGTAGCAAAGATAAATATAATTTATTCAAATACGTGATTTGAGATAGACACCAAAAAAAGATTAACAATGCACCAGAAATGATTGGTTGTGTTTTTCTACCACCATAAGTCTATTATTTTACATATCAAAGAAAAGCTTCATTACATAAACTTTAAAAAAAAATCTGGAGTTCAGATTGATATTATTGTTATCACACTGTCTCATATTGTATTTAACTAAATAAATGACCACAAAAATATCTCTCATATTACTAGCTCTTCTAAAGTGAGACAGTGATAAGATGAAGACTGTGTTCCTTTGCCTCGAATGTCATCAGAGCTTATGACTGCTCTGACACATAGAGGGAAGTAGTGATGCTATATGACTTCTGAATCTAGGACATCAAAGGGATATAGTTTCCTCCTTGCTCTCTCTTGTTACATACGTCTTTGGATCCTGGAGGCCCCAAAGAAGTCTGACTTTCCTGAGGCTGCTATGCTAGAGAGACCATTTGGAGAGATTACAGTGAGATAGAAATTCTCAACTGCTATTCTAGCTTTTGCATTTTCCCAGCTCAAGTGTAAAGTATAAGAGTGAATAATGCTTCAGATGACCTCAGCCCCAGCCACAATCTGTGGAAATTAAACAAAATACTCTTAAACAATCAATGAACCAAGGAAGAAATCACAAAGGAAATTAGAAAACATACCTTGAGATAAATGAAAGAAAAACATAAAATACAGAAATATATGGGTTGTAGCAAAAGCAGTGCTTAGAGGGAAAATTATAGCTGTTAAGTGCCTACATTAAAAAAGAAGAAAGATCTAAAATCAATTATCTAACACTGTACCTTGAGGAACTAGAAAAAGAATGCAAAAACTATATCCAAAGCCAGCAGAAGGAAATAATAAAGCTTAAAGGAGAGCTAAATGAATAAAAAAACAATATAGAAAATCAACAAAACCAAAAATTGTTTCTTTGAAAGATGAACAAACTTGACAAATAGTTAGCTAGACAGACAAAGAAAAAAAAGAGATAAGATACAAATAAAATCAGAAATAAAAGTGGGGGCATTACTAATAACATTGCAGAAAACCCAAAATGGTTATGAGAATACAATGAACAATTGTATGCCAGCAAATTTGATAACTTAGACGAAATAGATGAATTCCTGGAAACATACAGTTACCTAAACTGACTCAAGAAGAAATCTAAAATCTCAATAAACCTGATAATAAATATATTGATTCAGTAATCAAAAACCTCCCAACAAAGAAAAGTCCAGCACCAGCTGGCTTCACTGGTGAATTCTAACTAATATTAAAGAAGAATTAGCACTAATACTTTTCAAATTCTTCCAAAATATAGAAGATTAAGGAAAAATTTTTAACTAATTCTGTGAGGCCTGCATTGCCCTGATATCAAGCCAGATAAAAATATCAAAATAAAAGACTATTACAGATCAATATTTTTTATGTATATAGATGCAAAAAATCATCAACAAAATATTAGCAAAGTGAATCCAAAAGCATAGTAAAGGATTATACAGCACAACCAAGTAGGATTTATCCCAGAATGCAAGGGCTTTTGAACATAAAAGAAAATCAGTCAATGTAATATCCCATATTTTAAAAAACATAGTCTATTGCAATTGACACTGAAGAGGCATTTAACAAAATACATCATCCTTTCATGATATAAGCATTAAGAAAACTAAGGAATCTTCCTCAACACGACGAGGGACACATATGAAAAATCCACAACTAGCATCATATTCAATGATGAAAAATGAAAGCTTTGTCTCTAAGATCAGGAACAAGACAAGAATGCCTACTTTCACCATTGCTATTTTATTTGTTTTTAATAAATTTATTTATTTATTTTTGGTTGCTTTGGATCTTCGTTGCTACATGTGGGCTTTTTCTGGTTGTCGCGAGAAGGGGCTACTCTTTGTTGTGGTGCACAGGCTTCTCATTGAGCTGGCTTCTCTTGTTGCGGAGCACGGGCTCTAGGTGAGCAGGCTCAGTAGTTGTGGCTCACGGGCTTAGTTGCTGCGTGACATGTGGGATCTTCCCGGACCAGGGATCGAACCCATGTTCCCTGCACTGGCAGGCGAATTCTTAACCACTGTGCCACCAGGGAAGCCCCACCATTGCTATTTAATATCGTACCAGAAGCTCTAGCCAGAGCAATTAGTTAAGAAAAAGAAATAAAAAGTATGTAAATTTCAAAAGAGTTAGTAAAGCTCTCTCTATTCAGATATGACATGGTCCTATACAGGCGTACCTCATTTTATTTCAGTTCACTTTATTGTGCTTCACAGATACTGCATTTTTTATAGATTGAAGTTTTGTGGCGATGCTGCATCAAGCTAGTCTATCAGTGCCATTTTCCCAACAGCATTTGCAGATTTGTGTCTCTGTGTCACATTTTGGTAATTCTTGCAATATTTCAATTCTTTTCATTATTATAGTATTTGTTATGGTGATCTGTGATCAGTGATCTTTGATGTTACTATTGTCGTTGTTGTGGGGCATCACAAACTACACCCATACAAGACAGCGAAGTTAATCAATAAATGTTGTGTGTGTTCTGACTGCTTTACCAACCAGCTCTTCCTTCAACTCTCTCCTTCTCCTCAGGCCTCTCTATTCTCTAAGATATAACAACATTGATATTCAGCCAATTAATAACCTGGCAGTGGTCTCTACACGTTCAAGTGAAAGGAAGAGTCACATGTCTCTCACTTTAAATCTGACTAATACACACCAGGTCCAGGATTCTCTGTTTCAGAACACTTTGCACTCCAGTAAAATTTGACTAGTCAGTATATTTATCTACTAGTTCTCTAGTTTAATATCTGCCAAGAGGATTCTAACAACAATTAAGGTACAGCGATAACAATTAAGAAGAAAAAGCTTTATCTTTATCTTCATCTCTCCCTTGATGAGTATTATGCTTTGCTAGAAGGTAGCTTTTATTTCAAGGATAGATAATAGAGAGTATAAATAATAATATCTGCAACATTAAAGGAAAATAACATGCAGGGTTAACATACTTTTGAGGAAGTATTTCAGGATACAGACATAAAATTTAGACTGTATCAGTTCTTGTGTTCTCAATAAAATTTAAGAAAATATGACCTCTAAGATATGAGAAATGAACAAAGAATTGATTAGACTACAGTTTGAAATGAGAAAAAGTTATGAGAGGCAGATATGAATAAACAGCTGATGAAAATGTTAGGGTAGCTTATCATAAAATTAAAAATAAAAGGGCAGAAGTAAAATATGTATGAGAACAAATAAGGACAGAGAGGCACTACAGAAAATTAAATTAGTGATGAGCAAGATGAACTTGAGATACTCCTTAAGGAAATGCAGAGGAAATGAAGGCGATGAAATATGATATTAAAAAGTTTTAGTATTAATGCGAAGTAGATGCTTTGAGAACCTCTGCCCACTCCCCCCAAAATGGAATTACATTTTGGATAGGACACATTTAAAACATTTATTTCTAGGTTCACAATTCTACTCAGACCTTCAAAAAGTAGGAGAATTGTTTTGGGAATAGTAAGCAACAGAATGTCCAAGAGACAGGTTTGTGCTGAGGACAATTGCCTGTAGCAACATTACCATGGGGATACCAAACCTTGAGCCAACTGAAAGGCACAAGTTTGAGCCAATGGCCTGTACAGAGCCCAGACTTCCCACGTGCTAGACTCTGTCTCCTGGCAGAAGCAGAAGCAAACTTTCCCTGGAGAAGAAGCATCCTGAATTTAGACCCACAGGAGTCCCACAGATTAGAATCAAACAATGATATCTAATCAAAGATCTAAAACACTCAGAGACAGAACATTATAAATAAGAATGAGCAAAAACAATAAACAACAGATACAGATGCTGAGAACTGAAGATACCGTAATTGTCAGTTATCAACTATAGACTAGTGATGTATAAAACATTTAAAGAAATAAAGGGTAGAAACAAAAAGCATCTCTTTTTTAAAAAATGAAACTTCACGAAATGAAATATAATTGTGACATCTTAAGCTCAAGTGATGTTTTGAACATCAGACACACACACACCTAAGAGGATTAAAAGAAAACCTGCTATATATCATGATAAAACAAAGAACAATAAAGGCAAAAAGAAGGTATTAAAAGCAGGCAAAGAGAAATGATAGATTAAAAAGAATGCCAGTTAGACAGCAGACTCAAAAGCAACAATGGAAGCCAGATGACAGTGAATTAACAGACTCTTAGTATTTTAAGAAAGTGACTGTCAAGTACAAATGCATACCTAGAAAAATAACCTTTCAAAAACAAAGGAAAAATAAAAACATTTTAAGTGAAACAAAAATGAGAGAGTTTGCCAAGTAATGGAACTTCTCTAAGGGAGCTTCTACATATCAATAAAATAATCCAACAGAAAAATGGGCCAAAACATGAATAGACTTTTTACAGATGAGGACACACAAATGGTATATAAATATGCAAAAAGATACTCAAAATTACTATCAGAGATATGTAAATTAAGAGAACCATGAGTTTTAAACCAATTAAATTGACAAAAATGACAACTTCTGAAAATATCAGAATAGGCATGGGAAAAAAAATAGGCATGGATCAGCCTGAGGGTGGGAGTATAAACTGAGAGTGGGAGTATAAATCTGTGTAAGCAGATTGAAAACAATTTGATATTACTTTGTCAACATGAATATTCACATTACCTGTGCCACAGCTATTACACTCTTACACAGGACTCTAGAGAAACACTTGCAAGTACATCAGAACACACACAAAATGTTCATTACAGCCCTAGTCTTTAAAACAAAAACGAGAAGCAGCATTTTGTCCATTGTCAGGAGACTAGATAAATGAAGATAGTATGTCACAGAATGGGTTATTATATAACAATATAAAAAATAAAATAAAATAAACTATAACTACATGTAACATAAAGAATTTTAGGTACATTATATTATATGGTTGGGAAAAAATAAAGGTCCTGGAAACCCATAAGCTGGTTAATACCATTTTTATAAATCTTGAAATTAAGCAAAATTAATCAATGAACTGTCATGAATATTCATGTCTATTCATATATGTATGATATTCTTAAACTATGTTAAAATGCAGAGGGATGATGAAAGCAAAATGTGACTGGCTTCTCCTTGGAGAGAGATGCAGAATGGAATAAGGGGGAGGGTGCAGTGACAGCCACTGGGATTGCAGTGCTGGTGATGCTTTAATTGTAGAGTAGCATGATAGGATTGCTAGTATTTCACATTATGTTTTATAACTTACATGTATGTTATCTATAGTTTTTTTGCATGTCAACCATTATATTAAAATAGTAAAAATATATACATATACAAGAACAGTTGATATATCTTTTTCATTTTGGAAATAAATCACTGATAGCTTGACTTCCTAAGGAAGAGAAAACAACAAATGGAAGTGAAGCAGTAACCACGATAAAAAAACTCAGATCTGAAGAAAACCCGAGTCAATTAAAATCATTGAAAAGAAAATATAGTAATATTTTTTCTCTTAAAATGTGCCCCAATGAACAATTACAGAAACACAGAGACCAAAAAAAAAAAAAAAAAAGTAAAACAAAACAAAAAGTAAAAATAACAGGTTACTTACAAAGAAAGAAGAATTGGATTCTGGATAACACAACTTTTATTCATTTCTGAGTAAATGGGGGAGAGAGGGTTCTATGTCTAGCCAGACACTCCAAGGCAGGAAGATGAATGAGTAAGGAGTGTAGCAGGTTACTAACAAAGAGAGAAAGAATGAGAAGGCTGACTTCAGATTTATCCTCTGAAAAAATAAACTCAGGAAGAAAATGAAGCAATTTTTTAAACAGAATTAAAATTTTAATAGTGAAAATTGGAAACAATTCAAATGACCAATAATAAGAGAATGGTTAGATTTGGCTATATCCATACCGGGAATGTCATCTATGCCCTAAAAATATGATTGCACCCTGACCAGTACTCCTCAAAACTGTCAGGATCATCAAAAATAAGGAACATCAGAGAAACTGTCATGGCCAAGAAGAGCCTTAATCCCGAGTGATAATCAAAGATGTGAAAAAGATTTTCAAACACAATTGTTTATTTCAACACTATTCATAATAAGTAAGAATATAAAGCAATCTAAATATTGAGTAATAAGAAAATAGTTATTAAAATTCTTATACGTGGCTACTATGAAGCACTATTCAGCTATTGTTAATCAAGTTTTATGACATTATGAATTAAATGAGATAAGAACATATCAAATAAGAAAGTAGGTTACAAAACAATATATAGTATAATTTCTGCACCAGTCTGGACTTAGAATGTCTGATATGCCTATTTAGAGGTTTCTTTTTTCCCACCTAAATCCCCATGATGACCTGGATACAGCAGATAAAGCCATAGTGGCCATTTTACCTTGCCAAGTTCTATGCTAGTCAGTGGCGTAGGAAGTAGTTGGGTACACTTTTTGGTCACTCAAGGATAATAGGGACCATTCAGAACAACTGGATTCACTCTATTAGAGAATTAGAATTTTTAAACAGAGAGAGTGGGGCAGTTTTTAGTAGGTATGTAAGTCAAAAAACAAACCAAACAAAACACCTGGAAAACAGCCTCGATGTGGAACTCACCCACGTCATAGCAGAGATAGAGTGCTAGATCATGAAGCCAAAATTTTGCTACTGCAACCTGATGGGTAGACTTCATTTGGAGTCTAGATGACTTTCTCATCCCCAATGTATATTCCTGTCTCTGTAAGGACAAATTATGTTCCTATTCCCAAGTATGTGCAAGATGTCACATTACCTGAAGTTACTCTGTTCTTTGTAACCAAAGAGCCTAACTTATGCAGTATTGTACTACCCCAATTTTGTAACTGTCACTTTTGGATGATAAATCTATGTACACATTGAAGATAAACTAAAATGAAATATACCAAAATATTAACACATGTTTATTCAAATATGTATTGAGTGCTTACTATGGGCCCCACACTGTCCCAAGAACAGAAAGATAGCAGTGGGAAACAAACGCCTGCCTTCCTAGAGCTTGCATTACCGTGGGACTCTTACAGTAATTGTTCTCTGAATGTTGGGGTTATGGGAGATTTTTATTTGTTTTATACTCTTTTATATATTTCCAAATTTCCTGCAATTACATTTTTAACCAAAAATCAATGTTAGTTTAAAATAAGAGGTATATCTTCTCCAAGATTTGTTTCTGATTTCTATCTCTGAAGGGAAATACATTAAGAGGGAACAAAAGACAGAGAACTAATGTTTGGGTTGTTTTTTTTTTTTCCTTGGATCGAATCAACAGAGAGAATAGTATCCTGTGAAGAAAAGAATTTATTCCTCTGATACAAAACAGCAATGGGAATAGTTTAAGAAGAACATCTACATGGCTTCTGAACTGTATGCTACATTCTGAGTCTTGTTATAGTCACAGCAACATTATACATTTATAGAAATTTGCTGTTTTTTGAGGCATTTCCTTCTATAATTCTCCCCACAACTTTGGGAGGCAAGCAGGGCAACTATCATTATTTCTAGTTTACAGAGCCATCGTAGGTTAAGAGAAATTAAGTCACTTTCCCTTACTTGCACACTTTAAAAATGGCACAGTGCAGACTAGAACTTTGGTTTTCTTCCTATAATTCTCTTTCCACTACACCACAGGCACCTTGAAGTGCAAATGGCCTTTGTTATTGTTCATCTTGATTATACTACTTTGGGGAAAATTATAGTTACAGTGTTAAGGATTATATTCCAATGAGTTTTTAGACTTCAGACAGTCTCTTGGAATCACTGAGTTTTCGTGGAATAGAACAGCTAGTACATTGAAAGACCAGGCTTCCATAGGGTGCTGCAAAATATAACTTTATTCTTTCCTGTCATTGTTCTTCTAAACCCCCTATTTGGATGCAGTTTTTTGTTTTCATTGCCCTTGGGCAGATCTAATAACTCTTTCACTTTCTTGGATATTAAAAAAGTCTTCTAGTCCCATTAGTCACAAAAAAGTTCTCCATTTTCATAATTAAAATGTTCAGTTCAGTTTAATCGCTACTGTACACATTAAGTATTCTCCCCTCCTGAGTGATGTTGCTTCAAGATAGGCAGCATTCATGAGGAAATCTGATGTGCCCCACAACTTCTCCAATTCCTTGCCTTTTGCTTCTTATCCTACCCTCCTGCCCCACCCCCATAGAGTGTTCTTGCTGATCCCTCTCTGGAGGTATATGTGGGGCAGTGTGGAGTAAAATGGGGGCAGAAAAGATCTTACTTAGCACCTAGAACTACAGACTGGTGTTGGTGTTCTCTGGGTTTAGAATGTGTTTAAAGCTGACTTTCATGCATGGTACTTTATGATACCTCAGATAGTCTCCATTACAAATACCTGGTTGTATCTCTCTCTAGATGGGCAGCAGTTCTAGCCAGACACCAACATGCTCAATGAAGATAATCCCCTCTGATTCTTTATCTGAGGGTGCCCCTTCATCTTCTTTCTACTGAGGTAGCCTCTCTTTGGAAGGAAGCTCTCTTGGATAAGGTCCCTTTAAAATGGCCTGTAGACTGCTCCCTGCTGCATGGCTCTCAGTATCCAAAGCAAAGACAGATGTTGCCTTTTTGCTTCTAGTGGAAGCTGAGCTGACTCCCATGGAAACTTCTCTTTCCCTCTCCCATAAGTGCCCACCACAACTTTTGCCTTTAAATATCTGAAGATGAGACAAATATCTATCCCCTGTATTCCTCCAGACTGCAAGGGATATATCTCAGGTTCTCTGAGTGACCCTATTAAAACCCTTCTCAATTGATTTGGAAGTGAGAATAAAATACCGTTTTCCCTTTCTCCAGAGGGTATGAGGGAAATACCTCAACTCACTCAAAATTTTACCCCTAAGAAACCTTCTCTGAGAAGAGTTGTGACTCCTTTGCTCTCCTAGCCTAGGGGTAGATGAGTGTCACAAAACTATTGTGCATCATTCTTGCAAGTCTGGCATATGTGGTCTAACACTTCTCTGAGTGGTGTAATTAACTGGTCTTTATTGTTTTCTTTCTGACTTTGGGGTCATTATGAAACCTAGACAGAAAAAGCCTAGTTTGTTTTTTTTTTCTTTTATGTAGAAGTTCAACTGAAGACTTGAAGATGTAGCACCTATTGGGTTCCAACTCAGAGTTTTTAGAAACTGTCCCAGGGAAAACAGTAAACTCAAAGACAACTCTCAACAAAACTGAAATATGTTAGCCTGGTTCTATTTACATCAATTTGCCAAAATGACACTATTTAATATTATTAGGTGTTTCAGTATAATAATGCGACTATCTTTTTAAAACATAAATATATTAATACATCTCTAACTCTTCACACATCACCAGCTGCCTCTCCACACATTTGTTTCTGCTCATTACCACCTACCTAGAAATATAACTATAAGCAACCCATGAACCAGTGGTTCTCAAAATTGGGGAGCCTTTAAAGTATGCCAGTACCCAGGCCCCCACCCTAGACTGATTAAAGGAGAATCTCTGGTGATTGAAATTAGTCTTAGGCCTTTTTAAAAGCTCCCCAGCTGATTCTAATTTTCATTTAGAGTTGAGAACTGCTGCTGTAAGCTCTCAAAGCTGGGAGGCCACTTAGAGCTAATCTTCATTCAATCTTTCTATACCCTTATAGGAAGGATCAGCTACTTCTTTCTTAAGTGATTCTGGCTCTTCTCTTGACCTACTCCACCCAGATGGGGTCATGGTTCAGTAAAATACATAAGCATTAGTGGACAAAGAGGGAGGGAGCCCAGCTACCTGGCTCCTGGTGCTTCTGCCTTTTCACCTGGAGATTTAGTTTTGACCCCTGCAGGAGAAGAGGGAGGAGGGAAACTAGATTAATCTTTCTGACTTTTTGCTAATGGGATATGAATGCCTTTCCTATCTGAGCTGTGTAAAAAGAAAAAACAAAACAAAAGAAAAACCCCCCAAAATAGACGTATGCTGGAGCCAGGTCATAGCAGCTCAGGAGAGACAATTGTTAGATTTTTAAGAATTTGGGGAGCCAGCTGTTGTCCCATTGGTAGCTTGAAATTGTCCAGGATGGGAACATTTACACCAGAGACATCAGCAAATGATACAAATCAGAGCTTCCTCCTTTCCTTCCCCCAGAGAATTAACTGTCAGACATTTACCAGCAAAGCACTGGATTAAGTATTGAAAAAGTGCTTCCCAAACCTTGCCCTACTCTCTCATTCAGTATTTTCTCTTCCATTAAATAAACTAAAAACATAACCTTACCTCAAATGCTCAACAAGACCAGAGAGCCAGAAATAAATAAATAAATAAATAAATATTCTGACTTTGACTTTAATGCTTCATAACTCCTATGATTTCCCATATCCAGCAAACTTCAAGAAGCTGCTATGCTCATGTCCTCCTGCCTACATCTTCCTCTCTGTATTATATACCTACTCCTTCTGTCTCTACGTGTCTCATATGTTCAGTTTGCAAAAGCCTACCCAATGATCCCCACTTTCCTGGCCCCGTCTTATTGGCTAGTGCTCCATGACTGAGAACTCCATTATGAACTGTACCTCCATGTCCTCTATTCCACTTCCCAGCCCCCATTAAAATGTGTCATTCCTGTGATCCCTTATTCCTTCAAGGACTCATGCTGTGCTACTACCTTTCTAACTGAGGACTTCATGGAACAGTCAATGTCTCATCCAAAACATCCATCTGAAGACTGAGAACTTCAAACAAAATTGTAGAAGAATGTTAGAGCAATTTGAAGGTGAACAGTCACTTGGCAGTGCTCATAAAATCATACCCAAAGTGGAAAATTCCTCTTCATCTTTCTCTAAGGGAAATCCTTGGTAAACCCGCAACCGAAATGGCAGGATCTTTGTTAAAATTAACTCTTGCCTGTAAATATTTTCACTAGTTTATCTAACTGCATCTATAGCAGTATATTCAGCTCTTGTGCTTGGCATATAATAGGAGAGAGAAACTAGAATCTTGTTAGGTGACCTCACCCAGTCCCCACTCAGCACATGCGTTAGACTGTGCTTAAAAACGTCTCAGAGGTTTAAGTCTTTTTTTTTTAATTGTGCACTCAGCTGATATGATACTGTAGACCCAATCCCCTTTGATTTAGAAAGACTCATTCATGATACGAGAAAATACTTAGGATATAGTAAATGAATTAATAAAAATAGTGTTGAAAATTGTTCTTTGCAATCATAACTTAAAAACCTGCAGGAGGAACAGGCATTATCTCTGAATGGTGTGATTATAGGTGAATGATGTTTACTCTCTACTTTGTTTCTAAACACTGACACAGTATGTATGCATAAATGTCTTTCTGTTGAAAAATATGTTTAGGAGATTATGAAGAGGCCATAAAATTCCTCATCATGAGCTCTTCATAATCTATTTAACAGGACTTATAAAATAAGTCAAGATTAGCCATGCAAGAAATGAGCTGAGCTTTACAAATCAGGGGAATACTTGTCATCTGAAATTTTTCCTATCAGCTCATTAATACCCAATATATTTTTAATAAAGGGCCAGTTATTTTGTTCTCTGTTTATAGCAACTAATGTCTAATAACAGTCCTGCAGAGAGTCAAATAATAAATAGCATATGCATAAGGAGGTATAAAGAGTCTATTCTGAGTACCAGGAGGAATTAAGTTCCTCTTACTCTTTCCTCAACTCCCAAAAAAGATCTATAGATGCCACAAGAAATTAAATCAACATAGAGGATTCCCATTCTCAATAAGCTAGCCCTGTGACAAGCAGTACTTCAAAATCCAGACCAAGAGAGGGTTAACATTCCCTCTCTTCACATCCCCACATCTCCCAGTTCCCTGTGTGCAGGTTTTCGTTCTAAACAGCAATATTTCTAGCTCTTTTTTTTTTCTTGCCTGTGCAAAGGCCACCTTGTTATCTTTCTGCAATGCATTTCATTGTCTATCTTTTTAAAATTTTAACTATGATGTTCCATCTGCTGTCACTGAACTGGAATGTCCCTAAAATATAAATGTAGAATGAATCCCACTGGGAATTGCCTGAAAGGATCATTTGCCTGATAAACAGCAAATTGCAAAATAGGTTTTAACTTCTTTCAATTAACAATGGCAACAGTAACAACCAAAAAAAAAAGAAGAAGGAAGGAAGGAAAGGGGAGACAATGGTTTGCTCAGCTTGCATTGCAAGCATGTCTGAATCCTCTTATTCTTTATCCATGGAGTGAAAGTGGTTGTTGAAGGAGCCATAATACTTAAATCTGATAGTAGAGTTGCTTGCAATTTTTCTGGGCTGGGGGGTTGGGCAGAAAGAAACAAAGGGAGCTGCCACATTTCTGCTTCCTATAAGGAAGGATCTCAGAATACCTAAAAGATCCCCCATTTGAAGTGTTTCCTTATACAATTTTTATAACTAGATGTTTTGCCTGCCAACATGCTTGACAGAGAGGGAAGTGCTCCCTCCCTCTTTCGTGGGAAAGTAGTAAAACAACTTGGAATGCTTCAGCAATGTAAAAGACTAGATAGATCATTTATTCAACAAGTATTTATTGAGTGCCTACCATGTGCCAGAGCCTCTGTTAAGTACTGGATAAATTAAAGTATAAATGTCTTCGGGTCTATTTCTGTTTTGTAAATAAGTTCATTTGTATCTTTTTTTTTTTTTTTTTTTTTTAGATTTCACATAAAAGCAGTATCATATGATATTTGTCCTTCTCTGTCTGGCTTACTTCACTTAGTAGATAATCTCTAGGTCCATCCATGTTGCTGCAAATTGCATTATTTCATTCTGTTTTATGGCTGAGTAATATTCCATTGTGTATATATATGTATATAACACATCTTTATCCATTCATCTGTCTATGGACATTCAGGTTGTTTCCACGTCTTGGCTATTGTGAACAGCACTGCAGTGAACATTGGGGTGCATGTATCTTTTCAAATTATGGTTTTCTCCGGATATATGCCCAGGAGTGGGATTGCTAGATCGTATTATAGCTCTATTTTTAGTTTTTAAAGGAAACTCCGTACTGTTCTCCATAGTGGCTCTACCAATTTACATTCCCGCCAACAGTGTAGGAGGATTCCCTTTTCTCCACACCCTCTCCAGCATTTATTATTTGGAGACTTTTTGATGATGGGCATTCTGACTGGTGTGAGGTGATACCTCACTGTAGTTTTGATTTGCATTTCTCTAATAATTAGTGATGTTGAGCATCCTTTCATGTGCCTATTGTCGATCTGTATGTCTTCTTTGGAGAATTGTCTATTTAGGTCTTCTGCCCATTTTTGATTGGGTTGTTTGTTTGATATTAAGCTGTATAAGCAGTTTGTATATTTTGGAAATTAATCTCTTGTCGGTCACATCATTTGCAAATATTTTCTCCCATTCTTTAGGTTGTCTTTTCATTTGGTTTATGGTTTCCTTTGCCGTTCAAAAGCTTTTAAGTTTAATTAGGTCCCATTTGTTTATTTTTGTTTCTATTTCCATTATTCTAGGAGATGGATGCAAAAAGATATTGCTGAGATTTACGTCAAAGAGTGTTCTGCTTATGTTTTCCTCTAGGAGTTTTCTACTCTTACATTTAGGTCTTTAATCCATTTTGTGTTTATTTTTGTATATGGTGTTAGAGAATGTTCTAATTTCATTCTTTTATATATAGCAATACAGTTTTCCCAGCACTGTATATTGAAGAGACTGTCATTTCTCCATTATATATTCTTGCCTCCTTTGTTATAGATTAATTGACGATACGTGGGTGGGTTTATTTCTGGGCTTTGTATACTGTTCCATTGATCTATATAGTTACCAAAGGGTTAAAGGGCAGGGGAGGGATAAATTAGGAGGTTGGGATTAACATATACACACTACTATATATAAAATAGATAACAAACAAGGACCTACTGTATAGCACAGGGAACTATACTCAATATTTTGTAATAACCTATAAGGGAAAAGAATCTAAAAAAGAATCACTGTGCTGTACACCTGAAACTAACACAACATTGTAAGTCAACTATACTTCAATTAAAATATATATGTATATAAAATAAAAAAAGAAAATGAAATTGATAAAAAATTAGCTCAACTGTCACAGCTCATCAAATACTATATTTTAAAAATCAGTTCATAAGGAACTCCAAACAAACTATCCCATTCTTCAAAGAGGATATTTGATTGATTCATTCTGTTCTTTCTTCTTAAATTTTAGATTTCATAAATCTTTTTGCCAGTAGTTAAAAAAATAAAGTATATATGGTTCCTGACAATTGAGTTTAATGTCTGGTGGAAGAGACAAATATTTATAAATAATTATGCAAACAAATGCACAATTGCAACTATGTCTATGGCTATGAAGGAATGGTACATGATATATGACAGCCTATAAAAGAATTTGTTCCAGTGATGGGTGCCAAAGTGAAGCAGAGATGTTTGATCTGAGGTCTGAAGGGTGAGTAAGGGATTACTGCGCTCGTAAGGGAGATAAGAGCTTAAATTACTGCCAGAGGGAAAACCTCTGTACCCTGTGCAGAAACCATGTGTTAGGAGGGAGCATCATTGCAAGTACTGGGGCTAGGAGAGGTCCTGGCTAAGGCAAGAAGAGTGAGAGTGACAGAGGTGGTTGGGGTTCATAATTTTGCCATGTAGACAAATGATAAGGAATTTTGTTTTTGTAATTTTTATCCTGAAATAATTTTAGGTTTATAGAAGAGTTTTAAAGATAATACAAAGAATTCCTATATTCCCTTTGTTCAGGCTCCCCTAATATTAATATCTTATATCACCATGGTATATAAAAACTAAAAAACTAACATTGATACAATATAATTCACTAAACTACACACTTTATTCAGATTTTACCAATTTTTCCACTACTGCTCTCTATTTCAGGACCCAAATCAGGATGCCATGTTGCTTTAATCATCATGTATTTTTAGTATCTTCCAATCGGTGACAGTTTCTTAGTTTTTTCCTTTGCTTTCATGATTGACACTTAAAAAAAGTATTTCTTAAGTATTTTGTGGAGTGTTCCCTCTATTAATTTTGTCTAGTTTTTTTGTTTTTTAATAACTGGAATGAGATTATGGATTTGGGGGAAACATACTACAGAAGTGAAGTGTTCTGATCATTATCACATATTAGGAGGTACATGATATCAATAGGACTTAGTACTGATAGTATTAACTTTGATAATTTTGTCAGTGTAGATCTATGAGAGTTCTCCTTTGTAAACTTACTGGGTTTTTTTTTTTCCTTTTCATACTCTATTTATTAGAAGAGAGGCACTAAGTCCAACCAAAGGGAGAGGTATGAATCTCCACCTCTTAGAGACAGGAATATCAAATAATTTGGGGACATCTGTTAGAACCACCATAGCAATGAATATATATTTGGGGGAGACACTTTGAAGCTGTGCAAATATCCTGTTACTTCTTGAAGTTTCACCCATAAATTTTAGCATGCCTTGGTGGATCATGCCTGGGGCAATTATTACTGAGGTGAATTTTTATTTCCATCATTCCTTCTATATTTAACATTTGGAATTCTCCTGTAAGAAAGATTTGTCCCTTCTCCATTTATTCACTTATTCATTCATTTGCTTATATCAATATGGACTCATGGATATTTATTTTGTTTGGGGGAATTATAAGCCAATACTATAATTACTTACTTTGTTGTTCAAACTGTTACAGCTGTAGCCATTGGAGTTCTTTCAGTTTGGTTCCTTTGACTTTTGACATGCATTGGCATTGATTTTTGGTAATTCCTTGCTGTCTGGCACCAGATATGTTGAGCCAAACTTGCATTTCTGAGAGGAACTCCACTTGTTTGTGACATGTTAGCCTTCTTTATATTGCTGGATTTGACTTTTTAATATTTTAAGGTGGAAAGGAAGTGGGTGTAGCTATAAATGGCAACATGAGATATCCTTGAGTTGATGACCTGTTCTGCGTCTTGACTGTATCAAAGCCAATGTCCTAATTGGGATATTGTACTACAATTTTCTAAGATATTACCTTTTGGTAATAGATGGATGTTACATAGGGCCTCTCTGTAGTATTTCTTAAAATGGCATGTAAATCTACAGATACCTCAAAATAAAAAATTTTATTAAAAACTATATGACAATTGTACAATGACAGATGGAGGTACAATAGAAATATACTATATTGTAGAATCCTTGCACAATACCTGTGCTGGTATACATTAGAAAAGTATACTGTAAACCTTAAGGAATCCACTAAGAAAATCAAACAATTATATTTATATATATACATACACACACACACATATGTCTATACATCTCCAATAAAAAATATGAAATGAATTCATAAAATATAATCAAATTAAAAAGAAAATGAGGAACAGGGAATGAGGAACAGTTGAAAAAATAGAAAACAATTATCAAGTTGCTAGAATTTAACCCTGAAAATAAATCATTAATGTAAATAATCTAAACTCATCAATCAAAAGGCAGAGATTTTCAGACTGAATAAATAAGCTAGATTTCACCTTAATCTACAAAAAGTTCACTTAAATATAAATGTAAATAGTATTTTTATATTTGTAAGTATATATATAAAATCGAATTTTAAAATACTTTAAAAATTATTAAAAATAAAAAGATGAAAATATATACCATGCTAATATTAATTTCAAAAAAGCTAGTCCAGTTTTGTTAATTTCAAAGTATAACTCAGAACAAGGAATATTACCAGTGATAAAGGGTGTAATTTTATAATAATAAAGCCCTCTATTTATGAGTAGGACATAACAATTCAGATGTTTATGCACCTAATAACAAACCTTCAAAACACATGTAGCAAAATGTATAGACCTGAAAGGAGAAAGAAAGAAATAGACGTATCTATAATTATATTTGGAGATATCAACAGCTCGAAAAAATTGACGAATCAAGGAAACAATTAGTAAGCATAAAGATATAGGGAACAATACAAAAGTTCAAGAAAATTCACCTGACGGAGACTTGTACAATGTTATACCCACCTTATTTACAAGTACACACAGAAAATTTGCTAGGATAGACCATGATCTTGGCCACAAACAAAGCTAAATAAATATGAAGTGATTGAAATCATACAAGGTGTGTTCTCTGACCACAAAATAATTAAATTATAAATTAATAACAGAAAGCTATCTGGAATATCCCAAATATTTAGAAATGAAACAACACATTTTTATATAATTTATAAGTAAAAGAAGAAATTAAAAGTTATAATAAAAAGATTATCAATGCGATAAAATCAACAACATAATATCTCAAAATATGTTGGATATAGCTAAAGCAGTGCTTCTATCCAGTGAAACTTGAGAAAAATCCACTTTCACACCAATCTCCACATTAAGCATAAGATGACATCAAAGGAATTTGAAGCCAGTGATGCACTGAAAATAATCATAACAACAACAAACCCCCCAAAGAGTTCAACATTTTCTTAGATTAACTCAAATCTCCAGTCTGAAGGTCTAGCAGTAGAAGCAGCGTGTGCACTTCAGGCATAAACACTAATTATCTCAGTCCTACTATCCTACAAACTATGTCCAGTAATCAATCAAAAGTCGTGAGACATCCAAAAATTGCAGAGAGAAAACAATATATAGTCAAGAGACAAAACAGTCAACACAACCAGACTTAATGATCAAGATTTTGAAATTTCAGGCAGGCATTTGAAAATAACTATGATTAATATGTTCAAGTCTCAAGCAGAGGAAATTGACAAAATGCCATAATATGGGACATTTCAACAGAGAGATGGAAACCATACAAAAAAAATCAAAAGAAAATGTAGAAATAAAAACCGCAGTAACACAGGTGAAAAATCACTTTGACAGACTCAGCAGTAGACTCAGAACAACTGAGGGAAGAATCAGTGAAGTTTAAGATTTTTCAACATTAATTACCCAAACTAAAACAGAAAGAGAAATAAATGGAGAAAGAATGAAAACAGAACATCCCAAATTGAGACAATGTCAAATGGTTTAACATAATACACCCCCCCAACAAAAAAGAGACAATGCATATTTGAAGAGATAATGGCTGAGAATTTTCTAAAAATAGCAAAATACATCAAACTACAGATACAAGAAATTTTGAGAATTCCAAGTATGATGAACACCAAGGGAAATGAAACACAATACACCTAGATATATTATATTCGTCATCTACAGGCAAAGAATATACCTTCAAGACAGAGAACAAAAGTATACATGATGTATATAGGAAAAATGGAAGAATTGCAGCAGACTTATTGTCAGAAATTTTGCAAGCCCAAAGGAAAGTTATCACCATGTTTAATGTGCTAAAAGTAAAATGCTGTCAACGCACCAAATTTTATTCCTAGTGAAATATCTTTAATAAGGAAAATAGAAATGAACATTTTTTTAGTTAAAAATAGAGAATTCATTGCCAGCAGACCTACACTACAAGATGTTTTTTAAAAATTGTTTTCAGGAAGACCAAATATGATACAAGATTAAAAGCTTAGATTTATACAAAGAAATAAAAATTCCTGGAAATGGCTAACATAAATATAAATGTAAATATAAATATACATATAATTTTTTTTAAGTTTTAATTGCTCTAAAAGGTAATTTATGGCCTCCTGTATAAGTAATAGCAATGTGTTTGAGTTGATAACTGAAGAAATAACACAGATGACAATAACAGCACAAAAATAAGGAGCAATCTACTGTCATTTGTAAGATTCTTATGCTAGATGCAAAACCATACAATATTATTTGAAGGTAGGTTGTGATTAATTAAATATGCATATTGTAAACTTTAGAGCAACAATTAAGATTATAAAGAGGTATAAATATAACCCAATAATGGAGATTAAACAGTTTCTTATGAATATATAAGTAATCCAAAAGCTGCCAGAAAAAAAAAGAGGCATAAAGGAACAAGAAACAAATGGAGCAAATAGTATTTTTCTATGTGAATTCAAGGCTGATTCAATATTTGAAAAACCGTTCCTTGTAATTCACCATATCAACACACTTAGGAAAAAAAAAAGGTATGATCCCTAAAGTTTATAAAACACAATGTTATTTTGCTGATGTAAAGATGCCACGAGGATAATTAACCTTCTAGCTTCTTCCCATAAAAGAAAGTTGCCAGGAACCCAGTGCTCTACTGTAGAATTATGAGAAGAAAACATAATGCCATCTTTTGGGTTTTATTTCTTTTACAGTGTAGGTCTCTGTGCTTAGAGCAATGGTGTTTAACCCTGGCTATCCATCAACATGGACTGTGGAATTTTTAAAAATAAAATTTCAGAGATGCACCTACAGAATTTCTGAATCAATAAGACTGACATCCTGCCCAGATAGCTAGATTTTTAAAATACTCCATTGGAGATGGTATGTCCATTCATGGCTGACGATCATTGTCACTGAAAGATCAAGGACCAAAAGTCAACGTGGCATGTGTTATTTATCCAAAGATAGCCATTCCTATTGGAGTCTTCAAGGCACTCTAGAAAATTTTTAACTCTAAGTGAAGAGATACAGGCTACTCAAATCTGGATGGAAATTAATCATTAACATGTAAATATTTGGAAAAAGGCAATGTGTTTTAGCTTAACATACATATTTATTTCAATTTTTATATTATTGTTTCATCATAATGTTTATGTTTTGTTTTTTATTGAAGAGATTTTCAAAATCATAACTAAGTGGAATTTTCTCCTCTCTCTCTCTCTGATTCTATCTTTCTCATCACCCCCTTTACCCCATACTCCAGACTCCTGTCTCTCACTCAGTAAAACACATCAGTCATCAATAGGAGTGTGGTCACGTGCACCACCATGAGGGCATTACAAAAGCATCACAGTTTACCTGTTAATATTAATTCTGATTTCAGACAAGTGAATATGGAAGATGGTGTTCTCTTTTTGAAAAGTAGTTTTACTTTTTATTACTACAAATGAAAATATATATTCATTGGAAAAAAATAAAGCTAATGCAAAACTAAAGCAAATTTCTTTCTGAAAAAATTACTTATTTTAATTCTTATGCTTTCTTGAAATTAAGTAATTGAACAAACAAAGAGAAAATACCCAACCATGCCACCAAAAAAGGATAATCAGAGTCACTATTTTGGTGTAGTTTTTCAGACACTTTCCCATGCAGTTATGAAAACATGTAAGGAACACTGTATAAAAATAAAATCATATATATATTATTCATTTTTACCATTTTACTGTAATATTTTTAATTATCATTTTTACTAACATAGTTTTTAATTCATTTACTTTTACTATTTGCCTTGTTTTTTCCTCAATTATTATCTTTCATTTAATTTTATGATTGTTACTAAAAATACTTTTGTTGTATGGTGGAGATACATCCAAAATGATCCACCTTAGATGTCATATATGCCATTAATATATAATGTATTCTCATTTACATAGCTACTTTTACTCAAAATTATATTTGGGAGATTCAGCAATGCTGTAATGTGTTTCAGAGTTTATTTCTTCATATTGCTGAGTAGGAGTCCATTGTTGAATATTCCACAGTTTTTTATCTTACAATTAATATTTTGATAAATATTTGTGAAGGATGAAGAGGAAGGTGGGGGAAAAGTCATTGCCACTTACTGGGCATTTGTTTGCCAAAAATTGTGCTTAGCAACTTTTATGCATTATGCCAATTAATCCTCCCAAGGAATCTATAAAGTTGATTTGTATCAGGAGCTCCCTGCTTCTTACAACTTCTTAAAATTCTAGAGGCAGAATAATCCACAATTGGTTCAATGCTGATATCTAAACGAGGGTTGCCGGAGTTAGAATAAAAATACAACAATACTCAGTTAAATCAGAATTTAAGATAAACAATGAAGACTTCTAAAAGGTACTTATGAGATGAAATATACTTCAACATAATAAAAGCCATATATGACAAACACACAGCTAACATCATACTCAATGGTGAAAAGCAGAAAGCTTTTCACAAGGATGCCCACTCTCACCACTTTTATTCAACATAGTTTTGTAAGTCTAACCACAGAAATCAGAGAAGAAAAAGAAATAAAAGGAATCGAAATCAGAAAAGAAGAAGTAAAACTGTCACTGTTTGCAGATGACATGGTGCTATATGTAGAAAATCCTAAAGACGTTACCAGAAAACTACTAGAGCTCATCAATGAATTTGGTAAAGATGCTGGATACAAAATTAATATACAGAAATCTGTTGCATTCCTATATGCTAACAATGAAATATCAGAAAGAGAAATTAAGGAAACAATCCCATTTACCATCACATCAAAAACTATAAGATACCTAGGAATAAACTTACCTAAGGAGGCAAAAGACCTGTACTCTGAAAACTATAATATGCTGATCCAAGAAACTGAGGACGACACAAACAGATGGAAAGATACACCATGTTCTTGGATTGGAAGGATCAATATTGTTAAAATAACCATACCACACAAGGCAATCTACAGATTCAATCGTTATCAAATTACCAATGGCATTTTTCACATAACTAGGAAAACGATTTTTTAAATTTGTATGGAAACACAAAATACTCCAAATAGCCAAAGCAGTCTTGAGACAGAGAAATGGAGCTGGAGAAATCAGGCTCCCTGACTTCAGACTATACACAGAAACAGACATATAGGTTAATGGAACAGAATAGAAAGCCCAGAAATAAACCCATACACTTATGGTCAATCTACAACAAAGGAGGCAAGACTATACAATGGAGAAAAGACAAGTCTCTTCAATACACAGTGCTGGGAAAACTGGCCAGCTATATGTAAAAGAATGAAATTAGAACATTCTCTAACACCATATACAAAAATAAACACAAAATGGATTAATAGACCTAAATGGAAGACCAGATACTATAAAACTCCTAGAGGAGAACATAGGCACTCTTTATGTGTTATGTCAAACATTCTTTGACATAAATCTCAGCAATACCTTTTTGGATCCGTCTCCTAGAATAATGGAAGTAAAAACAAAAATAAACAAATGGGACCTAATTAAACTTAAAAGCTTTTGAACAGCAAAGATAACCAAAACGAAAAGACAACCTACAGAAGGGAGAAAATATTTGCAAATGATGCAACTGACAAAGGATTAATTTCCAAAATATACAAATAGCTCATACAGCTTAATATCAAACAAATAAACAACCCAATCAAAAAATGGGTAGAAGACCTAAACAGACATTTCTCCAAAGAAAACATACAGATGGCCAGTAGGCACATGAAAAGATGGTTAACATCCCTAATTATTAGAGAAATGCAAATCAAAACTACGATTAGGTATCACCTCACACCAGTCAGACTGCCCATCATCAAAAAGTCTCCAAATAATAAATGCTGGAGAGGGTGTGGAGATAAAGGAACCCTCCTACACTGTTGATGTGAATGTACATTGGTACAGCCACTATGGAGAACAGTATAAAGTTTCCTTAAAAACAAAAATAGAGTTACATATGATCCTGCAATCCCACTCCTGGGCGTTTATCTGGAGAAAACTCTAATACCCTAAGATAAATTCACCCCAATGTTCATAGCAGCACTATTTACAATAGCCAAGACATGGAAGCAACTTAAATGTCCGTTGACAGGTGAATGGAAAAAGAAGATGTGGTATATATATATATATATATATATATATATATATATATATATATATACATACATACACACACACACACACACACACAATGGAATATTACTCAGCCATAAAATAGAATGAAATAATGCCATTTGCAGCAACATGGATGGCCTTACAGATAATCATATTAAGTGAAGTAAGTCAGACAAAGACAAATATCATATGATATTACTTATATATGGAATCTAAAAAAAGATACAAATGAACTTATTTATGAAACAGAAACAGACTCACAGACATAGGAAACAAACTATGGTTAACAAAGGGAAAGGGTGGGGGAGGCATAAGTTATGAGTTTGGATTAAAAGATACAAACTACCATATAAAAAATAGGTAAACAACAAGGTCCTACTGTATAGCACAGGAAACTATATTCAGCATCTTATAATAACCTATAATGGAAAAGAATCTGAAAAAGATACATGAATCACCTTGCTGCACACCAGAAACTAACACAACATTGTAAATTAACTATACTTCAGTTTTTAAAAAATGGTTAAAAAATGGACTTATGACCCCATGAAACTTTGGGGACAATTTGTACTAAAAATTTATTTGTTGTTCATCTTAAATTCAAATTTAACCAGGTGTTCTGTATTTTATCTGGCAAGTCTAATCTAAACTAAAGCAATATAATTTTTGAGATTTTTTTTACCCCCAATGAGAAATAATCCTGTGTGTCAAGCAAAAAAAAAAAACATACGACATTATCACAAACGTTCCATACTAGGATTGTTTGTATAAAAAGAACATCTAGGGAGAGACCTTCAAGATGGCAGAGGAGTAAAACGTGGAGATCACCTTCCTCCCCACAAATACATCAGAAATACATCTACACGTGGAACAACTCCTACAGAAAACCTACTGAACGCTGGCAGAACACCTCAGACTTCCCAAAAGCAGTGTGGCTGACAGGGTCTTGGTGCTCTGGCCAGGTGTCAGGCCTGTGCCTCTGAGGTGGGAGAGCCAAGTTCAGGACATGCGTCCACCAGAGACCTCCCGGCTCAATGTAATATCAAATGGTGAAAGCTCTTCCAGAGATCTCCATCTCAACGCTAAGACCCAGCTCCACTCAATGACCAGCAAGCTACAGTGCTGGACACTGTATGCCAAACAACTAGCAAGACAGGAACACAACCACATCCATTAGTAGAGAGGCTGCCTAAAATCATAATAAGGTCACAGACACCCCAAAACACACCACCAGACATGGTCCTGCCCACCAGAAAGACAAGACCCAGCCTCATCCACCAGAACACAAGCACCAGTCCCCTCCACCAAGAAGCCTACACAACCCACTGAACCAACCTTACCCACTGGGGGCAGACACTAAAAACAATGGGAACTACGAACCTGCAGCCTGTGAAAAGAAGACCCCAAACACAGTAAGTTAAGCAAAATGAGAAGACAAGAAACACACAGCACATGAAGGAGCAAGGTAAAAGCCCACCAGACCAAACAAATAAAGAGGAAATAGGTAGTCTACATGAAAAAGAATTCAGAGTAATGATAGTAAAGATGATCCAAAATCTTGGAAATAGAATGGAGAAAATACAAGAAATGTTTAACAAGGACCCAGAAGAACTAAAGAGCAAACAGACAATGATGAACAACACAATAAATGAAATTAAAAATTCTCTAGAAGGAATCAATAGCAGAATAACTGAGGCAGAAGAACAGATAAATGACCTGGAAGATAAAATAGTGGAAATAACTACCACAGAGCAGAATAAAGAAAAAAGAATGAAAAGAATTGAGGACAGTCTTAGAGACCTCTGGGACAACATTAAATGCACCAACATTCGAATTATAGGGGTCCCAGAAGAAGAAGAGAAAAAGAAAGGGACTGAGAAAATATTTGAAGAGATTATAGTTGAAAACTTCCCTAACTTGGGAAAGGAAATAGTGAATCAAGTCCAGGAAGCACAGAGAGTCCCATACAGGATAAATCCAAGGAGAAACATGCCAAGACACAGATTAATCAAACTATCAAAAATTAAATACAAAGAAAATATATTAAAAGCAGCAAGGGAAAAACAACAAATAACATAGAAGGGAATCCTCATAAAGTTACCAGCTGATCTTTCAGCAGAAACTCTGCAAGCCAGAAGGGAGTGGCAGGACATGTTTAAAGTGATGAAAGGGAAAAACCTGCAACCAAGTTTACTGTACCCAGCAAGGATCTCATTCAGATTCGACGGAGAAATTAAAACCTTTACAGACAAGCAAAAGCTAAGAGAATTCAGCACCACCAAACCAGCTCTATGACAAATGCTAAAGGAACTTCTCTAGGCAGGAAACACAAGAGAAGGAAAAGACTTACAATAATAAACCGAAAACAATTAAGAAAATGGTAATAGGAACATACATATCAATAACTACCTTAAATGTAAATGGATTAAATGCTCCAACCAAAAGACATAGACTGGCTGAATGGATACAAAAACAAGACCCATATATATGCTGTCTACAAGAGACCCACTTCAGACCTAGAGACACATACAGACTGAAAGTGAGGGGATGGAAAAAGATATTCCATGCAAATGGAAATCGAAAGAAAGCTGGAGTAGCAATTCTCATATCAGACAAAATAGACTTTAAAATAAAGACTGTTACAAGAGACAAAGAAGGACACTACATAATGATCAAGGGATCAATCCAAGAAGAAGATATAACAATTGTAAATATTTATACACCCAACATAGGAGCACCTCAATACATAAGGCAAATGCTAACAGCCATAAAAGGGGAAATCGACAGTAACACAATCATAGTAGGGGACTTTAACACCCCACTTTCACCAATGGACAGGTCATCCAAAATGAAAGTAAATAAGGAAACACAAGCTTTCAATGATACATTAAACAAGATGGACTTAATTGATATTTATAGGACATTCCATCCAAAAACAACAGAATACATGTTCTTCTCAAGTGCTCATGGAACATTCTCCAGGATAGATCATATCTTGGGTCACAAATCAAGCCATGGTAAATTTAAGAAAATTGAAATCATATCAAGTATCTTTTCCGACCACAACTCTATAAGACTAGATATCAGTTACAGGAAAAAATCTGTAAAAAAAATACAAACACATAGAGGTTAAACAATACACTACTTAATAACCAAGAGATCACTGAAGAAATCAGAGGAAATCAAAAAATACCTAGAAACAAATGACAATGAAAACACAACAAGCCAAAACCTGTGGGATGCAGCTAAAGCAGTTCCAAGAGGGAAGTTTATAGCAATACAGTCCTACCTCAAGAAACAAGAAAAGTCTCAAATAAACAACCTAGCCTTACACCTAAAGCAATTAGAGAAAGAAGAACAAAAAAATCCCCAATGTTAGCAGAAGGAAAGAAATCATAAAGATCAGATCAGAAATAAATGAAAAAGAAATGAAGGAAACAATAGCAAAGATCAATAAAACTAAAAGCTCGGTCTTTGAGAAGATGAACAAAATTGATAAACCATTAGGCAGACTCATCAAGAAAAAAAGGGAGAAGACTCAAATCAATAGAATTAGAAATGAAAAAGGAGAAGTAACAACTGACACTGCAGAAATACAAAGGATCATGAGAGATTACTACAAGCAACTATATGCGAATAAAATGGACAATCTGGAAGAAATGGACAAATTCTTAGAAAAGCGCAACCTTCTGAGATTGAACCAGGAAGAAATAGAAAATATAAACGACCAATCACAAGCACTGAAATTGAGACATGATTAAAAATCTTCCAACAAACAAAAACCCAGGACCAGATGGCTTCACAGACGAATTCTATCAAACATTTAGAGAAGAGCTAACACCTATACTTCTCAAACTCTTCCAATATATAGCAGAGGGAGGAACACTCCCAAACTCATTCTATGAGGCCACCATCACCCTGATACCAAAACCAGACGAGGATGTCACAAAGAAGGAAAACTACAGACCAATATCACTGATGAACATAGATGCAAAAATCCTCAACAAAATACTAGCAAACAGAATCCAGCAGCACATTAAAAGGATCATACACCATGATCAAGTGGGGTTTATCCCAGGAAGGCAAGGATTCTTCAATATACGCAAATCAATCAGCGTGATAAACCATATTAACAAATTGAAGGAGAAAAACCAAATGATCATCTCAATAGGTGCAGGAAAAGCTTTCGACACAATTCAACAACCATTTATGATAAAAACTCTCCAGAAAGTATGCATAGAGGGAACCTACCTCAACATAATAGAGGCCATATGTGACAAACCCACAGCCAACATCATTCTCAATGCTGAAAAACTGAAACCATTTCCTCTAAGATCAGGAACAAGACAAGGTTGCCCACTCTCACCACTATTATTCAACATAGTTTTGGAAGTTTTAGCCATGGCAATTAGAGAAGAAAAAGTAATAAAAGGAATGCAAATCAGAAAAGAAGAAGTGAAGCTGTCACTGTTTGCAGATGACATGACACTATACATAGAGAATCCTAAAGATGCTACCAGAAAACTACTAGAGCTAATCAGTGAATTTGGAAAAGTTGCAGGATACAAAATTAATGCACAGAAATCTCTTGCTTTCCTATACACTAATGATGAAAAATGTGAAAGAGGAATTAAGGAAACATTGCCATTTACCATTGCAACAAAAAGAATAAAATACCTAGGAATAAATCTACCTAAGGAGACAAAAGACCTGTATGCAGAAAACTATGAGACACTGATGAAAGAAATTAAAGATGGTACAAACAGATGGAGAGATGTACCGTGTCTTGGATTGGAAGAATCAATATTGTGAAAATGACTCTACTACCCAAAGCAATCTACAGATTCAATGCAATCCCTATCAAACTACCAATGGCATTTTTCACAGAACTAGAACGAAAAGGTTCACAATTTGTATGGAAACACAAAAGACCCCAAATAGCCAAAGCAATCTTGAGAAAGAAAAACAGAGCTGGAGGAATCAGGCTCTTGGACTTCAGACCGGGAGGGAGACACAAGAGGGAGGAGATATGGGGATACATGTATATGTATAGCTGGTTCACTTTGTTATAAAGCAGAAACTAACACACCATTGTAAAGCAATTATACTCCAATAAAGATGTTTAAAAAAAAGAACACCTGGAGTCTACAGTTAAAAATGCTCCCTTCCGTCCCTCAGGATCCCTCCTTACTAAGCCCCTAAATACATAGAGGGAAAACAAAAAGCAAGGCACCAATCATAGTATGCATAAGGTACCTTAAAATAAGTAAGGCCCACTTTCTGTCCAAGGAAGCTTGCCCTCATGGACGTAAGTACTCATAAGTATGAACCTTCCTGAAATGGATGTTATTATTAGTTGGGGAGGCGCCCTCTTCATCCACTTCTCTCCCACTTCCCTTTCCAATTGTCTTGCAATCTTGAAACAGATCTGGAGAGCAGCTTTGCAAATCCAATGAAAATGCTTGCACGCAGCTCTCATGAACTACCCAGAGTAGCTAGTCAGGTCTCCTTTTTCCAAGCATAAAACTGGTAATGTTATTAAAGGAAGGCAGTTTGAAACTCTGTTGCCTTCTTCTTTGGTTTAGAGTTGGGCAAGGACCCTGAGAGTCATCAGCTCCCTTCTGGCTCTGGCCCCAAGTCCCTGTCTGCCAGAATGATGATGAGGTTCTCCTGGATGGCATGGTTATTCATAGTTAGCATGCCATTCAATGCAGTCTATTTAAAACTATTAGGAGCTTGGATTCTTCCTCCCCTATAATTTAGAAGGCAGAACAGAGAGGCAGTTTGCTCTTAAAACAATGCAATTGTGAGCTCCTGATCTGCTCTCAGACCGACTTCCCTTCCATGGACGGTAACTCCCTTGATGTGTGCCAGAGATCTGTGTACCCCTAGATAAATGAGAGAGGATTCATGTAGCTTGTGTTTGATTCTGGACCTTGAAAAAGGGTGAAGTAATTGTAATGGAAGAAATAGGGGACTTGGGTGCAGTTACCTTTTCCTCATTCCGCTACCCATTAGTTGTGTGACCTTAGGTAAATTACTTATCATCTTTGAGCTGCAGTATCCTCTTATATAAAATACTGAGTCTTGACTAGATTATTGTAAAGAGCCCTTTGAAACTAGAGGTGTATGGCATTTTACGTTAGCTTTTTGTTTCCCTTGAGATTCTGTATTTTGTTCAATTCTTCCAGCTATGCTACTGCTTGAGCAATAGTCATAAATCACAGAGCTCACAGGCTTTCTAACAACTCTTTTAGAAACCTTTATGAAACAAACCAGCATAAGAACTATCAAGGGCTGCTGCCTAAAAGGCCTTTCAGAAGACAGGTAAGAATGTGTAATGCCTAAAAAACAAAAATTACCAAAGCACTGAAGTATAAGTGAGAAAAGGAAAAAAGGGAAATGTATCAGAGGGAAATATTCAGATAATTAGAGCAAAGGATGAGCTGGAGTAAAACACAGAGGAGTGATACAGTAGTGCAGGGTTAGGATGAGATGCTGCTGTTTCAAGGGGGTGGTAAAGACGTTACCCAAGAAGAGTGAAAGAGATTGTAACACAAAGGAAGGAGCAAGTTCAAGCTACAGGAGTAGAACTGTGTTCACTCTTCTGGTGAGCTGAAAGGCTGTAAACTTTCCCTCAGTATTCTTGAGAAATAAATAAAGCATGTAGAATCACATACGCAACTACCAATTTCTATCCTTGGGTTGTTGGTCTATATGACAGAAAAGGGACAGCAAAGCAAGGTAATGAGTGGGATGGAGAAATTGGGTAGTGGTTCGTATTATGGAATGGAAGAAATTAGTCATGTGGGAGTGGGGATGCAGAGGAAATGATGGGGAAGAAGAGCAGTGATGTGTGTCTATACTCCCTGGGAACACTGAGAAACAGCAACCTACTCAGGAACTCGTGACAGTGTTGGAGAGAGCTCTGGATGTTAAGAAATGATGGAAATTTCTCCAAGTTCTTCCTATACTTTTCGTTGAAAAGTACATAATTCAGTGAAAGAACAGAAAGAATATTCAATTTGACAGACATTTGAGTTAGATTTTTTTTCTTGGGTAGCTACTTCCTTAAGCTGTATAAAGAAGTAGGTTTACCCTGAGCTGCAGAGGCAGCTGGCACCAGGAGACTAAGTCCCTTCTTGAGATAGATGCAAGCTTCAAGGAAAAGGGTACAGATTATGTTATTCTCTCTCATTCCACCCATTATGCATATTCATTTTATTATTATTTTTTCATTCACCTGGATGTAAAGAGTGGGGCATATTCTCATCTGATCAAGAGAAAGGAAATGGATTTGAGCATATGCCTTTAGCTCTTACCAATTGATGTTAAGTGTAGTTCATGTTTTCTACCAAAAACATGGTATCAGTTTCACACGTGAGAAAACAGAATAGGAAGGAGCCTTAAAATGTGCATGATTATGTAGTGAAGAGGGATATAGGCAGTGGAATAAGTAATGAAGAAGGTTATTGTTTTCTAAGTGGCAGTGCCTCCATAGGTCAGTAAAAGAAATGAATATCCCTAACTCCATGAACTTTTTAAAGCTGACCTCCTTCTACAGCCCACTGTGAGTTTAAACTTATTATCCAGTCAGTAGGCTCTGCACCCCTGGCTCTATGGACACCATGCTAAATTAAAGAAAGAATTTGTCATGGACACAGCTAATCCTCTCAAGCCCATAAATCTAATCTATCTGTCCGCAATTATATCTTGTTTCTGTTTAATTTAGCTCTAAAAATTAACAGCTAGACAATCTACCATGAAAAACAAGCTATAAGTACGTACTGAACACCTACTCTGTGCAAGTTCTATGTTAAAAATCCCTGAAAAAACAAAGGTGAAAAGAAAATCTCTGCCTTAAGTTCTCACTCCAGCTTTAAATAAGGGGAAAAACATTTAACAAAGCTAATTCATAGGAAAATATGTAAAAGAAAGCTCAGAAAACGAATGGAAGAAATGTTGAAAATAATAAAAAGATAGGAAAATGCACAGAAAAAAGAAGGCTTAAAAACAGCTAAAAAGATAAATAAACAAACAAATGCAATTCATGTACACAATACATATTATAATAACATGTTAGAATTTTTTGTCAGCTTGGGAAAAACTGGAGCCATCCAGTTGAGTATGAGGAAAAATAAATCCTCATATGAACTGTTGGTGAGTTTTGGAGGGGAACTTGTAAAACATTATCTGCATTTTAAGTGTATATACATTTGACCTAATTCCTTTTTGATAAATCTCTCCTATAAATGTTATATAAGTATTCTATATAAGAGCAGAAATAGTCATCATCAAATTGCTTGTTATAGCAAAACATTGGAAACAACCTAAAAGATTATATATATTATGATCACATTAAAATGTGTGTGCATGTGCCTGTGTGTGTGTGGGTACACGTGCGTATGTGCACTTGGGGGAGACAACAAAAGGGAGAGTGTAAGGGAAGGACTGAATATGAGCTCTGTGAAGCACAGACTGGGTTCTTTTTCTAGGTACACTAACTACAGGTGCACAGAAAAATAAGTCTAAACAATAATAAGTCTAAACAATAATAAATTCTAGCAGTTGTTACTTTGGTGGCTAACTTGTAGAGAAGTTAGTGGTCTTTCCATTTTTTCTTTATACATCTCCATGCAATTTCCATTTATTATAGCTAGTAGGTAGTACTTTTGTAATTTAAAAATCAATAGGAAAAATTAGGAGATACCACAAAGTACTACATGGTTATTATTCAGGTGAATTATAGAGACAGAAAAAGTGATATAGGGATTCAGAAAAGCTAGAGTGAATTCCCAACTGACTTAATCATGAAGGGTTAATGACAGGGGTCACGTTTAAGTTAACTCTCAGAGAACACTGCTTTAGAATCCATGGGATCTGGGTATTAGCCTCATTTTAGTTGCCAACTCACTGCAGGTTGCTGGCACAGTGAAAATAGCATAGACGTCAAATTTCTAAGCTGTGGGTCTAGAATGTGGGGCTTTCACCCACTAAAGGAATTAGGTCTGCCTAATCTTTCTGTTTCTCAGTTTAAAATAAAGAACTTTAGACAAGTATCCCCCAAGACCCTTTCAGTTCAATAGTTAAGTGATATTTGAGGAGGAATGAAATTTCTGGGGGAGGAGGAATAAGAAGGTGGAATGGTACATCCTTAGTTCTGAAAGTAGTGAGTAAACCATTTTTCTCCCACAGAAAAATGTTCATACAGAAGGATAATGGCAAATATTGCTGAAAAGGGAAGTATGACTCCGATGGTAGATAGCTCTGAATGTCAGTCTAAAGAGGATGAGCTTTATCTAATGGGAAATCACTGATGATTTCGGAGTAGGAGACTTACCTTGCCAAACTGATGCTCTAGGAAATGTAATGTGGCAGTGATATGAAGGAATAGGGACTAGAACTAGGGGGAAGGGTATTTGGAGGTCTTGTCAACAGGCAAAGGTGAGGAGGTAACAGAGGCCTGGGGGTTGGAAGATTTTGCTGTAATTTTGTTGCTGTTATTTCAGCTTGTGGAATAAAATATATTAAATAGAAATGTGAATGTCACTATAGGATCCTGTTCTGGGAAAAAAAAGGGGGAGCATTCACATTTAAGCTCTGGGTGATATTTATTAGATCCTTGTCATTTATTTATAAACTGTACGGGGTACCTCTAAAAATCTATATTCTTGCCTGAAAATGGAAATGGGATGATCTACCCAACATTAGCCAACACAAACACTTTGCATTAAAAATAGAAAACCACAAAGCATGTGTACAACACACGAAAAAGATCACAAGGAGCTTCCCCCACCCATATTTAAATTGTGAAATTTTTGTTTTAACAAGTGAAATACTGGAAGGGTTAAATTTTGTCAAATTTGTGACATAGATTTCTTTTGTAAAGAGAAAAATATTTTTTATTTTTGTACATTTTGCTCATTTACATGGCCCTTATAAACACTTCAACTCAATTGAATATACACAAATCTTTTTTTTATTTAACATCTTTATTGGAGTATAATTGCTTTGCAGTGGTGTGTTAGTTTCTGCTCTATAACAAAGTGAATCAGCTATACATAAACATATATCCCCATATCTCCTCTCTCTTGTGTCTCCCTCCCAACCTCCCTATCTCACCCCTCTAGGTGGTCACAAAGCACCGAGCTGATCTCCCTGTGCTATGCGGCTGCTTCCCACTAGCTATCTGTTTTACATTTGGTAGTGTATATATGTCCGTGCCACTCTCTCACTTTGTCCCAGCTTACCCTTACCCTTCCCTGTGTCCTCAAGTCCATTCTCTATGTCTGTGTCTTTATTCCTGTCCTGCCCCTAGGTTCTTCAGAACCTTTTTTTTTTTTTTTTTTTGATTCCATATATATGTGTTAGCATACGGAATACACACAACTCTTTGAAGGAAGGATGCTGGGGATTACAACATTGTTCTGCATGAGGGAACTTTAACTCAGAGAGCCTATGGTAACTTACCCAAAGGTAAATTTACCCAAAGGCTGTTTAGCGGAGTAAACAGAGTAGATGCCCATATCTCTTTCAGTGTACTTACTCTGATAAAAATATGTTCCAAGATGCAATTATTACTCAAGAGTACTTTCTCATACAGTTTCACATAGGACATCTGAGTAAATGTAAATGGTTTCCAGAAAAAAAAAATTGGTTTATTTATAATTGCATTATAAGGTTTATTATGTAACTAGCTATATATCAGGGAATAAAGCTGTTGCATGTGTCCATCACTGAAGGTGAAGCATGTCACTCAGGAGATACATTTCTCCCTCCAGCATGCCCAGCAGGGACAAGCTGCCTGGTGGTTATGACATTCTTATAAGCTATCATGATGAGAATGGCCTCACCATTTTCCCAAATCTTCTTTCCTTTATCTAGAGCTGAATATCGTTTTTTTCCTCCCAAGCTAAAAAAACATTATACTACTTTTCTCCAGTCGGATCCATACCATGCAACGATTTCTAGAAATATCAACCACAGTTGTTTTTCATACTGTAACCATGCCAAAAATTAACCATGAAAAATTGCCACATTAGGAAGAATTTCTTTTTTGCACATCCTGAGGATGGATATAGTCTGTATGATGGTTGAGATAACACTGGAGTGATTTCTGGATGTTTCTTGACACTTACTGAGGAACAGTCAAAACGTTGGTTATTTTGAAAGTTATGTTGAGGTCTTGTGCTTGAGTATAGCAAGTGGAGAGGTGGAAGTGGAACATTCTGCTGATACACGAATATTTATCATTTGCATTAGTATGGATCTGCTGAGGAGCAAATGCCTATATGGGTTTAGATTGCATCTAAGAGATTTATTTACTGGAGGAAAAAGCAGGCAAGACAGAGAGATCCTTTAGATAGCAATACACATCTAACATTTTTGGAAGTTAAGAGGCAAGGAAGGAGGATTGGGTACAAAGAATCTTGGACTGTTGCACAGTTCCAAGAATGGTTTAGCCAGGTCACCGTGGAGTCCTTGAACCAAAGCCACTAGTTGGAGTAGTCCCACATCTTGCCAGCTTGGCCTGCCTTGGCACCTCTGCCAGGCGTAGTCATTCACTAGAGCAGTCTATGGGAAGTATGGCCTTCGTGGATCCAGGACAGCAGCTAGGGTCACCAGTCAACTGAGCTCACCCCAGAAGGAGGTCTGAGCGGTCTATGGGAACGTATGGCATGGCTGCCACACGTTCGTATTACTCATTCCTCAGAAAAATGTTTCTCTAAAACAGCTTTGGTATTTTAATATCATTAGATGTTAGTCTGATTTGCCATGAGATTCAAGTGACCCATTATGAAGTCAAAAATGCTGAATGTAATTTAAAAGCTGCTTAGCTAGAATTATTATACATGTCTTGGTTAAATTTATTTTTTTGTTTTGTGTATTTATACATGGGTGCATAAAGACAGATCTCTATATTAATATAAAATATATCTGTAGTATAATAAATATGTTGTGCATATCTTCTATTTAAATTTAGACTTAAACAAGAAAGTTATACTGACAAGCCATATTGGCATCTCTATAGTAACAGGACTAATTGGTGGCTCTTAGAAGGAATACTTCTGAAGATCAATGGCATAATGATTACTATTTCCTGCAGTGAGTTTTAAGAACTTCACAAATGAATCTTAAAAGCAATAGATTTAATTAAATAGATTTATTTAATTTTTTACTTGTTTCAACTCTACAGAGTAATTTGTGAGTCTTAGTCAAAGAAGGATACGTGGTCACTTAAACAAGGACATTAAGTTTTATAAAAGTTAGGCAAGTCAGATCTGTGTGTGTGCTTATAAATATTTATATTTACATGAAATTAACACAGTCATTAATAACGAGATTTATTGTTAGCAAAAGAATGAAAAAGAACATGGCACAAAAATTCAGAAGACCTGAGTTTGGATGTTCTGCTATATGCCAATAACAAGTGGCCTTAGAGGAATCAATTTAACCTTTTTAATCTTCAGTTTTATCATTTAGAAAATAGAGATAATTGGTCAAATGCCTTCTTCATATAGTTTGTAGGAAAGTCAAATGAGCTATGAGATAACACTGGAGTGACTCTGGATGTTTCTGTGAAAACACTAAAAACTTGAATTGTGACATGAAGGATAAGTCATCCATAGGGGTTGTTCATAGTGTGGCAGCATTCCTACTTCAACAGAGTTGAATAACCTTCCTGAAAGTTGCTCTGTATTGTCTCCCAGTGAAAACATATAGAATTTATCCAGGTCCATAAATTCTCCTCTGGGAGGAGAGATGACTGTCTTCTCATTCATTTATTTGCTCAACAAATATTAACGAAGCTCCTTTCAGGCACTGTTCTAGACACTGAGGGGTGCAACAGGAAACAAGAGTGAATCAGGTAGACAAAGCCCCTGTTCTCATGGCCCTTATAGTCCGTGTAAGCTCTGAAATGGAGATTGTGTGCGGGAAGCCTATTAGGGATCAGCACATGTCAGAGCAAGTGAAGCAAGTTTGGGTGGAGGGAAAGGCTAAACTGAGACTTAGTTGCAACAAGGGCTTCAGAAAACCCCAGAGGCATTTCTAGAGTTGGGATGGCCTTGGCACTGACCATGTACTTGATGTGGGTTACCCCTAGGAAGGGACAAAACCGTGAGTGAGACAGCTTCCTTTAACCAAGGCCAATTTCCATTGGAGCAGTTTTATAACCTGTGAGCAGGTAACAATCTCCACAGCTTGGAGAATGAGTATCTGGTTCCTGAAGGGACATCTAAGTGGTGCATCACAGCATTCAGTACAACAAATAAATGTATGCTGTGTCAGGTGGTAACTGGTGCTGTGGAGAAGAATAAGACAAACAAAGCATGAAAGTCTCCAAGACAAAGGGGGCTTTTATACAGAAAAGACGATAGACTATTTTGAGAAGAGACTTAAGAGAGATGAAAGCACAAAGCCTGCAGATTTCTGTGGTCAGAACTTTCCAAGTAAATGGCATGACATATACCTGCAAAGGCTCTGAGGTAGGACATGGTGGCTGATGTGTTTGAAGAAGAGCAAGGAAACTGTTAGGGCTTAAGTGGCATGAATAGTGGGGAGATACGTAAGGTGTGAGGTCAGAGAGCTGGTTCGGGAGTGGGGGAGTCATGCAGAGTCATACTCACCAAATATTAATTGAGTTTCTACTCTAGCCAGGGTTGATGAACAAGATATCAGTAAACAATAATGACTAGGCATCTGCTGTTGTGAAGTTTATATTCAAATAGAGGGTTGGGAAGCATGGATCAGAAGATAACAGGCAAAAATATAAAAGATTATATTTAACAGTGGTCAGCACTAAAAAGAAAATTTCTAAAGGATAAAGTGGTAGAAAATGAATGATTATGCGATCAGGAAAGTATCTTTGAAAAGGTGGTGTTAGAACTGAAAACTGTGTCACCTAAAAATGATATCAGAATCAACATGTAAATTAGTGAATATGTAGAAGCTGTATACAACACTTTTTCCTCTCATTTCAGTAGCTTCTGAGAAAATTATATCAGGTATGATTAACTTTAATTGTGCCAACCTCGTTACCCAGGTACAAGATGCTACTGGATTGACTCTTGAGGACTGTCGGACCACCAAACCCTTGGGTTCGTTGTTTTAGGCATGAGACTGGATCATCCCAGATCATTAAAATCACTTCTGAAATTCAGGGCCAGTGAATGTCCAAGAAACAAAATAGAATTGTTCTAATTGAACCACCATTTGTCAATTTTTTATTACCTTATTTAATTAGACCCTGGTGAATGAGACTAAGGCAGTCTTCTGTGTGAATCAATTAACTTCAAACAGTTCTGCAGTCACTTAGAAAACTTATTATCTCAACTAACATTTCAATTCAATTCACCTCATAAAATGCTTATTAATGACTTATCATGTACAAAGCACAATGCTGGATGCAGCAAGCATACATAAATGATCAATACATAGCCCATGTCCCCAAGAAGATTACAAGAGAACTAGAGGAGGGGATATTTATGGAAGAATAGAGCACCAGGCTGACTGTGACAAGTATTATGGAAACACAGTGGCTAATCATTGATTATTAAACACTTCTTTTGATCATGAAACAGATAAGACAAGTGAATTGAAAGCAGCCCATCAGCACTACTAAAATAAAAGTTGAAGAGCATGTCTTTGACCAACATTAACAGGTGATAGAAAATATAATAATTAATTTACTTATTCATTTTGCATCTTTATCAAGTGCAATGGATTATATTGTGTCCCTCCAAAATTCATATGTTGAAATCCTCACCCCAGTACCTCAGAATGTGACCTTTTTTGGAAATAGGGTCTTTACAAGTTAAAATGAAGTCATTAGGGTGAGCCCTAAATTTGAATACAAACTTACCAAATTTGGAGAACACCATGTGAACATGAAGCCTCTCCTTACAAGCCAAGGAGAGAAGCCTGGAACAGATCCTTCTCTTGAAGCCCTCAGAAGAAACTAACCCTACCAACACCTTGATTTCAGACTTATGTCCTCCAGAATTTTGAGACAATATTACTCTGTTGTTTAAGCCAACCAGTTTGTGGTACTTTGTTATGGCGGTCCTAGCAAACTCACTAGGCTTAAATATACTTCTAGCTAATGTCTAAATGCAGGAAATACTAATACTATTAGCTAATGCATTGATTACAGCATGCTTATATATTTATAGCTCACATGGAAATGAGAGGTTTGGAAAAGATTTATTTTCAAAATAACTGAAGTTTACTCCTTCAAGTGCCATTATTTATTTTTTTTAAGAAATTAATCTGCAATGTGTATGAGCTTTTCTGCCCTTCTAAAGAGTAGAGTTAACATAATTCAACCTCAGGATCACCAGGATGACTCAAAAGTATTTAGCCAACTTGTAATACAGCAAAGGCTTCACGGGCAGTTGGGGTAAGAAAGGTTGTGTGTTCTCACAATAGCCCCAAAGAGCTCTGTTTCTTGATATCTCAGGAAGATCTTTTCTTGATTTTCTTTTTTTTTTTTCCACTCTTTCCAGGTTTCTAGTCATCCATTCTTATTAGTATCTGTAAGCCTGTTCTTTAATTTTTATAATTGGATGCAATTAACCTTCTATTGGTTGGGAAATCAGATAACAGAGTCTATAAAAGTTCTATAAGTGTCTGAGAAATTCCTCCACAAACATATATATTATGCTCTTTTCTTAAACGTCTGTTTTGAAAGCAATGGAGATACCTGCTTGTTTGCTTGGAACATATATACATATGTTCCAAATACTGCATCTGGTGGAAGTCTATCTTCTAAGTAAGTTATTGCTTTATTTCAGTCCTAAAACATAAGGCTACCTGGTCTCCTGTTCCCATAGGTATGTTAATCACCTGCACATCCCTGAGTGCACTGTATGGCAGTGGTCATGTTCTTAGAATGAGTCTGTGATATATAAACACTCAAGCTTGGGACAACTTGTGGGGAAAAGAGCAATAGCTAATTTCAGAGAAGGGAACTGTCCTTCCTTCTCAATTCAGATAATCTGAATCACTAATTTGTGAAGTAAATTCTCTTACTGAGAACTTGTGTACTGGAGCACAAACTCTCTAAAACCTTGATCCCAGACCATGGTGGATAGAACCCAGACATCCTGACATGTGTCCGGATCCAGTTCTAGCTCTAATCCTGCCCCTCTGCTCCTTCTCTACTTGCTCTGCTAATCTTTCATTAATCTTCCCTGGCTTCCCACCCTTGCTCCTCCTCTTTCTAAGATGTCTCCTAGGCAGTCTCAGCCTTGCCCCTGGCTTCAGTTACCACCTAGGAGCAAATGACTCACAAAGTTATATATCTAGCTTAGCCCTTTATCTGAGTTCCAGATCTGTATTTCCAGCTGTCTATTTGTCATCCCCTCTTGTTTGTCTGAAAGGTCCTTCAAATTCAGTATGTCAACATGAAACCTCCTCAGAGCTTTGTTCTCTTCCAGTGTTTCCAGTTTTAGTTAATGGCATCATCATTCAGATTGCAAAGTGTCATCCTCAAAATTCCCTCTTCCTCCATCATGTTCACTCTTTACCAAATGTCATAAAATTCACCTCATCGAAACACTTTGGAATTCATCACTTTTCTCTATTCCCATCACAATGCCCCAATCAAAGTTGTCATTATCTGTTAATTGGTCTTAGGCAACAGCCATGTCGACCTATCCACATTTGCTCTTGCCTTCCTCTAATCCATCTTCCTCACTGTGACCTAAACATTTTTTTAAAAAACACATTTGATTATAGTCATTTTTCCTCCTACCCACTTAAATCCTCCAGTGGCTTCCCATAACTTTTATTATAAAGGTAGTGTTCCCAAACACTGCCGTGCATCGCTTTCCTCCTCCATGCTTGCCCTACCCATCTCCTCTCATGAAAGACATCCCATAAATTTCCTTATTTTATCCATTCTGGATATTTTTTAGTTTTTTTCTATCCTCAGTGCTCTCTCCCACCACAGAAGGTTTGAGCTGAAGTTCCCTTTTCCTAGCAAATATTTTCATCCACTCTTCACCTGATTAATTCCTCCTCATCTATGAGATGTAAACTCAAGCTTCACTTTCTAGGCAAGTCTTCTCTGACCTTCCAGGCAGATTCAAATCCCCCTATTATGTACTCTCAGAACAACATACCTTTATTCCATTACATTTATCATTGTTGTCATTTTCCATTGAATTTGTGTGATTATTTTTGTGTGATTATATTTGTCTTCTCCACTACCCTGCAAGTTCTGTCTTTCTTCACCAGATTCTGTGCACAGAATCTGGCATATTGTAGTTTTTAAATAAATATTTATTTAATAAATAAAGGGATTAAAAATGATGACATTGAAGTGAATCAGAGGCTACATGAGCTCCTAAGCATTGCCCCAAAGTTACAGAGAAAATTATGAGAAGAACTTAGGCCAGAGTGTAAAGATAGTGACAAAAAGTGACTGCACCTGATTAGAATAATTGTATAGGTAAGAAAAAAGGTCCTGAGCTATATTTCTGGGTTGGAGTTCTAAGAATTAAAAATACTGGTTCAAACATCTACCATGTTTTTCAAAATAAATAGTAACGTGAAGAAATAAAAATTAGTAGGCAAGAAGCAAAAAAACAACTGGCATTGTCGAGATATGACCCATGTCCAAGCTTGGTTCAGAGCTGTGCAGCACTTTCTTCGAGCCTGGCTTGTGCCTATCTCTACGCCCCTGACACTAGCTATTTCCCCTGTCTGAAATATTCTTACTCCAGAACTTAATGTTGCTCAATTATTATCAGTCATGTCTCTGATGAAATTTCAGCTCCTTTGTGTCATGCGTTCCCTGAATATCTTTGTCAGAGTAAGATAGATTATATTGTGGAGGGAAAGACAAATATTTGTGGCATAAAACAACAAAGTTTTATTTTACAACTCACTATTTATCCACAATGGTTAGCAGGAGTCATTCAGAGACCCAGACTATGGAGCTTCTACGATTTTGAACATTGCAGTTGCTATACCCGAGAGAAGGAGAGCCCTGGTGGTTCTCACATTGGTAATTAAATGCTCAGCTTTGAGTCACATCAGCGCCACTCAGATCTCATAACGAGACCTAATCACATGACCATTCCCCAACCACTGCAGTCTGACCTTGTGCCTGTGTGGAGGGAGAACTATAAATATTTGGCAGACAGCATAATATATAATCTAGACTAGTCTTTTCACTTGCTTCTGCATTTTATGGTAATCACCATTGTTCGATATTATAGCTCTATCTATCTAGCTAGCTGTTTATTGCTTACTTCCCCCGACAAGATGCCCATGAAAGCAAAATTTTGTCGTACTCAACTTAGCTTATCTCTAGCACATAGAACCATGCATGACTTACGAATAGGCAATAAATAAATATTGTTTATTAAATGAATGAATGAATGAATAACGCACACTGGCTTTTTTTTTAACCCATACCATCTTCTATCCAAGCCTTCTAGTAGTGAGCTCAGTTTGCCTTTATTCTAAGGCAAGAGGGTTGCTGGACTGTGAAGACAGATTAATAAGCAAGGACTATGACATTCAAGTCAGATATTGAGATTAGCACATGGGGAGACATAGGAAGGCAATTCAGACTAAGAAAGTTCACAGAAGCTTCGTGTGGTATGCTGCACTGGCTCAGAGAAAATCTGACATTTTGGCTCCAACTGGCTTTGCCAGGTGAGGGCACTTGATGGTGAGAAAAGTACTGCTTGAGAATGGAGATGACTTTATACTTCCTTCTCAGGTTATGATAGCCCCGTCACTCCCCAAATCTCAGAGATCTCGACAGAGGGTGGCACCACTGAGTAATTCATCATTTGGGCCTATCTCAATAATCTATTAAGAAAGAATGTGTCCTGTCCTCTCTCCAAGGTACTGATTCAAAACTGGTAATTATGGCCAAACTGTCCTAAGCGGTGAACATTTAGCAGCAATAAACGGCTTCCTCAAACCTTTGCAGCCCTCACCCCACTCCCACTCTGGGAAGGTGACTGTAGCCCTTATACTTAGCTGAGATTGGGGGCACAATAGTTGGCACAGTTATATTACCACTAACGTAAGCACTCACCTGGAAATTTGGAAAAGCTAAATTCAGGTTAAATCTACACTACCTAAATCACTTTCCACACTAGTGGAAAGTTGGTATATAGTTTGCTATGGCTGCTGTAGCAAAATACCATGAACTTGGTGGCTTTAAAAAATGCAAGTTTATTATCTCTATCTTATAGTTTAGTAGTTCAGAAGTCCAGTATAGCTCTCACTGGAATAAAATCAAGGTGTCAGCATGCCTGCCTTCCTTCTGGAGGCTCTAGGAGAGAATCTGTTTTTGTTTTTTGGTTTTTTTAATTTTCCAGCTTCTACAGACTGCCTGCATCCCTTGGCTCATGGCTTTTTCCATGTTCAAAGCTAGTAATGGCCAGCCAAATTCTTTTCACATCACATTACTCTGATACTGAGTCTTCTGTCTTGTTTACCTACTTTTAAGGATGCTTGTGTTGTATTGGACCCAACAGAATGATGCAGGATAATCTCCCTTTAAGGTCAGCTGAGTAGCAGCTTTAATTCCATTCACCATCTGAAATCCCTTTTTTTGCCATTTATAGTAACATAGTCAGAAGTTCCAGAGATTAGGATGTGGACATCTCCGGAAGGGGAGGCGTTATTCTACCCAAAAACTTAGTACATATTAAAACATTGAAGATTATAAAATCATCATAAAATTAGCCAAAGGAGTATTATAATAGCTGGTTTCTCAAAATATAATATGATAAATCTTGAGGTATTAAACTGTTTTTAAAATAATCTGGAATCACTTAGGGTGAACACACTGCCATTTTGTAGATAAAGACAGTGAATGATGGATGAGATAAATTATTTATCTAAGGCCATATAACTAGAAAGAGTTAGGGTTAGGATGCAGGGCACTTTCTACTAAGCCATCACTTTTGCATTGCATTTAGGAAGGCAGGTTATATTGAAATACATTCTAGAACAAATCTATCAAGCAGTTAACATTTGTTTTTAAATTTATGAAGACTAAAATTAAAAATTTACAGTACTGGGGTAATTCAACAATATAGTGAGTTAATCCTTTGATGTTGACCGAATGATCAGTCCTCTATGTGCATGATACAAGAGACTTTCCAATTTGCATAAAGGGACCTAGTTGCAAGAGGCTGATTGATGTTTCCAGATGTCACCATGTGCATATTCACCTAATTCATCCCATTGCAATAGGACAATACTGTGTACAAGGTACATTCTTTCTACGAGATTCTGAATCTTGCCATTTGCTGATCTCATGACACAGAAGTGTGCACATAAATAACTGCTTAACAAGTTATTTTTAAGTGAATCAAGATGGTCACTATTAAGGAAAAATATAAACATTGGCAACGACGGGAGCAGACTTAGGAGAAGGTGAAGGGAGACTCTAGACTTAACTCCAAAAGAACCATTCATCTACAAATTCATGTTGTTTGGAATTGTATTATGAAGTATTGTCTGTACTAGACAGTCACTTTTATTCTTCAGGGCTAACTGAAAGCTAAATGCTCTGCGTGTTTATACACAGTCACATAGAAATGCTTTAAAAATGCTGTCTCCCTAGCGCTGCTGTGCTTTGTAAAACTGGCAGAGAAGATCCTATTTATATCTTTAATAAAACATTTAGATTAATTTTTCTAGTTCACCATGGATCCATTTTGAGAAATACAATGGCAAGCTGGTTTTGGATATTATATTCTGACACTTATCCTTAGCAACTTGATTGCTATACATTCCAAGTCTCTCCTCCACCCTGTCAGCACACCTCCAGGCTGTTTTGAGTAAGTTCTCTTTGTCTATGCCACCAGGTTTCTAAAGTGGTTTACAGAGAGAACTGTCACCCCAGAAGGGAGAAAGCAAAAAGCAAACAGAAATAGAAGCTTTTTCAAGACTATTTTTGTTTCTGCTACATATTTACCTAAACAGTTCAATGGAATGGGTTTATAAGACACATTTGAGGAGCTGAGAGCTTTCAGCTTAGTATGAGAGCCATGTTGTAGTTTCTAGCAGTTTAGCAAAGGAACACAAAGCAGCAATGGCTCATTGCCTTTCCCTGACAGTGCTTGTTTTAGTCTTCCATCTTCCCATGAATGTGTTTTGTGATAGACACCAGGAGTTGGTTCTTAGTTGTCTTTTTAGATTATGAGTAATGGCTCCACTAGGACATCTAATTTTGTTACCAAACTGAACTTGGGGCTGCTCACTTGCCACACAGCAAAGCCAATCTACTGACACTGGGTTGTGATAAAGGAAATTACAGTGTTTATTTCAGGTTGCCAAGCAAGGAGAATGGGCAGCTCATGCTCAAAAGACCTGAACTCCCTGATGGCTTTCAGAGAAGGGTTTTTAAAGGCAACATTCAGGGTGAGGGTTGCAGCTCATGGACTTTCTTCTGATTGGTTGGTGGTGAGGTGACAAGGTGATGTTTCAGGAATCTTAACCATCAACCTTCCGGTTCCAACCAGTCTGGGGTCTACTGTGCTGGTCAGCGTGAGGTCACCTCCTCCACCAGGGTGGAGGTCTTGTTTTCTGCAGAACAAGTCAAAGATATGTGTTAGATTATTACGTATATCCCTTGAGGAGGAACTAGGACTCTGTTTTATTACTGACCTATTGTTTAAGCTATTATTACTTTTCTTGCTTGACTCTTTTTCCTTTGTTTCTGTGTTCCCTCACTTCCCTAATTAGTAACTGCTCGAGTCTGCTCTTTGGAATTCAGTGAAGGCCTAGGAGACTAAAGCCTTTTTTCTACAAACAAGAAATGAGGGACACGAAGAGTTTTTGTACCTGGGAAGGCCCTGCAGGGTCCTACTCAGTTTCAATCCCCCCTTTTCTTTGATACTCCTCAATCCTGAGGGTAACAGGGGCAGGACAAGAAAGGAAGTAAAGTTGTAGGTAAAGAGATTAATCATAAATTTGGCAGGGGAACTAGGTTTTAGAGGGGCTTGGTTTCAGTTTCACTTGGTAAGTACCTTTTTCAAGATGTCTTCTCACATTCCCTCTCCCCACCCTAATCTCTTTCCCTCTACTGCAATCAATTTTAGAACTTATTCCTATTTTTCTGTCTTCATTAGTCTGTTAATTCAATTATTTTCTTTTAGTTCACAACTTAACTTCACCAGGGATATCTTCAGATTAGAAATAAATATAACAGAAGTTCTGGAGAGAAAGTAAGAAACTTTACCAATTCTAACGTTGCAGAATAAGTCATTGTCACTAAGTAGTCGTAGTAAAAAACTGTTTAATGTGTTGGTATTATTTTTAATGGTATATAAATAATGTATTTATTTTTATAGCATATTAATATTCTGGCCAAAGGTAATAAGCCAGTGCCAAAGATAGCTCATATTTTAATAAAAGTTTTTAAATTCCTCCATGAGAATTATCATCATATTCATATAATTGTAGCCTGAGAAATATTCCCTTTAGGTGTTCAAGTTCTGAGCAATTATCCACTTCAAAATAACTTTGAGGGCTTCCCTGGTGGCGCAGTGGTTGAGAATCTGCCTGCCAGTGCAGGGGACACGGGTTCGAGCCCTGGTCCGGGAAGATCCCACATGCCGCAGAGCGACTAGGCCCGTGAGCCACAATTACTGACCCTGCGCGTCTGGAGCCTGTGCTCCGCAACAAGAGAGGCCGCGATAGTGAGAGGCCCGTGCACCGCGATGAAGAGCGGCCCCCGCTTGCCGCAACTAGAGAAAGCCCTCGCACAGAAACGAAGACCCAACACAGCCATAAATATAAATAAATAAATAAAAAATTTAAAAAAAAAAAAAAATTCAAGTTAACTCATGTATAAGCCAGAATGACTTCCCCATACCTCAACATATGAAAATTTCTTTAAAAAAAAAATAATAACTTTGAGATTGAATATACTTAAAGAAAACTGATTTGGTGATTGGGGGAAGGGTCTACCATGCTTACAGCCCACGTACAGTAACCACACCCTGATTTATAAGAAATGTTACATTTAAAAGAGACAGGAGAAACATGGTTCACACCAGATTTTTTATTTTTAAATTTAAGAAGGAAGAGTCCAAGTCTAAACTTACACAGAATCACTAGGAAGTAGAGAGTTGTGGTTAAAATTATCTGGTGAATCTCAAACCAATCAGTAGGACACATAAGAGCAGGGTGGCAACTGAGAAAATGTTTAAGCGCAGAAAGGCTTGGAATGAGAGAACATTTGTGAATTTAGGTGTTCAGAAAAAAAAAATCCTTGTATGAAAGCTTAGATTCATAAGGAGTTAGTCTATTTCTTTTTACTATCAGAATGTACTTATGGTCTAGAGGATTAGAAACTAGTTTCTATAGCTAACAGATATGACTACTCATGGTTTTGGACGCCAGAGCAAAGCAACTGTGGGGAGTTCTGTGCTTGACACAGGGCAGGACAGGCATCTTTGTTTTGGAGCGGAAATTTCGTTTCTTCATTAAGAGCCATATAAGGACAAGGGGTACCTTGAGTTGACATTCCATACGAGGAGCTGATAAGACTAAGTAAGTAAAGGAAAGGAGACACTAGTGATTGCTTCATCTTTCTAGTAAGGTTACACATATATTCTTTCCTCATATAACTTGAGTGAACAAGAATAACACCCTGCCCCAAACTTTCCCTGTCCTCCAGCCACATATTGGCTGATATTCTCTTAAGTAGACATTATTTTTAATTAAGAAGGAAACACCTGCCTGGGGGAAGTAGGAATGGGCAAGGAGAAAAGAAATCAGTCATTCACATCACAATTTAGTTACGTATCCACCATCAATAATAATTCACATCCTACAAAATACTTTTCTCAAATACAATTTCATTTAATCAACATGATGACTCTGGGGCAGATTCTACACATTAGTTACATGTGAGGGAACTGAGGTGTGTCAAACAATAATCAGTATCAAGACTACAAAGGACAAAGAGCTTTATTTGGGGTCTTAAAAACTGCAATTCAGAAAACACAGATTTGGGTAAGATCAGGGAAGAGAAAGAGTCAGGGTCTTATAAAGACAAAAGCCATTAGGTTGATAAGTTGTCTGGAGAGAGTTGTGATTGACTCTGATGCAGGAAAGGAAATATTTGTCTTTAAAGAATAGGCTGTCACAAGTTATTTTAGGGTAAGGGTTTGATGAGTAGATAGACTGTCACGAGTTATTTTAGGGTAAGTGTCCGATAAGTATCTTGAGTTTCTGGCAGATGTTGTAGATGCCTGCTGAAACAATAAGAGATCAAAAGGTCAGGTTCCATCCGGGTTAAGATGTACACAAGTCACACTTCCTCAGTGGCCTTCTGGGTCCATTTTAGAGAGCTCTCTTGGTGATACCAGCTCCATTTTGACTTTCCTTTTACAGGTGTAAAGGGATTAAGCATTTTGTCCAAGGTCACATCTAATAAGTGGTGAAGTTTGAACCTGAACCTTGCTTTGCTCTGTGAAGAGTTTTGGATCCCATCTTTCCCATGTTTTGGCCCTAAAAGCAAGTCTACTATTTATAACTTAGCAATTTTTCATCTTCTTCACTTTCCTAGTATTGTCCAGGTAATCCCTACTTCTTATATGATGATAAAAAGGCTTTCTATATACCATTGCTCTTCTTAGATACTGGGCGGCATATTCCCACTTTCACCTTGAAAATTTACATTCTTGCCCCATTTTCATTCTCTCTCACTCATCACTCTGGACCAGCTCTAGGGCAAGACATATAGAAACCTAAGAGAACATTCCCAGGGATAAGCCTAGTATTATTCTGCAAACTGAAAGTATAAACTATGGCTCAAAAATGTTTCCATTGCATTAAGTGCATTCCATAAACAGGGACTGCATTCCAGTTCTTAGTAACATTACTCTCATCCCCAATGCCATTATATAATTAGAATAAGCTGTAACGGCTGTGCCCAAGAGTTTTCTTCTCAAATTATAGAAATGTCCATGTGCCAGAGATACTCTCTGCTAAGTAACTTCACAGTCACCTTATTACTTCCAAAACACAAAACAAGACAAAATTAGTATAATAAAAGCTACAGTGAAATTGGAAGTACATCCTAGAGCATAGTGCCCTGGACAAAATGTATGTAGGGATGCTCCTGTCCTACTCTAGTCTTCTCCATTAACTAACTCTGGAAATTAGATATTAGTTACATTTGTCTACCCTGGATACTACAAAAGCATGTGCCCAAGTTTTGGTAGATGGTGTGGGGGAGGAAAAATAATTTTCCCTCTACCTTTCTAGGTTCTTAGCTGAGATTCCTCTATAATAAAATATTAATATGAAAAAAACAAACAAAATTTTAATAACATGTATACCTCCAGTATACATGAGAGACCTAGGAAAACTGAGTAACTCTCTGAAATGACCCAAGCCACCATCTTAAATAACATCTCCAACTAAAGGCAAAAGAAGGTGTTGGGTGGGGTGGCGGAAGAGGCCCGTTGTGGGAGGTTACCAGGAAGAGCACAGTAAATAAGGGTACGGTTGTTATATAGATTTAAGCTTTCACCTTCACCTTTGATAAAACTTGTTTCTAGAGCTTTAGAGTCATCCTTCTCTTCTTAGTGCAGAGAGGGAGACACCCTTACAAATGGAGAGTTCCCTTACAAATGTAAAAAGGTCTCTTACAAAAGGGTAACTGCTACTCAGTTTTCAGAACTTCTCCTACGTCTGCCTTTTCTCAAAAATAACCAGCTCAAAATAATCAATATGCCAAAGAGGCATGTTTTGGAGTGGGATATTCTGTTCATTAATATATGGTCACTAATATATGTCTTCAGTTTTAACAGTATCTTCCTGCTAATTGCTTTAAATATTTTAAGTATTGTTTCATCATCCAGAGTCTCTCACTCCCAACGTCTAACTTGTCATAGCTTCCAAATCCCAGGTAGAGTACCTTATGTAAAATCCACCTATGGAATCAGCTCTCTGATAGAGAAGTGTCAGACCCTTTCCTGAATCCCCCATGGATTATGGCATTAAAAGTTTTATCACAAGTGCCTAAGAACAACATTTCTGTTTCTGTTGTTCTTTCCAACTAGGTTAGCTTTCTGAAGGGCAGGAGTCTTTCTTAGTTATTTATTTTTGTTGCCCTAGTATCTAAGAGAATATTGCATGATATACTAATTTTGTTGAGCCAATTTCCGTACTTCACATGTAGTTTATAATAGGCTTCTGAAAAACACTCTACTCTCAGAAGTGTCTCCTGCAATTCACAATGCTGCAGAAGGAAGCAATGCAATGGCAGCTTGTTTACATGAGACTTGCTCAAGAAAGAAACATTTCCATGGGATTACAATCAAGCAGGGAAATCTGTCTGCTCCATATCCTGGCATCAATAAAAGGAGAGCACATTGTGTCAGCTGTGGACTTTAAGGGTAGATTTTGAGTGGTTGTTATTGAAAATGTTCAGTGATGACCAGTGCATGTTTATTGGGCATCCTTTTAAAATGAACTGCCTTTCTAAGAAAGCGTTTGTCAATAAAAGCCTTGTAGAAATGTAGCACATACGTTGACTTCGCCTGGGACCTTGTCTCATTCCTTTTTGCAGGGTTGTATAGAATACAGCTCATAAGATTTTGTAAATGAGGCCCTTAAACCCAAATCCCAGTCACCTTGCTGAGTAAATGAGGAAGAAAGGGCAAAGTGTCCAGGATCTGTCTTATTAGGCACAGTAAATCAGGGAATGCTTCTTTGGGAGCACTAGTAGGAGAAAGAGTGTCTTTAAAGTGAAAAAGTCTATATGGGGTGACATTATCAGCTACATTCAGTTGAGTCTTGCTTGGCAAAAGGCTGCTTTGTGCGTCACAGTTATCTCAGTCACTCTTAAGAAACAGAGTAGATCAAATTTAGTGAGGACGCTGTCCTCCGTGATGGTGCCTCCCAGGATATCTTTGAAATGTTTTAAAATTTCCACCTGTCCCTTGAAGGACAATTTTAGTTAGCTTAAGAACCAGGTAACTATATGATCTGAGAAATTATGTGAATTCCCATGAGTATGTGACTAGTTGACTCTAAATTCTAAGAAACCCACGGACTGAAAAGATTTTGAGATTTCCTAGCCTACTCTTACTGCACAGTCATTGATTCAAATAATTTGGGCCCCACTTAGAAGAGTCTGATAAGACTTTCACTTTGAACTTTCTGGAATCTTATCTCCATCTGAGATTCCAGCTCACTTAGGCTGTGAAAAGGGGAAATTTAAGCTATTTGTCAAAATCTACCCTGAGGTTAATGTGGTTGAAATGTTTGTTTTCCCTGTGTTAGAGGTTCACCTCTAAAGAGGAACTGGGCACTACATCCTGGAAGGAGGAATGCCCAGACAATAAATGCTTTTCTAGGAAACACGTGTCCCATGTGGCCTTTTTCTCCTGCATTCTTAACACTGATTTATCACCATTGCAGCTGCTTAACATCTTGGAGGGGAGTGTTTCATTTTGTCCCCCTTCTTTGTATTCCCTGTTCGAAAATGAGCTCTGTATTTTAAATATTTTAGACCCAGCAGCAGTAAATGTTTTCAGGCTTTGGATAACACCACCACGACTTGGAGAGGAAGAGTTTAAAACAGCTGTGATGCCAAGCTTCAAGAAAAAAGGAGAAGGAAAAAAATAGCAAAGCATTGTTTGTTAAACTGTCACCAAGCATTGTCACTCAGAATCAGTCTCATTTGTATATGGAAACTCCTATTGCAAGGACTGAAAAGAAAGCTTAGGATTTTCTAGGAGAGAAAGAGATAATCTTTTTTAGCTAAAGAATAGAAGCATTTAAAATTACTCTCTAGAAAGGTTTGCAGGGAAAATAAATAACTAAGAAGAATAGTGTGTCTATTATGGGACTGTTATTAAGATTTCAAAACAGTGAGGGCAACTGTAGCACCCATTTTAAGCAGTGATTGTCATCTAGTGGAGGTTCACTTTTAACCCAGGATTGTTATATTTCAAACTGAGGTCAAGGAAAAGATAGGTTCCTTTGGCATACATCAGAAAAATCAGCCCGCCTTTCCCAAACCTCCTGCTGACAAATGCTGTGCTTTCCTAGTTCAAATCTTGAACAGTTTGTGTGAGTGGGAGATGAAGACAAGACAAAATCTCCTTGCTCTTGGCTCATTTTCCCCATATAAGCAAGGCTCGCACATTCATTTTCTTGGTTCTTTGAAAGCAGAAAATTAAGAAAATATTATGGCCGCCATACCTGGTGGGAAATCACTTGAGTTGAACTCGTCACCCTCTTAATGTGCTTATGATGACAGAGTGCTGATTTGTGCATCTAATTACTGAAGTCTAATTATTGCTGCAACATTGAAATCAACATGGCACAATAAAATATGCACCACCTTCCCAGAAATGAGACTTGTCATTCACCTTCTCCTCATGTTGGTGGTGATCTTATTTACAGTCTTATTCAAAAAGGAACTTTGTCAAAGATTCAAAGTCATCCCTTTCGAGCATCTGAGCTCTTTAGCACATGCCTAAAAGTAACTTTCTGAGGTTGCAGATAATGAAGTTTGGCTTCACAAGTGGAAATTACTAATTTATTAGTGTTCTTTGAGGTGGAAAATAGGCATGTAGATAAAAGGAAACCCATAGATGCATTCTATAAAGTCTTTAGAAAGCACTTTTGAAAATGTTCCACACCATGGGTTACTAATAAATGTAAAAGCTATATTCCTGGGATGGGGGAGTACTCTTTTATATCAGAAAGTGAACTGTCTTAAGAAATAAAAGTAAAATGCTCAGAATACACATGATCTTTTCTTGTATAGAAAGAGAAACTAGAAGGGGGAAAAATGGGATTTCTTTGGGTCAGTGTTTTGATGGATTATGTTTAACATGCTTGTTACATGAAATTGAGGAGCAGTATGGTTTCCATTGGCAAGATTCACTCCTAAATATTCTGATTCATTAGGTCAGAGGCATGACCCAAGAATCTGTTTTCAAATCCTGACTGACAGTCTTATAATTATAGCTAATTTGCTATATGTCAGGCCTTCTTCTGAAAACTTTACATGAATGAACTCTATTATTCCTTATAAAAACCCCAGGGGAATGTTACTATTACTATATCCCTTTTACGGATTAAAAATACGAGACATAGAGCAGTTAAATAATTCTCCAAAAACACAATGAGTGGCACAGATACAAGTATATGTTTAAAAAAAAGTGTTTTCAGTGATGACCTGGAAGAAGAAAATGGGCATTATTGCTGATTGCTTGCTAAAAATGCTGTTTCCTTTTGCAGCTCCTCTCCAAAAGGCCACAGTATCGTGACTTTTGTTGAACATGGTAGTTCAGTTATTCATGGACTCTATTTTATTCAAGTTTGAGAAAATATTCATTAGATTTCATTGGCATTTTGCTTTATTGCTCTTTTTGGAATGTGTAGCCCTGTTTTATTAATGATATGAAAGAATATTATGATATGAAAGGCATTAATGATATGAAAGAACAAAATAGCAGCAGATCACTGGGTTTTCTTCTTCTCTATTGCTGGCCAGGAATTCCTTCCCCTTTATTTTTCTGCTTCGGGATGTCTATGTGGTTTTGTTTTGTTTTGTTTTATTTTAAAGATCCAAGCAACTCCCTGGGTTTATGGAGGCTTAATAGTCAGAAATAATGGAGGAAGAATGGAAAATGTGAATTCATTTTCAAAAGATCACCTAAGAGAGAAGAAATGACAAAATCAGATATTTAATGTAAACAGCCAAATGCTGGGGGAGGCTGAGGTCAAGACTGGACAGAGCTGTCTTGCTTTTCTATCATGTATCTTATAATCTCCCAGTGGTGGTGGGATGTGAGGGTGTGGAGGCTGAAGGTAGAGCCACAGGATATAATGCGTTATTTCAGGATGACTTCAGTCAAGCCAAAAAAGTTTGTGCCACATCCTGCTTGGTGATAGCTATGAGCTAACAGAAAGGGCAGACCCTTTCATCTACATAATTTTCATTTATCAATGAATTTATATTGCTGCATAATTATTCATCTTGATTGTCATCTGATTGTCTTTCCCCGCCAATAAGATGGGGAGCTTATAAAGGACAGGGACAGTGACTTTTGCTATTCTGTATTCCCTTTGACAGCTAGCAATGGCCTGGTGTCAAGATTTGAACTGAACTTAATTGGATATATCAATTAAGATTTCAGCTTTTTTCATTTGATTACCGAAGGTGGATGAAAGAAAATGTAGCCTTATAACGTATGGTACACTGATGTTATCTTTATATACACATACTTTCACAAAAGCAAGTCTTGTTCTCAACTATACTTTAGAATCATATCATTGTATCTTTATCAGTTGGGACTAGTACCTAAAAATAATGAGTATTCTTCTTGGAATGGATTTCTCATAAGACTGATTTAACACAAGAAGTTTGTATCCTGATTTTTTTCATGGAGATCCCAAATTCCATAAAGCACCATAAATACTTTGTAATCTAATGCCTATTAGTCAGAGAAACATAGGCATTGACCCTTGTATAAAATAAGAAAGAAAAAAATTACCTCTTCCTCTTACACATTTGCCAGTGTCCCAAAGAAATAAATAATCCGTGAATAGTTCAGCACGATTATATGTTTACAAAGCACAGAGGATTTATTCTAATATTTTCCCACCTGGAAAAACTGGGCTTAAGCATCTTCAGCAATCAAAAAGCAACACCGCGTCCTTCCCAATATGTCATGTCACCTTTACAGCAATCATACTTGCAGGAATGGGACTGGGTGGTGGTAGTAACTGTAAACGTTCTGATGTAGAAATTGCAGATGGAGAGCTCGGCTCTGGGGATGGACGTGGAAAGGAGCAGAAAGGAGCCTGGAGAAAAGGCTGTCATATTTGCTCGGAAGAACCGCCAAATCAGAGAGCAGAGAAGATTTCATTGGAGGAGCAACTAATCCTGTCATATTGAAAGAAAATTGTAAATGTTCTCCAGAAATTGTCCGCCCATTGCAGCTAATCGAACACACACTCACGAACACACGCACGCTCTCTTGTTACACCAAAGGTGCCCGGGCGCAGAGACCCGCTCCAGCGAGTGCGCGCGTGCACACATACACACACACGCGGACACGCACACACAAACACGAACGCACACACGCTCCAGCCTGCGGGTTGGCCAGAGCCTTGAAACTGCAGATTCCACTAGGAGATCGCCAGAGGAACCGAACTAATTAGTAATTAGTTGCCCCTACACTAATTACTACTTCCCTTACTTCCCCAAGCACTTCGGTGAAGAAATGAATCCCGCCCAGCTCGCCAGTCCAGCCAGGTCTCTGTTCGGTCTTGCTCTCCAGTCTCAGCTTCTTCGTGAAAGCCAGGTTTGAAACTCCTTTTTTGCTTCTCCTTTGGTGTTTTGGTGTGGAGGGCGGGGGCAGTGTCACTTTAAGTCCAGTCTACACCGCAAAGGGGTTTCAGACTCGTCAAGCGACTGGGACGGGTGTGGGGTGCGCGACTCTGCTAGCGCGCGCCCGAGCCTCACAGCTCTGGCCCGAGCCTTCGGGTCCGCTCTCTCCCCGCCTCCCCCGCCCCACCCCTCTGGGTGTCGCGGCACCAGCTAATCTTTTCCTTTTCGCTTGCAAGATCAAGGGAGAAAGCAAGCCGGCGCCTGGCCTCGGACTCTGAGCGCAGCGCAGCTCGCTCCCCGGCCGGTGAGCCCCGAACCCGCGAAGGGCTCCTCCACGCTGCTGCCAGCCCACACCAGGGATATTGCAGCCCGGGAAGGCACCTGGAGCTAATCCGGCGGCAGGTAAGGACAGCGCACTGCTCAGCTCTCTGCTTGCCAGCGCCAGGGACCCTGGCACCGCGGGGTCCCTCCCAATTGCCAGGAGTGGGCGCGGAGGGGTCAGGTGTTAGGGAATTGGAGAATTCCTCCACAAGTGCAGATCCTCGAAAGGAAACTTTGGTTTCTGGGGCTTGGAGAACTGAGGGCAGCGATGGCGGGTCTGGAAAGAAGGGGCAAGAGAGGCAGAGCGCGGGACAAGGATGCGATTCCGCGGGTCACTGAGTCCGGAGGAAGGTGGCAAAGGTAGCCTGGGGGCCGCGCCGGCCGGGGCATCGCTCCCTCTCCCAGCCCGCCATTCCCTCCACTGTCACCCGACTCCCTCCTCCTCCCCGACAGGCTGTCAAGGAAAAGACGGGAGAGCTTCGCCCTCTCCTGCCCCTCACGTTCCTTCCAGCCTGGGGTCTGGCCACGTCTCCCAGGCGTTTGGGGTGGAGGCCCAGCTCCTCTGGCTCCATATGGTCCCCTGATTCCGCCTTCTGAACTGCCCTTTGGGCGCCCGCGCCAAGTCGCTGGAGAGAGGCTTGGTACTGCGGTCCAAGGAGCATGGCCAGGGGGCAGGGGAATAAGAATGAGGAGAGGGTCCCAAGACAGAGGAGGAGGAAGCTTTCTGCAACCCCATCCCATTTCGGCCCGCACACGAGGTCGGCTGTCTGCCTCGACTTGAGGACAGGGTCTCAGCTCGGAGCCCGCGAGGTCCCGGACCGTGCCTGGGCTTTGCCGACAGCCACCTCACAATGGGCTCTGGGCCACCCCGGCGGGGTTCGGGGTCACAGATTGCGAACAGCTGCACCCACAATGTCCCTCGCAGTCCACACCTGAGGACCCGGGTGATCGCAGATAACTTGTAGCTCTTGGAACCTGCTAGGTGCGGTCCAAGCCCGAGCAGGGGAGATCGAGCAGAAATTCCACCTGTGCACTCTGCCCCGCGCCCCTGGGGCGCCCCCCGCGGGGCAGGAGGCTGCATGCCTAGGAGAGCTCTTAAGAGGTCAAGATTCAAGATTCCCCGAAATCACTGACTCGGAAAGCAGCACACACCCACTGCCTCAGCCTCCTTCCAGCGCCCCCATCACTTTCTCTACCCTCCTGCCCGTCGCCGTCTTCGAGGCTGCTTTGAGCCACAAAATCGTCCAAAGGAGCGTCTGCTGAGCTCACCAGACCCAGGCCTTGAGACCAATGTTGCCTGTATGGAAATATCTCTGGGGAGTCGCTCGGGACGGAGAGGCGGGAGGAGAGCAGAGAAATGGAGGTAAACGCTTAAGGCAAGCAGAGCTGTCCGCTGACATCTCACCCGAGCTGCCCGACCGTGTCCTTAGTCAGTTCACGGCCACGGAATGTCTGTGACGGAGGCCACCAAGGGCTCCAAGTCGGCCAGCCCAGGCGCGGCGAGCCCATCCAGAGCACGGCGCCTCCAGGTCCTCAAGCTCCGGAATCCCCTGCATTGACTTTCTAGTTCCCTTTCATCTTTTCTTTTTTTGGTTTGTTTTGCTTTTCGTGCTCTTTTTCTTAGCGCTGGGTGGCAGTGGGTTCGTGTAGTTTGCCTGTCCCCTAGTACACGCAGCCAGCGACACAAACACGCATCTACATGCTGTACGGCACACCCGCCCGCGCTCCGTCACGCAGCCCCCAGCTCGACCGCCCTGAGTGCCTGCAGCAATGGCCACCTCCAGAGCACGATCATGGCCGTGGCCTTGGCTCCTCCGAGGGCTGGGCCAGAGGAGAGGGGAGCCAGCGCAGATTGCAGAGAGAAACCGTGGGGCAATTGGAAAGGCCTGGGAAAAACTTGAATTTGGGTTGAGGGTGGGGTGGGGGGAGATACTGAGGGAAAAGGCCCCCAGCGCTCGATCTCTGGCTGCGGCTGCGCAGAGCATTAAGGGACCCGATGCTGCGGCGCCCCAGACCCTCAGCGATTGCCTCGGGCAGAGCCCACCCTTGGGGGGGCAGCCTTTCTCTGGGGAAGTTCAGATGGCCAGGTCCTGGAGTGGACCAGCACCTCACTTCGCTCCAGGCCATTCAGGTTTACCGGTCTTGAGAGGGCTCTGAAAGTGAGGCAGCTCATAAACTCCAGCTATTCAACCCGGCCTTGTGCCCCAAAGGCCCCCCATTGTATTTTGTTGGCAGTCTGTATATATGTATGCATTTTTGGCAATATGTATAGCAAGGAGATATATAGAGTACATTTTCCTTGATAAGCAAATAATAAGGATGATGACACACTTAACAAACTGCAATTAGGGGTGTGTGTGTGTGATCTTCGGGGTGATAACAACAAGGTCATAATCATAGAAGTAAACCAGTTGATCACAGTAAGAACTGTATTAGGCTGCAGTTCAGAAAGCGCACTTTTGAGACTCTTGGAAAATGGATGGAAAAATTTTGTGCCAACAATGTTGCAGCTTTGCAGGATTTGGCAGCTAAGGATTCAAGAAGTAATAAGTTAATGCCAGGTGAATTTTTATTGTTATTACTGCTATTAGTAATGTGTCCAGTTGTGGCAGTAGGATAAGCAACTTCTATTGACTCTATATGCTTTACTAGGCTAAACAATTATGCCAATTAAAACTGAAAAGTAAAACTTGACCCTACAAAGGCATGGAAATTCCAACCACCTCAGCTTACTGTTTTAAAACTCTGTGAATGAAATGGGGCGGGAGTGGGGTAAAGTCCGTGGACCCAAAACTTAAGGGTGAGCTTCCTGACAGATGCTTGGTCTTCCTACAAAAGAAAGGTGTGTTTGTTTATGTAAATGTCTGAGGGTGTCTGGGGGTGGGGGGGATGGAGTGAGAAAATAGGTCGATTTGAATATCCCTATCCTAGTTTAAGTTCAAGAGAACCACAGAATGTGTTTTTAGCTCTCAGCTGACCTCAGGGATGGATGTACAAGAGACTAGCAGTCAAACATTGATAAAAATCCCTTTGGAAGGAGTCCCCCGGTATGTCAACATAGGGGGCAGAGATTGCTATCTTCACATTTAGAAACCACATTGCTCCAAACATGATCCTATCCCCTTCTTTGCCCAGATAACCCCCAACATCAGGCACTTGGATGTACATTCAGTGGCAGTTTTACAATTCTGATTTCAGGGTAGCCAGCCCCCAGGGCCCAGGGCACAGGAAGAGGGAGGGCAGCGTCAGAGTTTTGAAGAAAACAGCAGACCACAGCCTGCCGGCTCACAGGGAAGGCAGGGCACCCACTTCAGTGGAGGAGGACAGCAGGCTGATCAGGAGACACATGGCTCTCTGACCCACAGCAGGGAGCAAAGTAAAGCAAGTGCAAAAGAGGAAGAAGAGGGGGCAATAGAATAAAGGAATCGAAGAGGGAACGGGTGAAGAAAATGAGGGCGAGGATCTGCGGGCATGCCATTAACAGCCACTATAATAACCTCCATCACCGATGTCAGTTTTTGCAGTATGCCCGTGAGAGAATGCCCATGAGTAATTGTCTAAATATGACCACTCAAACCCCACTCTTACTCTTATCTTCATCTTACTTCAGTTTACTCAGTAGGAGTAATGTCAGTCTCCAAGAGACTGACAGAAACATTTTGTCACACAGTTCCCTTGAGGGACCTGGTTTTCTTCATTTAACCTTATATTTGAGTTGGATTGGCATTTTATGATGCAGACCTGTGTTGTTTTCCTCAGTGGACTCCTCTGTATCAAACACTGTCAGTATATCCTCCTCATGACTGTTACCACCTGGCTTTCATTCCCTGTCACCTGTCCCCATTTTGTCTACCTTTGGTTCATCGAGCAGATGTTGGGACTGCTTTCCTTCGAAGGTGTCAGAGCAAGTGTACTGACTGCATACCCCAAAGCTCAGCTTGGTCACATGGCAGTAGTGGTGGTGATAGTGTGTGTTTTGTGTGGGACAAAGGAAGCAGGTCGTTTTCCTTGGAAATGCGTTTTCATAGAGTGTGTTCTAAGTCCCTGAAAGTGTCTTAAGCACCTCACATATGTTATATCATCTATTCTGTCAGGGCTTTATCCCCATTGTTTAAGATAGTGTCTGGCACGTCCTAGGAGTTTATTAAATATTTGTTGAATGAGTGAATAGATGAATCAGTTTTCTCATTTTCTCATTGCAACAATCCTATGAAGTAGATGTTATTGTCCGCATTTTACAGATGAGGAAACCAGCATTCAGAGGGGTCAGGTAATGGCCCGAGATCACACAGCTAGTAAGGTGCAGCCCCTGGATTCAAACATAAGCCTGTTGGACTCCAGTCTTCGTCTTATACTGTGCTGATGAATAGCTGTAGTGCACATTTTCCGCTATGTTTGGGGAAATCACAACTGTGGTATTCAGAGTTCAACAATGTGCTCCCCATTCTTTTAGTTCAACTCTGCATATTCTTGTTGTGGCCCCTCAACCCTAAGCAAGAAAGATTCATCGCCAACTAGATTCTTAGTTGGCACAAACTGCTTGTTCTGATTAATCAGTGACTGCCTCTGGTAGAGGGAAACAGGGGCAATGAAATCACCTGATGTTTTGGCTGATGCTATTTTCACCTATAGCGACACTGAGATTTTCTTTTGTCTGGTGCTAAAGGATGAAAGAGAGTTTTGATATTATCCAGTTTAACTCATGTTAAGCATTGAAGTGAATGAAGAGGTTTTCCCATTGTGATGCAGCTAACCAAGGACTGCCTCAGAATACACACATCCCAACTTTCCATCTAGTTGTCTCTCCAAATGAGTTCCTCTTTCTTTGTATTAAGATTGCTGGTGCTTAAGGTTCTAAGTTTGAATGGCAACTTCTGATTTTAGTTAGAGTTGATCATCCACCTTTGCTTTGAAAGGCATGATGTGACTTTGTGAACCTGCAATTAGCAAAGTGTGAGGCATGTTCTGGCTGGTTTGCCTCCTTCTACACTTGATATATTCTTGTCTTACTTTATTTCGTTTCCCTTTTTCTGCACACATGTTCAAGCTCCTTCTTTTATACTGTGACCTAAATATACAATCATCTTAACTGGTGCTGTTACCATGGTAATGTTTCATGGTAGATAAGGGTACACCCTAAAAAATCAGTCTCTTTCACTAGCAGTGCCATTCCTTCTTTGTTTTTCCCCCTCTCCCAAATCCAGGCAGTCACTGAATGGCGCCCTCTGGTGTTCGGTAACAGGAAGCACACTACTGTGGAGAGGGCAAGAACATTTTTTTAAAGTTTGAATTTCAATTTCAATGATAATTTGAGGTAGACAAAAGCAAGAAAGACTCTGAATTAGTATGTTTTTAAGAAAAGAGATTAGTAGGAAACATTCATTGCCTGTGCATATTAAGTGCTGTTTGCTGTGTAGAATTCTAGAAGATTATGGGAAAGGGGGGATATTTATACCCTTCTGTGTTTAACATTATTGTGAAAATATTTCTATAGGAAACAAAGAGTTTTGTTGTGGGAGACATTGAGATATCTCTGGAAGAAGAAGCTAATGGAATGTTTTCTATGTTTAAGTCTTTAAATTTCAAAATGGAAGGGTTCTATCTTTAGAATGGGAACATTGGGGTTTTTTTTTAACTTTTTATTTTATATTGCAGTATAGCCAATTAACAATGTTGTGATAGTTTCAGGTGCACAGCAAAGCAACTCAGCCATACATATACATGTATCCATTCTCCACATTTGTTCTTGCTGGATAAGATATATAATAGTGATAATGATGATGATAATAATAATGTGTATGTATAATTTGTTGTTTTGTTATGTGAGAAACTTAGAAGTTTTGCTCTATATTATTGTGTGAATACCAATCTGCATATTATTATTACTCACAAATTAGAAGTGAGGTTGATATGCTCTAAACATGTCTTCTTTCTTCCTCACTCCAGTTCTACTGTCACCATCTAATGGTGTCATCAAGTCAAACCTATCTCTGAGACTTGTCTGGAATTCATCCCCTCCTCTCCATCCACACATCTTTTTTAGATCTTTAGCATCTCTCACTTGAACTACCACCAGAGCCTTGTGTTTCTATGGTCTCCCACCTCCAGTCTTTCCCTAGTGCAATCTATGCCTCACACTGCCAAAATAACCTTTCTAAAATGCAAATCTGAACATGTTATTCTCTTGTTAAAAATTCTTTATTATTTCTCAGCTGTCTAGGATAAATTCTAAAGTCAAACCCACATGAGATCTTCCATAACTGATCAAAGCCTTTATGCCAAGCCCTATATGTTAGCCATTTCTCCATTCCCCCTACACAAAGAGGTATTACATATAAACAGCTTAGTGTAATGACTGTCCCAGAGTAAATACAAAATAAATATTGGTCAATATGCTTTTTTCTCTTTATTCTTCTCCTCTTCTTCCTCCTTCTCTTCATCTAATTTATTATTAGTATAATACTAATAAGCAATGATAAATATCACACTTATACTAGTCATCCCCCAAACGAATAATAATCGGTAAGAAAAGCTATGGTGTGGCAGATATTTTGCTAAATATTTAACATCCTATAATCTCATTTAATTTCCCACAGTCAGGTACATTGCATGACACAGTCTGTGTATTCATTATGTGTTTGTTACGTTGATATGTATAGTCAGTATAATAATAATGACATTTGGAGCATTTAATAGTCCCAGCCAAGTTCCTTGGAAGATGAAAACTAGGGTTTTTCACTTTAAAGAGCTCTCTGGGATTGGCAGAATTGTTTTCTTGGATATTAAGATGAACTATTTACAAAAAGGTTAACCTGTAAGACTGCTAAGCAAGTTGAACGATTTTTACCTGGTGCTGGTAATGGGGCACGAACTGGAACTTGTTAGGGATGCTGATGATATCTAAGATGAGAACAGAGGCCATATTTGTATAAATGACAGAAATATACATTTCAAATGTGTTAGAAACAGAGCTTTATTAATATGGAGCTTTATTTTTCCACAATGTTTTGTATAGATAATAGGTAACCCTAAAAATATGCATAGTTCCCCATTCCATTTTATTGTATCAAAGAAGTTATAGGCATCTCCATAGGTCAAATACTAAAGTCAAATTTTCAGACCATGGCTAATGTGCAACAAAAACAAAACTAAAGATCAGTGTTTTTAAGATCAGTGAAAATAAACAGCAAATCATGTGGTAGCAGGGCAGTATTTTGATGTTATCTGTGTTTACTGGGTTCAGTAAAGCAGAACTTCTTTTTTCTGAAGCTGAGGACCCTATACACCCTTGAATGTTGATCTCATGGCAGGACTGGATCTACATTTTCAGCAGTCAACATTCATAGTCATCAGGTATAGTGTTTTAAATTACCAGATTCTGAATTATTTGAATCACTATTTAAAAGTCTTCTAAGAAGTCTTTTAGAAGAGTTTTATTCACAGGTTGAGTCCTTGAAATACTCTATTCTTCTTGTGAAGATTTTGAGTCAGCAGATTTGGGCTCAGACACAGGAATCTGTATGTTTAGCACTTCATGTGATACTGAGGTGGATAATCACAGGACCACATTTTAAATAATACCAGATAGAAGAATTGGCATCTAAAGGGCATTGGAGAAGAATGAAGATTAGATGTTCAACCCATGTTGCTGCCAGTATCATCAAATGAGTTTTCCACCTTGTGTGGGCCATCGAGACTGAGAGCTTAGTTGTGGCCAGAGACTATCTGACTTTTCAGTTACAGTTGATGAGTAACAATTCAGGAGAACATCCATAGATAAAGATACGTCTCTTCCATGTCATGTGACACTGATACCTATTTGTTTAGATGGGGTACAGTCCCATATGCATACCTTATGTCCTTAGAGTTAAATCAGTCCTGGCTATTTAAGAAATAAGCACTTGATTTCTTTTCTATGCCTTGTTTCATTTTCCCTGTCCATAATTCCTCTTTCTCTCTGATACCTTCTTGGGAAGATATTGTCATGGTTCCAAAGCTCCTCTGTGTACTCTCCTATCTGGTGTTCTGTCTAGGTTTTCATTACTAATCTAGCTGGACCGAGCACCTGGCCCTCTTCCTCTTCCTCTCTCCCAGCTCTAGTGGAGGAGTTCTAGTGGAGGAGAGTGGGGGAATTGTCATAAATGTTAATAAGGATACATTTTGCTGTTACTTTTGCAAAATGTTGGTTCGCTGTGATGATCCCCAGTAACAGGCTGATAGAATACCTCCTCTAGGAAGAGGAAAGATGATGATTTCTCCTGATGTTATTGCTCACCCTTGGTCACGAAAATGTCTTCCACTTCAGTAAAACAAAGAAGCTTTCCCTTACCTCACCAACTATGCCAAGCCAGTAAACAAGATGAAATAATAAAGGAAGACAAGCCTATTATTTCTTGATTATTTAATTAACTAACTACTAAGGAGCTCTTAAAAGGAGTGAAATGGGGAGCTAAAGAATTACCTAAAGGCTAATTTTTCCTACTCTTTATAAAAGCTAAGCATGGAATAATTTGATTGGTAAGGGAAGAACATAAATTTCATACAATTTCATATTGTTGAACATGATAAAGGTTTTCTAATACTCTGTGCCCCCCTCTGCCCTGCCACCATATAACCAGCATGAAAATAGGAAATGATAGGAAAACTCTACTTAATTGTGTTCTTTGGAGAGCATCAGAACATTTGGTTTCATTTTAGGGAGAAGATGAAGAGCAGCCCCAAGGCCACAGTGTTTCCCAGATCTGCCTGCTGTTCTCTTGCTTCATCGTCAAAATTACTTTGCTATCAGATTTTATCAGTGGTGTGGGCAGTTATGTCTTCACATGTAAGCCTAAATATTACAGACTTATTTTCTCCCTTTATACTGTGTGCTGGGAGTACTGAAGGCAGGGAGAGCCGTGGATGATGTAGGTTTAACTTCTGTTGTCTCTGGCTGATGGGTGTCATCCAAGGAGTCACAGTTTTGCGTTTGTTTTGAAGTGAGCATGATGGGATATTTTTCATGACTGAAGGTTTCCATGTTAGGGAAAATTTCAGAATTTTAGATGAGATACCCTTCTTTGACAATACCAATGACAATTAAAAACAATGAAATCATAGCCATTCTTTCTTGCGTGTCTACCAAATTTTAGGCCCTGTGCCATTTCTTTACATATACTATTCCTATACCTCACGCCAGTCCGATGTGGTAGATGGTTGTTTTTTCTTTCTAAGCGCGGAAGTTGTTGCCTGTGGACACTAAATAGCTTGTTTAGGTCTAAGAGTGAGTTCATTGCTTTGAGCATCAGTCTCACATCTAAAGTCAAAGATAAGTTTTAAAATTTTGTTTTCTGGGGTTTTTCTGTTTTGTTTTACTACCATAAGCAGTTTCTTCAAAGGAATATCCCATTATGTTATTTGGCATCTAATTTTGATAAAGCCAAGGAAAAAGAGAGAGAGAAGAAAAAGAAATAGAGGCACATCAAACTTTGAGTTCAGAAAATGGAATCATGAAAACAGAGTTTATATTGGAGGAATCAGTCTCAAGTAGATTTAGAGTCTGTCTTGGCCACTCACCTCCTGGCTTAGTCTGATAATAGGCTTCAAGTTTGAAGGTGCTTTTTCCTTCATAGTCCCCTGTGAGCTCTTTCTAGGCACAAAGGGGAAAAGAGTCTCAATAAGGCTTCCAGGTATGGAATTGCTAAGGCATAAAATTTGATTTCATGAGTATAAAATGTATATATGTTGGAACATTTTTGTTGAATATGAAAGCACTATGTGTTGTTAAAATATTATTTGATCTTCTTCTATTTCCTGTTGTGCTATCTATTCCCTTCCTCTACAAAACAACTGCTATGACTTAACATTAACCTCTGCATTGAGGACATAAAACAAAAGGCCAAAGGAGCTAGTTATTCGGAGGGATGAACCATCAGTGGATTAATTCTGTTCCTGTTTACATGTCCACTGTCAATTCTAACTATTTGTTTGTATGTCCCAAGTCTCCAAGAATCATTAGTGTCTATTGGTAAATGATAATACAAGCTAATTTTTTACAATTAATTGAAATTTCACACTCTTACATTTTGATATCAGTCAATATTTTTACATACTGACACTTTTAATCAAGGATTATCTTTCACAAGGGAGCAACAACCGGGCCCTAATTAATTAAACTGATAATTGTTAATCTCCCTCACAGTTACATAACACATTCTTCAAGAAATTCACATCCTTAGCATTCCTCTTTAAACTTCTCCTATTTAAAAGGAGATTCCTTGGCTTCTATCTCTGTAAGAATTTACTAAAAATTTACATTACTTTTATTTTCAAGGAATGATATAGAAAAGAGGTCATATTTATTCTCCAGCAAGTTTCCATATTCAAACAAAAAAAAAATGACATCTTTCTATCACTTAAGTGTTCAGATTGAATCCCAGGAGTCATTTTCCTGGAAGAAACAGGTTGGCAAATGTCTCCCCTTTGATGTTCACTAGCTTATTTTAGCTTCTTTATCGCAATGTGAGTTCCCGTGATCCGTTCCTCTTGGATCTTTCTTCGGTTTCTCAATCGTCAGCTACATAATTGCTCCTGCCTCTCTGCAGCTTTTTCAATGCACAAGGTTTGTTATATTTTCCCCTCTGATTTAGTCCCATTATTTTAGTAGATATTGAATCTAGAGTGCAGGCTATAATTGGCAGCCCTGGTCTCTTCTCCTTTAATAGGTATTGCTCCAATTCCTATATTTTGGCACCTCTTGGCATGAGATGCACTTTTAGAAAAAGTTGATGGTGACTGTAGATCCGTTAGCTGATTTCCCTAATACTTAGGAATTGCAGATCATTGAAATCACTGTGCCATATACCGGTCAGATTTTCTAAAGGTCGTTATCCCTGTTTGCTTCAATTAATTAAATTAGTGTGACTTATTCATTCCACTTGCAGCAAATATTTGACTACTTTTATTTTATTTTTTTTAATTTTAATTTTTATTTTTTTTTAAATTAATTAATTAATTAATTTATGGCTGTGTTGGGTCTTTGTTTCTGTGCGAGGGCTTTCTCTAGTTGCGGCAAGCGGGGGCCACTCTTCATCGCGGTGCGCGGGCCTCTCATTATCGCGGCCTCTCTTGTTGCGGAGCACAGGCTCCAGATGCGCAGGCTCAGTAATTTTGGCTCACGGGCCCAGCCGCTCCGCGGCATGTGGGATCCTCCCAGACCAGGGCTCGAACCCGTGTCCCCTGCATTGGCAGGCAGACTCTCAACCACTGCGCCACCAGGGAAGCCCCTATTTGACTACTTTTAAAAATTATTTTTTTCTCCCAAACTCCCATGTGCTCTTATTTTAATTTTTCAGTATAATTGAATATGAAATGATACCAATAGATCAGTTATCTAAAATTCAAACTGATTTTTTATTACTCTGTATAATTATTGAAAGATTACTTTTCTTGCTGCTCTAGGTTTTTTTGTTTTTGTTTTTGTTTTTTAAGAACAGTTTTAGGTTCACAGCAAAACTGAGTAGAAAGTACGGTGAATTCCCATATACCCCCTGCCCCCATACACTGACAGCTTCCCTCACAATCAACATCAGGCACTAGAGAGGTACATTTGTTATAATGGATGCACTGACATTGACACATCATAGTTACCTGAAGTTCCTAGTTTACAGTAGGGTTCACTCTTGCTATCGTATGTTCTAAGGGTTTTGACAAATGTGTAATAATATGTATCTACCATTATTGTGTCATAAAGAGTAGTTTCATTGCCCTAAAAAATCCTCTGTGTTCCCCCTATTTATACCTCTCTCCCTCCTAATCTTTGGCAACCACTGATCCTTTTACTGTCTCCATAGTTTTGCCTTTTCCAGAATGTCATTTAGTTGGAGTCATATAGTGTGTAGCCTCTCCAGATTGGCTTCTTTAACTTAGTAGTATACATTTAAGTTTCCTTCATGTCTTTTCTTAGCTTGATGGCTCATTTCTTTATAGGGCTGAATAACATTCCATTACATTCGCTTTGCTTTGGTATTTTCATTAAATCAGTAAATGTTTTCTCTTGTTCCTTGAAGATAAATTTTAGCTATGCATTAGAGAAAATTTTTTTTCATTTCATTATATATATTATTTTACTCTTGTATTGGATTTTTCCTAATCTTACATTTCCATGTTTTAAAATTCTTGGATTTTTCAATAATAGCCACAGAACTCATGCTCTGAATATCTTAATTCTATCTTTTTCTTCTTCCTTTAACCCATCAAATCCCTATTTCAGAACTTAGGGAGAAAAGAGCCTCATCAAGCCATCTTGTGGTTTTTATTTAACTATTTTTATTTCCCATTGTTATATATTTCACAAGGTTATTTTTTGTAATTCAGGCAACAAAAATCTTTCACCTCGCTGTTGAAAGACTTAAATGGTTTGTTTATCCAGTGTGGGCAACTCTTCTGCTCCTTTGAGTCTGTAAATATGAGAAGAGGGAAGAAAGGACATCACAGAGCTGTTTCTTTTCCATTTCTCTTTCCCAGTTGATCTTCTAAGCCTCAGCAGTCTCGCTCATGAAGAAACTAAGAAGAAAACCCGAGAACTTACCCAAGATACTTTTACTGACCCTTAATGGAGCATAAACTTGATTTGTTTTACCAGTAGCAGTCAGAGCATTCTTAATTTATTTGAAAAGTAAGACAAGTCCTAAGAGGCCTTTTAAATTTGACTTTTAATATCTTTGCTTGGGCATACTCTTTGACTTGAACATGTACCTTCTATTCAACTCCTTTACACAATGAATGAAGTTGTCATTGATATTCTCTGGTTTCATTAGAAGAGACAGCCTCCAAAAAGGCAGGATTTGTATTTTGTTGTTTTTAAAGTTCTTCTTCTCATGACTGAATCTTATGACTGGCTCTATGCTTGGCACATAGCAGAACTTAATATTTTTAATGATGATTTTATGCCATTAGTCTATTAAACATCCACAATTTCTTACTACCCTAATCTGCTTACTACCCTAATCTGCTTAAACATCCACAATTTCTTACTACCCTAATCTGCTTCATTTCATAACAGCAAGTCATCATTTTCCAAAATAACACAAAGAAACTCTCTTTCCAGGTAAAATTTTCCTTTCAAAATAAATCTTCTCTTCTGACAAATTTTCCCACTTTTGAAACCAACACTTCATCTAACCATGAGCAAAATTTTCCATGGACTACCTTTGTAGGTATATAGTAGTATTATTACTTTATTTAAGCTGAATCTAATTAATAACTAGCACATGAACTTGTTTTTTTAACATATTTATTGGAGTATAATTGCTTTACAATGGTGTGTTAGTTTCTGCTTTATAAAAAAGTGAATCAGCTATACATATAAATATATCCCCATATCTCCTCCCTCTTCCGTCTCCCTCCCACCCTCCTTATCCCACCTCTCTAGGTGGACACAAAGCACCGAGCTGATCTCCCTGTGCTATGTGGCTGCTTCCCACTAGCTATCTATTTTACATTTGGTAGTGTATATATGTCCATGACACTCTCTCACTTTGTCCCAGCTGACCCTTCCCACTCCCCATGTCCTCAAGTCCATTCTCTACGTCTGCATCTTTATTCCTATCCTGCCCCTAGGTTCTTCAGAACTATTTTTTTTTTTTTTTAGATTCCATATATATGTGTTAGCATACGGTATTTGTTTTTCTCTTTCTGACTTACTTCACTGTGTATGACAGACTCTAGGTCCATCCATCTCACTACAAATAACTCAATTTCTTTCGTTTTATGGCTGAGTAATATTCCATTGTGTATATGTGCCACATCTTCTTTATCCATTCATCTGTAGATGGACACTTAGGTTGCTTCCATGTCCGAGCTATTGTAAATAGAGCTGCAATGAACATTGTGGCACATGACATTTTTTGAATCATGGTTTTCTCAGGGTATATGCCCAGTAGTGGGATTGCTGGGTCATATGCTAGTTCTATTTTTAGTTTTTTGAGGAACCTCCATACTGTTCTCCATAGTGACGGTATCAATTTATATTTCAACCAACAGTGCAAGAGGGTTCCCTTTTCTCCATACCCTCTCCAGCATTTATTGTTTGTAGATTTTTTGATGATGGCCATTCTGACTGGTGTGAGGTGATACCTCATTGTAGTTTTGATTTGCATTTCTCTAATGATTAGTGATGTTGAGCATTCTTTCATGTGTTTGTTGGCTATCTGTATATCTTCTTTGGAGAAAAGTGTGTTTAGGTCTTCTGCCCATTTTTGGATTGGGTTCTTTGTTTTTTTGACATTGAGCTGCATGAGCTGCTTGTAAATTTTGGAGATTAATCCTTTGTCAGTTGCAAATATTATCTCCCATTCTGAGGGTTGTCTTTTCATCTTGCTTATAGCTTCCTTTGCTGTGCAAAAGCTTTTAGGTTTCATTAGGTCCCATTTGTTTATTTTTGTTTTTATTTCCATTTCTCTAGGAGGTGGGTCAAAAAGGATGTTGCTGTGATTTACGTCATAGAGTGTTCTGCCTATGTTTTCCTCTAAGGGTTTTATAGTGTCTGCCCTTACATTTAAGTCTTTCATCCATTTTGAGTTTATTTTTATGTATGGTGTTAGGGAGTGTTCTAATTTCATTCTTTTACATGTAGCTGTCCAGTTTTCCCAGCACCACTTATTGAAGAGGCTGTCTTTCCTCCATTGTATACTCTTGCCTCCTTTGTCAAAAATAAGGTGACCATATGTGAGTGGGTTTATCTCTGGGCTTTCTATATTCTGTTCCATTGATCTATATTTCTGTTTCTGTGCCAGTACCATACTGTCTTGATTACTGTACCTTTGTGGTATAGTCTGAAGTCACGGAGGTTGATTCCTCCTACTCCGTTATTCTTTCTCAAGATAGCTTTGGCTATTCGGGGCCTTTTGTGTTTCCATACATATTGTGAAATTTTTTGTTCTTGTTCTGTGAAAAATGCCATTGGTAGTTTGATAGGGATTGCATTGAATCTGTAGATTGCTTTAGGTAGTATTGTCATTTTCACAATGTTGATTCTTCCAATCCAAGAACATGGTATGTTAGTTTCTGCTTCTCCATCTCTTTGTAACCTCTTTAATTTCTTTCATCAGTGTCTTATAGTTTTCTGCATACAGGTCTTTTGTTTCCTTAGGTAGATTTATTCCTAGGTATTTTATTCTTTTTGTTGTAATGGTAGATGAGAGTGTTTCCTTAATTTCTCTTTCAGATTTTTCATCAATAGTGTATAGGAATGCAAGAGATTTCTGTGCATTAATTTTGTATCCTGCAACTTTTCCAAATTCAGTGATTAGCTCTAGTAGTTTTCTGGTAGTATCTTTAGGATTCTCTATGTATAGTATCATGTCATCTGCAAACAGTGACAGCTTTAACTCCTCTTTTCCGATTTGGATTCCTTTTATTTCTTTTTCTCCTCTGACTGCTGTGGCTAAAACTTCCAAATCTATGTTGAATAATAGTGGTGAGAGTGGGCAACCTTGTCTTGTTCCTGATCTTACTGGAAATGATTTCAGTTTTTCACCATTGAGAACAATGGTGGCTGTGGGTTTGTCATATATGGCCTTTATTATGTTGAGGTAAGTTCCCTCTATGCCTACTTTCTGGAGGATTTTTATCATAAATGGTTTTTGCTTTTGTTTGTTGGAAGATTTTTAATCACAGTTTCAATTTCAGTGCTTGTGATTGGTCTGTTTATATTTTCTATGTCTTCCTGGTTCAGTTTCAGAAGGTTGTGCTTTCTTAAGAATTTGTCCATTTCTTCCAGGTTGTCCATTTTATTGGCATATAGTTGCTTGTAGTAATCTCTCATGATCCTTTGTATTTCTGCAGTGTCAGTTGTTACTTCTCTTTTTTCATTTCTAATTCTATTGATTTGAGTCTTCTCCCTTCTTTTCTGGATGAGTCTGGCTAATGGTTTATCAATTTTGTTTATCTTCTCAAGGAACCAGCTTTTAGTTTTATTGATCTTTGCTATCATTTCCTTCATTTCTTTTTCACTTATTTCTGATCTGATCTTTATGATTTCTTTCCTTCTGCTAACTTTGGGGTTTTTTTGTTCTTCTTTCTCTAATTGCTTTAAGTGTAAGGTTAGGTTGTTTATTTTAGATGTTTCTTCTTTCTTGAGGTAAGACTGTATTGCTATAAACTTCCCTCTTAGAACTGCTTTTGCTGCATCCTATAGGTTTTGGGTTGTCATGTTTTCACTGTCACTTGTTTCTAGGTATTTTTTGATTTCCTCTTTGATTTCTTCAGTGATCTCTTGGTTATCAAGTACTGTATTGTTCAGCCTCCATGTGTTTGTATTTTTTACAGATTTTTTCCTGTAATTGATATCTCGTCTTATATCTAGTCTTTTTCTGTAATTGATACCTAGTCTTATATCTAGTCTTTTTCTTATCGGAAAAGATACTTGATACGATTTCCATTTTCTTAAATTTACCAAGGCTTCATTTGTGACCCAAGATATGATCTATCCTGGGGAATGTTCCATGGGCACTTGAGAAGAAAGTGTATTCTGTTGTTTTTGGATGGAATGTCCTATAAATATCAATGAAGTCCATCTTGTTTAATGTATCATTGAAAGCTTGTGTTGCCTTATTTATTTGCATTTTGGATTATCTGTCCATTGATAAAAGTGGGGTGTTAAAGTCCCCTACTATGATTGTGTTACTGTCGATTTCCCCTTTTATAGCTGTTAACATTTGCCTTATATATTGAGGTGCTCTTATATTGGGTGTATAAATATTTACATTTGTTATGTCTTCTTCTTGGATTGACCCCTTGAACATTATGTAGTGTCCTTCTCTGTCTCTTGTAATAGTCTTTATTTTAAAGTCTATTTTGTCTGATATGAGAATTGCTACTCCAGCTTTCTTTTGATTTCCATTTGCATGGAATATCTTTTTCCATCCCCTCACTTTCAGTCTGTATGTGCCCCTAGGTCTGAAATGGGTCTCTTGTAGACAGCATATATACGGATCTTGTTTTTGTATCCATTCAGCCAGTCTGTGTCTTTTGGTTGGAGCATTTAATCCATTTACATTGAAGGTAATTATCGATATGTATGTTCCTATTACCATTTTCTTAATTGTTTTGGGTTTGGTATTGTAGGTCTTTTCCCTCTCTGTGTTTCCTGCCTAGAGAAGTTCCTTTAGCATTTGTTGTAGAGTTGGTTTTGTGGTGCTATATTCTCTTAGATTTTGTTTGCCCGTAAAAGTTTTATTTTCTCTGTCGAATCTGAATGAGATCCTTGCTGGGTAGAGTAAACTTGGTTGTAGGTTTTTCCTTTTCATCACTTTAAATTTGTCCTGCCACTCCCTTCTGGCTTGCAGAGTTTCTGCTGAAAGATCAGCTGTTAACCCTATGTGGATTCCTTTGTATGTTATTTGTTGTTTTTCCCTTGCTGCTTTTAATATATTTCTTTGTATTTAATTTTTGATAGTTTGATTAATATGTGCCTTGGCGTGTTTCTCCTTGGATTTATCCTGTATGGGACTCTCTGTGCTTCCTGGACTTGAGTGACTATATCCTTTCCTATATTAGGGAAGTTTTCAACTACAATCTTTTCAAGTATTTTCTCAGTCCCTTTCTTTTTCTCTTCTTCTTCTGGGACCCCTATAATTTGAGTGTTGGTGCATTTAATGTTGTTCCAGAGGTCTCTGAGACTGTCCTCAATTCTTTTCATTCTTTTTTCTTTATTCTGCTCTGCAGTAGTTATTTCCACTATTTTATCTTACAGGTCACTTATCCATTCTTCTTCCTCAGTTATTCTGGTCTTGATTCCTGCTAGAGAATTTTTAATTTCATTTATTGTGTTGTTTATCACTGTTTGTTTGCTCTTTAGTTCTTCTAGGTCCTTGTTAAATGTTTCTTGTATTGTCTCCATTCTATTTCCAAGATTTTGGATCATCTTTACTCTCATTACTCTGAATTCTTTTTCACGTAGACTGCCTATTTCCTCTTCTGGTGGGTTTTTACCTTGCTCCTTCATCTGCTGTGTGTTTCTCTGTCTTCTCATTTTGCTTAACTTACTGTGTTTTGGGTTTCCTTTTTGCAGGCTGCAGGTTCATAGTTCCCGTTGTTTTTGGTGCCAACCACCAGTGCCTAAGGTTGGTTCGGTGGGTTGTGTAGGCTTCCTGGTGGTGGGGACTAGTGCCTGGGTTCTGGGGGATGAGGCTGGATCTTGTCTTTCTGGTGGGCAGGACCGCATCCGGGTGTGTGTTTTGGGGTGTCTGTGACCTTATTACGATTTTAGGCAGCCTCTCTGCTAATGGGTGGAGTTGTGTTCCTGTCCTGCTAGTTGTTTGGCATACAGTGTCCAGGACTGTAGCTTGCTGGTCATTGAGTGGAGCTGGGTTTTAGCATTGAGATGGAGATCTCTGGGAGAGCTTTCGCTGTTTGATATTACGTGGAGCTGGGAGGTCTCTGGTGGACCAATATCCTGAACTTGGCTCTCCAACCTCAGAGGCACAGGCCTGACACCCAGCTGGAGCACCAAGACCCTGTCAGCCACATGGCTCAGAAGAAAATGGAGAAAAAAAGAAAGAAAGGAAGAAAAAAATAAAATAACATAAAATAAAATAACATAACAAAGTTATTAAAATAAAAACATTATTAAAAATAAAAAACATTAAAAAGTAATAAAAAAATGAAAGAAAGAAAGAAGAGAGGAACCAAACCAAAAAACAAATTCACCAATTGTAACAAGTGCTAAAAACAAAAAAACAAAAAATACGGATAGACAGAACCCTAGGACAAATGGTAAAAGCTACGCTATACAGGCAAAATCACACAAAGAAGCATATACATACACACTCACAAATGAGAAAAAGGAAAAATATATATATATATCCAGGTACGTAGGGAGTTTCTTGCCTTTTGGAATGTCTGAGGTCTTCTGCCAGCATTCAATAGGTGTTCTGTAGGAGTTGTTCCACATGTAGATGTATTTCTGATATATTTGTGGGGAGGAAGGTGATCTCCACGTCTTACTCCTTCACCATCTTGAAGGTGTCATTTTGCCTTATATGCCAAGCATCCTGCTGAGTATTAAACATGTCTTATGTCTTCTTTCATATAATCAGCCCAACTGCTAGAATCCTCCTTTACACTTAATCATCTGTCCCTCCAAGTCTGGCACAGCGTGGCAACTCTCTGCCCTGTTGGGAGGACGAGTCAACAGCAGGGTGGATGGAAAGAGTGACACAACTGGGCTGACGCCCTCCCCACCAGCCACCCACGCAGCCCAGGGCTGGCTGGGCCCTCTCATTGGTGGGGGCTGGGGCTGGGGCCACAGTCTCCCTGGCACGTGTGCACACACATGCCAGTCACGCCTATGGCTGGGTGGCCCACGGACAGGGCGCAAGCACTTTTCAGCAGCGCGGTAGCTGCGCATTTGCTGGGCCTCCTTCTAAGGCTGCCGCTGCCATCCCCACCCCCCACCTCCCCCGAGCTGGATGATGGACTCTTGAAAAAAGCTACATGAACTTTTAAAGGGACCCATCTTGATGGTTATTATGTGTAGAGTATGTTGAAACAAATTTTAGCTAGCACAGATCACATATGATTTAAATACACCATTTTTTTTTTCACACTAGGATGGACTTACAGTACCACTGACTCTTTCTGCTTGACTCCATGTACAAGATATATGACCAAAGATGGAGAATGATTTACATCATGAAATGGAGTACCATTCTGCATACCTTGCCATACTGTATAGCCTTGGTCTTATGCATAGAATTGGAGTATGCATTTATTTGTTCTTTTATTCATTTATTCAACAAATATTTACTTAACATGTACTTTGTGCAAATCACATTGCTTATGCCCCCACTATCCCTCCTACCCGACCCCTCTCTATCATCACACAGGAATACTGCTAGGGGAAGGTACTACACTCACACACCCACTTTTACCCCGTGCCTTACTCAAGCTTAGCATTCTCTCATAGCAACACTGCTGCAGCCTCAGCAGTTATAGTGGAACTGTGCTCCCTGGCAGCCTGAAACTTCCACTGGCCTTCACCACCAACTAGAGAGCTTAGTAGGAAAAGGCTTGGATGTCTTTCCCTGACTTGATGTTCCAGTGTCCCCCAAAAGGCATACTCCACTGTCAGGCAGTATAAAGTAGTGGTTAAGAATATGCATTTTGGAGACCATTGTACCATTGCTAGTTTACCTTTAGTTCCTTCAAATTCATAGAGTCAAGAGTTTAGTGAAGTGTTCAACATTATCTAGTCTTATACCTTTATTTTACAGTTAAGGAGACTGTGAGCAAGAAACAGTAGTGAGTTGTCCTGTGGGTGACAATGATTTAAGGTGACAGAGCCAGGATTTGGGGCCTGAACATCTTGATACCCAATCCATTTTCAATTTCATTACCCCATCATGACTACCCCTGTGAAATGTTCCATGTGATTATTTTTAATCCTTGAGTTTAATTCTTTCTAAGAAAGATCTGAGCTATATAATCCCCTTGATAGTCTTTCTCATTTGTGTGGGACTTCTGATTCTTTTTCCATCTCCCCTCTTCTGCTTCCCTGATGTTTTGCAAAGGGGGTCTCATGATTTAGTGGTAAGATTTTGTTGGAAATGCTGAGGTTTAAACAAGAGTGAATGTCAAAACTTTAATGACAGGTATGATACGGGGGCCAACCTATCATAATAAGGACTGACCATTATGTCATTCTTCTGGGTTCTTGCTGAGAATCAACCCTGGTTCAATGAGCTACTTCAATCTTGAAAGTATCTACTTTCTTGCTTTCCAGAAGCTTTGGAGATCTCATCTATCCATTTGTGCTACTGAGCTGCATGTAAATAGAGTTTTCATTACTCCTTGCAGTTATCGATTTGGACCAATATTTTTTAAAATAATGTTGATGCTCATCAAACGATATCAACTCAATCTTTTAACTTTACATAATAAAACATACTTGAAAACAAATTACACAATGCATTTTTTCCCTGGAGAGGTATGGCAAATTTTAAAAAGCAGAGGGAAATATGATAGATAAAACCTTTTAGAAATGACATCGAAATCCACCTCTTTATTCTGTTTCTCCATTTTGTGAGGTCATTAGGAAACTCAATTGTCACTCTCCTGCCAAATTGGCAAAAATTGTTCATGCAGTATCTTTAGTGTAAGAAAAAGAGACAAATTGGAAAGCTGTAGTTTGATGTCATCTCTCCTAATTCTGTCCATGTACTTTTTTTCCCAAATAGCAGATTACTTCATCCTGAAGTCTTGATAACCATAAATGTAATCAGCTTTTCCACAAATATTTTCAAAATGAAATGCCCATTGTTTTGGTTGTCTTTTTGCTTTGTTTTATATCAGAGGAAAATGGAGAGGAGAAGCAATTGGAGATGAGTTAAGAATTGGTGTTGTCTGGGACACCGAGTATTTCATGGTCCAGAGAAATTCACAATGAGGTGACAGAATGCTCTCTCAGACCACTGTCACTTACACTGGAATGTGATGTGCTCCTGGGGAATGTTGGGAAGGCACTTGCAAAGCTATTTTAAGAGGCGTTTGAAACTGAGAGGACAAGAAAGTTATAGGAGAACATGTCAGAGCCTTGTTTGTAAATACTGTATTCTCTTTAGGGGTTACTGAGTGGCAAAATCAAAAGGGTTTTTAGCCAAGAAATAAAGCTGCTTATCTTGCCTCACTAGAAGAGAATTCCACACAAATGAAGACCTGAAATTTAAATGAAACATTTCAACAAAAATCTCAGGAAATCATTTCGTTTGTTTGTTTGTTTTATTTTTCTCCAATGTGAGCTCCCAAGCTTATCAACAAGCTGGTGCCATTAGCTGGTACCAGTAAGTAATCCATCAGAAGACAAATGAGACTTTGTTTTCAGTGAAACTGTATTTGAGGAGACTGAAAGCTAATTTGCCTCCACCTTTTTAGAAAATGTTTCATTCATCTTCATATAGGTTCGGAGAAAAAAGATTTGGATAGGGATGGCAATCCTTCTTTGGCAGATTGCACCTCCTTAACGATGGAGGAAAGGGAGAATCAATCGGACCCCAACGTTTTCTACCTTCTCTGTCTGTGGAACACCTGTGGGTTTCAGAGAGGGCTGGATGGAAGACAGCTTGCTCAAAAAGATGAGCTGATGAGCAGGACTAGGAATTCCCTTCGACTCCACCCCTCCCAGAAAAAAGCTTAAATCCCAGAGATTTTATATATATACATATATATATATATGTATATGTATTCATGTAAAGAGGATATTATCCGTATTTAAAACTGAGAAAAAACAATCCATCGCTCATGTCAGTGTCATTCTCATTCTGTATTTAAAGCTTACTTTTCTATCTCCCTTCAATATTATCAGTTATTGTATAGAAAGCACATGTAAGTGCTTTGTAAGGGACAGGTATTGATACAGTGGAAATACTTGTTTATTCATTTATTGTTCAACATTTACTGCAAAATTAGGTACTCTGTTGGACATCTAGGATACAAAGATGAATAACCAGCCCTTACAAACTATCCTTGGAGATGAGGTGAGGAATAAACAATCATACACAATATATGGGTACTATAATAGAGATATTAGGACTCCTGCAACAGTAGAGGAGAAAGGTGGGACTAACCCAACCGAAGCTTCATTTAATAGGACATTTAAAGAGTGAGATGCTTTTACTGGATTAAGGGGGAATGCCTTAGTCAGCTTGGGCTCCTGTAACAAATATGTATCATAGACTAGATGGCTTCAACAACGAATATTATAATTGAGTACTTATTGTATATAAGATATTTTGAAGATATACATTTACATAAAATGATTATAAATATGTATATGTAAGGTATGAAGAGAATAGCTGTACTTTACTGTAACTTATCAAGCAATGGCTATCACAACAGAGTAAAGAAAAAGTATCAAAATATGTAAAGTACACATTGGGAGGTCAGAAAAAGAATAGTGTGGATTTGAGCAAATAACCCCTTATATTTGCATGTCTTTAGAGTTCCCAAAGCTCATCATTGCATTGTTTTAGAGCAGCCTCTATCTGTTTCTGTACTGCCTCTAGCCAAGAATGGTTTCTGCATTGTTAAAGAGTTGCTAAAAAAAAAAAAGAAGAAGAAGAAGAAGAAACATGAGCAACAGAAACCAAATGCAGCTTTCCATTTCTATAATACTTACTGTCTGGCACTTTACAAAAAAGTTTTCTGACCCTTCTTTTAGAATAAGCTTCACAGATACTTGTATTGCTTCTCAAAGTGTAACTACTTCTACTTAGTTGGAACTAAGGCAAAATGGGTGAAGCATAATAGCCTAACATCATGTAGTTTGGGTTAAGGAAACTTGATTTGTTGTAGTGGCTCTAATTGATAAATTCTGTATTCTTTTGTCCCATGTATATACACCTAGTAGATCAGGTGTCTCAGTTTGGGTTTCGGAACACATGTCCATCTCTTCATCTTTGTGCTTGATTCCTACTCTCTCTTTTTTTTAATTAATTTATTTATTTATCTATTTATGGGTGTGTTGGGTCTTCGTTTCTGTGTGAGGGCTTTCTCCACTTGTGGCAAGTGGGGGCCACTCTTCATCATGGTGCGCGGGCCTCTCATTATCACCGCCTCTTTTGTTACGGAGCACAGGCTCCAGACGCGCAGGCTCAGTAATTGTGGCTTGCGGGCCTAGTTGCTCCGCGGCACGTGGGATCTTCCCAGACCAGGGCTCGAACCCGTGTCCCCTGCATTGGCAGGCAGACTCCCAACCACTGCGCCACCAGGGAAGCCCGATTCCTACTCTCTTGAAGTCATATTTGTGGGTTATTACATGATAATTTAAAATAAACAATACTATGTTTAAAAAAACACTTTTCAATTTTACAGTGAATTACTAGATCCATTGCCTCATTTCATTTTCATAAAAACTCTAAAAGGGGGATAATAACTAATTGAGGAAATTCACAATTAGCAATCTCAGGTGATTAGTCCAGGGCGATACAGCTTGGCTGAGAATTCAGAAAGCCCAACTCTTATCCAGTTGTGTTTTCCTTCCTTCCTCACAGAAAACCCACTATGTCATTGCCCGAAATGCCCTTGAGTGTGCAACAGAAGTCAACTGGGAACTCGTTGGTGATAAATCTTCTAGATGGGTTACAGAAATGTAAATTAAGAGTGATGGATCCAAACTTTTCTCTTGAATTAACTCACCCTCAAAAAACAGGGAATTCATTATGGAACTCAAAACCCCACTAACCCTGCCTCATAGGAATAATTCTGTCTACCTCCTCAGGAAACCAAGTGTCCACTCAGGGAAGATGAGGAAAAAGTCTCTGATGCTTGATCTCTGTGAAGCAGCTCCCCTTTGTGAGATACTCCGGATATATACGTTTTACATTTTACCTGGAAATATCTCATTATCTGACTGTGGCTCCTTGTTACATTTGAAGAAATAGATATAGAGAGGAAAAGTTCTTTGTCCTGGGAGGTGCTTTGATGGCCTCCCTTGATTCACAGAGACAACCCCAGCTGGAGAATCTTTGGAAAGGCAGATTTGAAGTAAAGCTACCTATGGGATTTTTTAATCCTCTGGGTGAAACATAAGGCTACCCCCTGGAAGCCCTAAGGAGTGCTCTCTGGGACCTACGGATATACTGCAATTACCTCAGCAACAGATTAACAATTCTAGCCCTCTTTTTCTTCCTTACCCTGGCTCTGCTGGATGTATTGCTTTGCCCTGCTGTATTTAAACAATTGAATGTTACCTGTGCGCTGTCATTACCCACAAGACTAGAGTATCAAATCACAGCTTAGTCCATGGGCTCCTAATGGTGAAACTTAAGGAACACCTTACTGTCTTAAAATGGACAGGAGCAAAATCCCCCCTTCCCGTGACATCTGATAAATTTATACATTCATGCCCATGTCTGCACTGGGGAGAGGAGAGATGTGAGAACCTCTGAGAACCTTCCTGGTTTAATCCTTTCTTCAGCCTAAAGTGAGCAGTTGACCTATGCTGTTGGAAGCTATGGGAATTCAGTGAGAAATATTTTAGCAGGTTTTCAGAAAGAAATTACATAGATGACTAAGAATAACATTTTTCAAGTCACACCAATTATCAGCCCTCAGTCCTCAGGGCAGAAGTTCTCTCTGCTAGGGAATGAATTTTGAGAAATGAGGGATTAGCATTTCCTGCTCAGACTGTCTGTTGATGAGCCCCTTGCCTCACAGTTTTCCTTAGTTTAACTTGGGGCTAGGATCTGTTTTATTTCCCCCAATGGGAAAATCATAAGAATAATTATTCTTCTTAATAAAGTGACTTGGGAGCTTCAAAGAAATGTTAGTGTGATTATTTCAGTTAAAACTGATCACCTATTCAAAAAAGAACTTTTCTGTCTCATGGCCCTATTTGTCTGTCCTCATTTCCTTCAGAAGTCTTTATCTTGAATATTGTTACAATGTCCAGTGCTGATGGGTAGATGTGTTCTGAGAAGACTAGCTGGTGGTGTGAGATTGAATGCCCAGCCATAATCGAATGCTAGCCCTTTGCAGGTAGCTTTGCGTGCACAGGGGAGCCCCTCCTTCTCATGCAGAGGTGATTTGACTTCGGAGCATGCCTAGCTCTTCTTGAGCCAAGGAAGAGAATAGCCGTGACATGCCTGTTTAACATTTACTGCCTTCACATTTTTTTTTGCTTCTATTGCTACACTTATAATCCTGTGAGGTAGTGCTAATTATTGATTTCCAGGTGAGGAATATGAGTATTTAAGAGTTTGCCCAGTCTCAACTTTAAGTATACGGCAGAACCAGGAAACAAATCAGTTTTTCCAATCCAAGTACAATGTATCTTTTTCCAAAAAAGTGACTCTCAGGACATCATCCAATTCTGCAGCTTCTTCATTTCTATAATGGATATTACCAATAACCATACTTCTGACTTCATAAGATTATTCAAGAATCAAAATAGATAAATTTGGAAGCCTTTTATAACCACTTAAAATGCTATACAAATGAAGTATACTAAAATTATTATTGTTATTTACAGTACTTTGAGATTCAGATAAAATCTCCAACTGTATTTATTTAGTTTATCTGTATAGTACTGTTACCGGGATGCTATTTTTCCTATATTGAACATACTTTTAAATTATGTTTCTTGTATTGTTAGACCGACTTACTTATTCCCTTTGGACCCAGAGATATTTCACAAACATAACGCTGACGTGAGACCTTGGATATTTTCTCAATTGACTAGGATTACCCAGTGAAGAATATAAAGAATTCTCCCTGCCCTAGCATACCTTATCATAGCCAGCTGTTCCTCATTGTTTTCCATGAAAGTTCAGCATGAACCTCACAATTAATTGTCCTGTAGGTCTTTTTTTTTTTTTTAACCTGGAAGTCATGGGTTAAAGTTATTGCCAGATTTTCAAAGAAATTCCTTCAAAACTGAAATAGTATATTCCTAACCTTGGAGAGAGTTAAGAAATGTCTAGTTTGCACTTAAATATGATTTCTGGAAGTGCTGACTTGTATCCTGCTGAGGTAGATTGGGAAGGAGGTGACTGACATGTAATCTAAGGAAAGGTGTGGTCACATGGAATCAGAACCATGATATCAGCTCAGCGGTCTTTCATGTAGTATAAGGCAATGTAGGCCTGTGACTGCATAGCTAAGAATAACCGATGATATTGATCGTATATTCTGAGAAAAAAAAGAAGGTTCTGAACAGAGTATTTTTTATGATCATTGGCTATGTTTCAAATTAAGTAGATTTCTTTTGCAGAATCCCAAAAGGCTGTCAGTACTCAATAGGAAATTGCCATGTTCTGCAGTAGTGCGAACTTGTGACTCAGAGGCAGAAAGATCATGAATAGAAACAGTCTGTTTATCAGGGTTGTTGTAGGGAGAAGCCCCAGAGGACCGCCTTCATCCTGATAGCCAGAAACCATGGGTTCTGCTCTAGTGAGATATAGATCCTCCCAGCCTGAAGAGAGTGCAGGGTTTGCCACTCTGGCTGTGCCCACTTGAAGTAGACTATGACAGATGTCTCTCTTCAAATATACTGTCTATATTAAAGCTGCCCTTTATTGAGTACATCTTATGATCCAATTGCTATATGTGTGTGTGTATATATATATATATATATATATATATATATATATATATAATATAACCTTACTCAGTCTGCACCAAACTTCAAGATAAACTTTATCTCCATTTTACAGGTAAGGAAAAAGAGGTTTAGAAAGGTTGAATAACACAAACAGGGCCATAGTGCCAGTAGGAGCTGGAGCTAGGATTCAAATGCAAGCCAGTGTCTTTGTCTCTAGGTCACATTATCATCCTTAGAAGTGGTCCTAAAGGGGCCAACAGTGTTTAAAGAAAAGAGGTTCTGGGAAGGACACATATAAAAAGATGAAGCAACTGAAAGTTACCATCTCAGAGACACTCTCCTTGACCTTCCACCTAGAATAGGCTTCCCTCTCAAACTTCATCATTCTTTACAGCACTTTTAGTGTGTACTTTGGTGTTCTTTATTATATTAGTAATACAGAAAGGGATAATGAAATAAGTACTTGTGTTCCTGCACCCAGAGTAATTTTACTTTTTTTTAATTGCAGCAAAATATACATAATATAAAACTTAACATTTTAACCATTTTAAAGTGCACAGTTCAGTGACATAAAGTATATTGTCATTGTTATGCAACCATTACCATTATCCATCTCCAGAAATTTTTCACCATCCCAGACTGAAACTCTGTATCCATTATTCTATACCCTCAACCAGCTCCTGGGAACCACTATTCTACTTTCTCATTTACTCTTTAGGTGTCATCTAGATATCCATTCCCACTTGCCTGGCATCTCTCTTTGGATGTTTCACTAACATCTCCAAATTAAGGTGCTTCAAAATAAAAATGTTGCTACCTCCTAAAATGTGTTTTCCCTTCCCCCTACATTTATCGACTCTTTGTCTCCTTATCTTTCTCATTTCAGGAAATGGCACTACTATCAACTAATTTGCTAAGTCTAGAAACTCAGGACTCATTGTTTTTAAAATAAACTTTTTAAATTTTAGCATAGTTTCAGAGCTAATAGAGAAGTTACAAAAATGGTACACAGAGTCCTCTTACACCCCTCACCTAGTTTTCCCTGTTAAGATTTTACATAGTATGATACATTTGACACAAGTGAACCAATATTGATATATTATTACTAACTAAAGTCCATACTTTGATACTATTTCCCTAATTTTACACAATATCCTTTTTATGTTCTGAGATCCCTTCCAGATAACAGTATATTTAGTTGTCATGTCTATCACCTTAGACTCTTTGACTCTGTAACAATTTCAGGTTTTCCTTGTTTTTGATGACCTTGAAAGCTTTGAGGAGTCCTGGTTATGCATTATGTAGAATGTCCTTCAATTTTGGTTTGTCTGGTGTTTTTCTTATGGTTAGATTAAGGCTATGGTTTTCTGGGGAGGAAGGTCACAGAAGACCAAGGGTATCTGCTATCAACATGACTTATTATTGATGATGGTAAGCCTGATTTCCTGGCTGAGGGAGTGTTTGTGATGCTTTATTTTTGATTCTTCCCTCCCTCCCCTCATTACACTGCTTATCCTGATCTTCAGTGCATGATCTAGAACTTCTCACCTCTCCAGACTCATCTTGAGCTGCTGTCTGTTTCCATGAGGTTTTAGCCCCACTGGTTTGTCTTTCAGTTTCTGGAACATGATATGCCCGTTTCTGCTTGCAGGTTTCTGCTTAGAGTTTACACCATTTACTGTTCCCTTCGTATGAACCTTCTCATGCTTAGCATGGAAAGCATCTTCTCATTATTCAGTCTGATTGTCTGCCACTCCTCAGAAAGCCTTTCCCTGTGAATCAGTCTAAAATAATGGCTTGGTTTATAAGCAATCTTAGCACCTTGTCTATTTCCTTCCTAGAATTTAATGCAGTTGTTTATGTAACTTTTAGTTTATGTCTTTAATATCCCACTAGAAGGTAGGGGCAAGAACTCTAATGTACCACTGAATCATCAGGGCCTAAAATAGTATCTGGTATATAGTAGATATTAATGCTGGTTGAATGAATGAACGAATTATATCATCTTAGATAAATGCCAAGTTTGATTTTGAAAGATGAGGGGAAAGGCACATGCATTGGGTAATTCTGATGATAATTTACATTCAAAGAAGTCCTTTTTTCTTAAATTATTGATAGTTGGTGAATTGTGTTTCATTTAATTTATTTAATGTCGATTATAGTCCTTGCTTTGACACATGAATTGAGAATATACTTTAAGAAGATTGGAAGAACAAGATTCACTTTCTATGACAAATAAAGGAAAATTGTTGTCTTGCTCTTCAGTGAGATGATATTGGTCTTGTGAGACCCTAGCTGTGTTATCATGCTTGATGGTCCCTGAATACCAAGAATGTGCAGACCAATAAACAAAGATCAAGGGCAGGGGAAAGATCCATGGCATGAGCAGAATGGAGAATTAAGGCCTAAGCTTAAAAACAAATAAGCAAACAGACAAATCAGTGTCAATGAGTTCATTTGGCTGTAAATATGTTAAGGCTTAAGCACCAAGATGGAGAAAATTTGTATGTATTTGGGGATGTCTAAGAGTGATGCCAAGGAAGGAAAAATAGTAAGGAATTCTAGCCAAAGTTTTTTACAATGAAATTAGATTAAGGGTTCCTACCTCTTCTATCCTCCATCCTATGAAACAAACAAAATTCCCTCTATTTTGCTCTTCTCTCTTCTCAAAGCTGCCATTCCATTGACTTCCTTGAAATTATCAGCAGACTTCTGGGAATGGTCCTCTTCTCTGCTCGTCACCCTCTTACAATCTGCCCTCTGTCCTCCCCCACTTCACTGACAGTGGCACCCACATCTTCCTTAATCCTGTTGTCTTTCTAGGGCTGATCCTTTTAGACTGGGGACGGTGTTGCAAAGACTGCTCCAAAGACTTTTCTGAGAAGGCAGGAAGCAAATGCCATCCTTCCATTATGCCCCAGGGCTTCTGAAACAATCACTTACCTTAATTAAAGTAATACTATTGCTTGATCATAATGACATAGAGTCAAGATAATGGTGCAAATCTTTCTCTCCTTCTACCAGTGGGTCATCATTTAGGCCATGGACTTACCAGTTAGGACAAGGTTACCAGGGCTAACTTCCCCCTTCCTCGGTTGCTCCCTGATCAGGTTTAAGTTCATCAAGAGGTTGTGCCTCACAGTCAAGCTCGTTGGGACCACTGAATATTATGGTTCCTGGATCCAACCTTGAAGCCAAGTGGGTGGATCTCTCCTATCCTGCAGTCTTTCATAGGATGAGTTATGGGCATTTCAGAGAAGCCTTTTACTTGATAATAGAACCACCTCAGCTTAATTTCCAAACTGTGCTTCTGCTGATAGACTACCTTTCTACCCAAGGCAAATAGGGAATGGGCTGAGGGGTTGCGTTGACCTGGAAGCTCCATCCTTCCTAAAAAGAAGGAAGATGGTAGATAAGGAGGAAAGGAACTCTTGGTAGTTGAAGTGATTGTAATTGATTACTGGTCTGGAACGCTCTTCTCCATAAATACTCCTATTTTATTCTGCACTTCTTTTTTATTTCTATTCCTCAATTTTCCTTTTTTTTTCTGGCTATACACTCCCTCTGCTCTTGACTTAATTCATTCTATCTTTTTTCTCACTCTAAAGCCATAGTCTTCCCCATCAAAAAGCCCTCTTGGCTCTTCTTGGTTCTATCATCATCGAACTATGCTCAGCTTGGAGGTGACACTCCTTCATGTGACTCATTATGCAAAACCATAGGAGATTACAAAGTATTTATATCATAAAACAAAAGTATCTGATCTCAAAATATCCTCTCTGACCACTCTGTATATAGGATGATACCAGTGATAGCATCATGATTATCATAATAGGTATATAAAGGGTAACATGTAAATAAAAACAATCCCAAAAGACATACAGAAAACATAATATTGGTTATCTCTCAGAAAAAAACATAGTGGACTTTCACTTTATATTTTTTAGAGTTCTATTTTAACTTGTACAATGTGTATGCATTTATTTTTCAATTGGAAAAATGTTCTTAATATTCTTAAACTATAAACCATATGTAAGCTATTAATACGTTCCATAATCATCCAGCACTTAGCTGTGGCCATCCATCAATCCCCAAGAATTCTTCAGAAAGGACAAGTATTTCTTTACCTGATGGTCATTGTTGTCAAGTAGGGACATGATGAAATTAACAAACTGAAGGCTGTTGTTGAATGGGCTTTACATATGTACTGCAGCTTATTTTAAATGTTTTTTCCCCCTAAGTCAGTATTCCGTAACTCACAGAGCTTTGGAATATCTAGGCATCTCTTCTTATCCTAGACTGGGAAATTTTTTCTAGGATAAGCAAAGGAAATTAGGGCAGAATATTTTATCTTTATGGATTCAAATATTCCTGGAAATAATATTTTCAAAATGTTATAAAATTATACAAAATATTTTCACAATATTGTTCTCATTTGATTTTCACAGCAGGCCTGTGGGTAGAGATATAAAACTGCGTGCTTAAAATAGGTCTCATTTTTCCAGTTTGATATAATTTATATGTGTCCTATAATACATACTTTTGAACATGTATAATGAGAATCTAAGCCCTGAAAACGTTGTAGAACCCTCTTAAAATAAAATGTAATTTGAAATCCTCCAGTTTTTAGCAATTCAATCCCCCAATTTTTCCTCCTGGTGTACACTTGTAACTACAGCCTTTTTTTCCTCATTCCATTCCCATCTCTCCATTAGTCCAGAGTTGTATTTAAAATGCAGAATTGATAGGCAGGTTCTATGAACATTTTCTGATGTTTCTGCTCTTCTGGCCATACTGTTTCTATCTATGATTCAGTTTCCACTTCTTAGTATGGATTCTCTGAAATTAAATATAATATAACTCTGTTAGTAAACGATTGGAGTTTCTGTCTTAATTTGCCAATTCCCCTCTATCTCTCTTGGTTGCACTAGCAAGATTCACTCAGTTGAAACTTCCCTACTGCTATACCCTCCTCACCCTGCCCATAGCCCCTAAAATGATATTCCTTTGGTAAATCACTTTTTCCTTTTTTATGGCAAAGGGCTCAGATGCCAAATTGTGTTTGATGGATTAATATGCCCTTTCACTGATGCATACAATTATTGCAGTGATTCTGTCTTGACACAGCTTTGCTTGGTTTAATGAAACACACTTGTAAACCTCTTTCACACCTTTAAAAAGTAAAGAATCCAGTGAGATGTTCAAGCACCTGTAAACAATTTTTTCAATATATGTGATGTCCAAATAAAGAATTTAATCAGGGAAAAAAGCATAGTCACTATCATATAAACATGGATTGGATTCTAGTAGTTTTAGGAATATAAACTCTGCTTCTGGCCATGCAAGTCATGAAGCTGTAGACGATCAGTGAAATCAATTAATTTGATACACCTGTCAGGGAGCTGGGGAAATGTGTGATTTGTGACACGTTGGGGGGACTTCTTGTGTGGACTGTCTTGAATATAAAATTTCTGTTACCTGTTCCATGCTTCATATAGTCTAGGGTGTCAATGGTATAATAAAGACTTATCTATTTCTTCACAGATAATGCAAGAGGAAAATGAAAACATATGAGCAGTGGGAAAATTACCTCTAAATCTTTCTAAAGGAAAAATAAATCAACAGTAGTAGTAGAACTATTGAGAGAGAGGGTCACATTCATTTGGGCTTCAGTCTCCTCATTTGAAAGTGAGAGCACTGAACTAGGTGACCTCTGGAAGATCTGAGATGATATTCATCAGAGACATTTGGAAAGTCAGTCTCAGTTTTCTATCACAAAGAGAGGCCCTGCCCCACAATTCTCTGAGAGATGGGACATGATTTCTCAATGGTTATAAGAGGTTAAAGCAAGTCTTGCTTTTCTCAAGTCTCATGACTTCTCTGAATTCCCTAGTCTAGTCCAACATTATGATGAAATCTTCCAGTGTATCTAAAGGCAACATTAATTTTCTCACTAGGAAGGATTACTTTTCTAGGTAGAACGTGGTACTCTCCAGTCTGGAAGATTATTCACTAAGTTGTAAGCAGGTACAACCCAGAGAGATATAAGGCCCCAGTGCTTTTAGAGTTGGTAATTCTGCCTTGCATGTGTGTGTGTGTGTGTTTGTGTGTGTGTGTGTTCATGTGTGCACTCACATCCACATATCCAGAGTGGTTCTAGCTAAAAATGAAAAAGTACACAAGAACATCTTTAGGGTTATGGAACCTCAGATGAAGTTGAAGAACCACCGGAGGACAGAAAATGATGTGTTTATTAAAGTAGTCCAGAACGACTAGACTAAAGAGTGATGGGGGGTGAGTGGTGGAAATGTGGCCGCATAGGTTGGCAATGACACACTGTCAAGAGTCTTTAATATTTGCCTTACCAAGGCTGAGTTTAGAGGAGTGAGGCATCATTAAAGGTTAATCAAGGGAGAGAAATGATTGATTGGTATCTAAGAAAAATGACTGTGATCAAAGAATGCAAAGTGATTTAGACAGAAGAAAGACTGAAAAGAGGGAGGACAAATAAGTCACCATGGTAAGAAAGGGCCATGGCCCCCAAACCAAGTCAATACAAAGAGGGGATGGATTGGAAAAATACTAAAAAGAAAGGATAGGTTGGCCTGGGTGATTGGGTGAGTGGTGGTGGTGATAGTGGTAGGTTGGACAAAATAATGAGGCCTGAAGAGCAGTTAGGTTTCTAGGGTAGGCGATGGGGCTGATAGAGCTGGGGCTAGACTCAATAAGAAGGATGATTATTTTAGTTTGAACATTTGTGTTTGAGAAAAGCAATACATACTTAGAGGAGTGTTAGGATAAGCTAATGGATATACCAGTCTTAGTAGAGAGATCTGAACTGAAGGTATACATTTAGTTATTTACTGGCATATTCATGGCAAACTGCTATTGCGTATGTATATTCATATATACAGTTTATTTTCAACTCACATTTGTTCCCAAACTCAAAAACTCTCACACTATATCCCTTTAAGAAGTAAAATTGCCAAGTGGTGACAAACAAAGGCAGATTTATAATAAATGAGCTCCTGAACTGGAAAGCAGTTTTAGGTCATTTTTCTTAATTGAAAGCAGTTTATCTTTTATTCATATCTCTGCTTTTTGTTTTCTGTGTTTGCCTTCTGAATACCTAGGTGTAACTCAGAGTATAATTAAAGGGTCATGGCTGTACCACTGTTAGAGCCATTTATAGCAAGTATTAAAAGTAGTCATAAGAAGTGAAAACAGGCATGGCTTTTGTGGTATTTCATAGGAGAGAGCTCATATTTGCATATCTGCATGTTTTCATTTTTACTTTCGTATAAACCTAATCACTATTTCTCCCCACTTTTATCTTTCATTTATTTCTCCCCTCAATGTGTTTTTTATCAGGATTTTTTAAAAATAAGAATGCTGGCCAAAAGAAAATAAAATTCTAAATGTCATCTCTGTCTAAAATCAACATCCTTTCTAATTTTGCGGCCCATTTCTGTAGTGGAATCACAAAAGCCAGCTTATGCTAGGATATACATTCCTCTCTTAAGTACTTAGGGATTGCTACTGATGTCAGCAGTGGCCACATTGCAAAGGCAATAAATAAATTCTAAGTGATCTTATTTCTGGTCATTAGATACTTTACCTGAAGAGTTGATAATGAATTTAACAGAAGAACAGAATGTTAGAATTAACATCGAAGATTATGAAATCTTTTTCTCAAGCTTTATGTATTCCTCTTAGTCCATAGAGATGGTTTTTTGGAATGCTTGTCTGATAAGCTCATGTTAGCATCATGTGCTTGTAGAAATGAAAACAAAAATTTATCAGTTGTTAAATGTTTTCAGTGCAATGTTAAATCTAGAAAATACTCTTAATCTGATGACAAGCTATCTCCAATGACAAGCATTAAATACAGCTAGTAGAAGAGATTGTTAGGTCATATCAATAACCAGTTTTTTGGTACATTGATTTTATCATTCATGCAGTTCATTCTCTCACATTGTTAATTAAATCTATAAGACAGTTAAATTGAGTATTCAGTTGTGTGTGTGTGTGTGGGTGTGTGTGTGTGTGGGTGAATTAACAGATTATGTGGAGACCTTCCTGTGACCCTGTTGGAGAAAGGATGAGACTGTTCCCGTGACTAATTCACTGTCAAGGTCAGAGAAAGAAGTAGCTGATCAGAAAGGGTGGGACGTATTTTGACACATAGTAAATAGAAAGGATGTTAAGGATTTATTCAATATATACTGAGTGAAGTAGATTCGAAGGTAGAGAAAGTGATGCTATGATATGTCTATACAAAGCAGTAAATTAAAAGGCTAAAATGAACACTATTTGTTTTTATTTGTTAAAGAACCCTAGCACTGTTAATTATAAAGATGGACACAATAGTAAAAGGTTTCAAAGAGCTTCAAATCTGGTTGCTAACATAAGAACAGACATAAAACAGTTACAGAAGAGTAGAAAATTCTTTTAATTTATATGTTGAACAACCTTTATGTGCTGAAGTTTCAATTGGCTGATTTATGGTTCATGGTGAGTTTGTTGTGCTATATCAAAATATCACAGTTTTTATTCTCAGGAAGCTTACCACTAAGGAATAGTATGCAATTCTGAATTTCCATATCTTGAATATATATTTAGTAATCTCTCAAACTTTACAATCTGTATAATTTTAACACTAGGCTAGTGGGCATAGACTATTGCTCTCAAAAATGAACACTTTTATTTTAGGGGGTTCTTATACACATGATGCTCTTATTGCTTAGTTTAAAAGAAAAGCTGATTCTGTACTGAAATTCCATCATTTGGCAAACTGAAAATGACCCCACAATTGGATACCTGAGAGAATTTTTTGTTACAGCATAGATCACAAATGACTACTTATTAACTTCTTTATGCCGTTAATTGGCTGCACCCCAAGAAGAACCTAAGCTACTGATTCTAGACTCAATGGATTTTTGTAGTGAGGATGTCAGTTATTAACCTGCCAGATCTCCATCTACTACCCAAATGAGATAAACAATATGAACATTTTTCTAAGATATGTCACATCTTTGCATATTTGTTGATTAAGAAATGTGACTTTTATTTTAACATCTTTATTGGAGTATAATTGCTTTACAAGGGTGCGTTAGTTTCTGCTGTACAACAAAGTGAATCAGCTATACGTATACATATATCCCTATATCCCCTCCCTCTTGCGTCTCCCTCCCACCCTCCCTATCCCACCGCTCTAGGGGGACACAAAGCACCCAGCTGACCTCCCTGTGCTATGCAGCTGCTTCCCACTAGCTATATATTTTACATTTGGTAGTGTATATATGTCCATGCCACTCTCTCACTTCATCCCAGCTAACCCTTCCCCCTCCCTGTGTCCTCAAGTCCTTTCTCTACGTCTGCGTCTTTATTGCTGCCCTGCCCCTAGGTTCGTCAGAACCTCTTTTTTTTTTTTTTTTTTTAGATTCCATATATATGTGTTAGCATACAGTATTTCTTTTTCTCTTTCTGACTTACTTCACTCTGTATGACAGACTCTAGGTCCATCCACCTCACTACAAATAACTCAATTTCATTTCTTTTTATGGCTGAGTCATATTCCATTGTATATATGTGCCACATCTTCTTTATCCATTCATCTGTCGATGAACACTTAGGTTGCTTCCATGTCCGAGCTATTGTAAATAGAGCTGCAATGAACATTGTGTTACATGACTCTCGTTGAATTATGGTTTTCTCAGGGTATATGCCCAGTAGTGCGATTGCTGGGTCGTATGGTAGTTCTATTTTTAGTTTTTTAATGAACCTCCGTACTGTCCTCCATAGTGGCTGTATCAATTTACATTCCCACCAACAGTACAAGAGGGGTCCCTTTTCTCCACACCCTTTCCAGCATTTATTGTTTGTAGATTTTTTGATGATGGCCATTCGGACTGCTGTGAGGTGATACCTCATTGTAGTTTTGATTTGCATTTCTCTAGTGATTAGTGGTATTGAGCATCCTTTCATGTGTTTCTTGGCAGTCTGTATATCTTCTTTGGAGAAATGTCTATTTAGGTCTTCTGCCCATTTTTGGATTGGGTTCTTTGTTTTTTTTGATATTGAGCTGCATGAGCTGCTTGTAAATTTTAGAGATTAATCCTTTGTCAGTTGCTTCATTTGCAAATATTTTCTCCCATTCTGAGGGTTGTCTTTTCGTCTTGTTTATGGTTTCCTTTGCTGTGCAAAAGCTTTTAAGTTTCATAAAGTGTTTTGCCTATGTTTTCCTCTAAAAGTTTTCTAGTGTCTGGCCTTACATTTAGGTCTTTAATCCATTTTGAGTTTATTTTTGTGTGTGGTGTTAGGGAGTGTTCTAATTTCATTCTTTTACATGTAGCTGTCCAGTTTTCCCAGCACCACTTATTGAAGAGGCTGTCTTCTCTCCATTGTATACTCTTGCCTCCTTTATCAAAGATAAGGTGACCATATGTGCGTGGGTTTATCGCTGGGCTTTCTATCCTGTTCCATTGATCACTATTTCTGTTTTTGTGCCAGTACCATACTCTCTTGATTACTGTAGCTTTGTAGTATAGTTGGAAGTCTGGGAGCCTGATTCCTCCTGCTCCATTTTTCTTTCTCAAGATAAGTTTGGCTATTCGGGGTCTTTTGTGTTTCCATACAAATTGTGAAATTTTTTGTTCTAGTTCTGTGAAAAATGCCATTGGTAGTTTAATAGGGATTACGTTGAATCTGTAGATTGCTTTGGGTAGTATTGTCATTTTCACAATGTTGATTCTTCCAATCCAAGAACATGGTATATCTCTCCATCTGTTTGTATCATCTTTAATTTCTTTCATCAGTGTCTGATAGCTTTCTGCATACAGGTCTTTTGTCTCCTTAGGTAGGTTTATTTCTAGGTATTTTATTCTTTTTGTTGCATTGGTAAAAGAGAGTGTTTCCTTAATTTCTCTTTCAGATTTTTCATCATCAGTGTATAGGAATGCAAGAGATTTCTGTGTATTAATTTTTTATCGTGCTACTTTACCAAATTCAGTGATTAGCTCTAGTAGTTCTCTGGTAGCATCTTTAGGATTCTTTATGTATAGTAACATGTCATCTGCAAACAGTGACAGTTTTACTTCTTCTTTTCCGATTTGGATTCCTTTTATTTCTTTTTCTTCTCTGATTGCTGTGGCTAAAACTTCCAAAACTATGTTGAATAATAGTGGTGAGGGTGGGCAACCTTGTCTTGTTCCTGATCATAGAGGAAATGGTTTCAGTTTTTCACCCTTGAGAACGATGTTGGCTATGGGTTTGTCATATATGGCCTTTATTATGTTGAGGTAAGTTCCCTCTATGCCTACTTTCTGGAGGGTTTTTATCATAAATGGCTGTTGAATTTTGTTGAAAGCGTTTTCTGCCCCTATTGAGATGATCATATGGTTTTTCTTCTTTAATTTATTAATATGGTGTGTCACATTGATTGATTTGCATATATTGAAAAATCCTTCCATTCCTGGGATAAACCCCACTTGATCATGGTGTATGATCCTTTTAATGTGCTGTTACATTCTGTTTGCTAGTATTTTGTTGAGGATTTTTGCATCTATGTTCATCAGTGATACTGGCCTGTAGTTTCCTTTTTTTGTGACATCTTTGTCTGGTTTTGGGATTAGGGTGCTGGTGGCCTCGTAGAATGAGTTTGGGAGTGTTCCTTCCTCTGCTATATTTTGGAAGAGTTTGAGAAGGATAGGTCTTAGCTCTACTCTAAATGTTTGATAGAATTGGCCTGTGAAGCCATCTGGTCCTGGGCTTTTGTTTGTTGGAAGACTTTTAATCACAGTCTCAATTTCAGTGCTTGTGATTGGTCTGTTTATATTTTCTATTTCTTCCTGGTTCAGTCTCAGAAGGTTGTGCTTTTTTAAGAATTTGTCCATAAGAAATGTGACATTTAAGCATCTAATTCATGTCACTGAAAGTCAGAATACATGTCACTCACTCAAATTAAGAAATTAAGGAGGCATTAATATTAGATGCTTGAGAAGTATCCCACTACTCCCTTTAGAAACAATGCAGCAGACATATATGCAGAATATTAAATTCTGCATACTCCTCTCCAGTGTGCTTATGTGCATTGTAAAATATAAAATGTAGTAATCCACTCTTGTTTTACAGTTCCTTGAACTCAAGGAACTGTTTATGAGAACTTCAAAATCTTCAGAGTTAAAATTTAAAAGGAAAGTTACATAGAGAGTATTATGGATTAGGTGAGAAACAGTAGCTATGGGTACAATTCATAGCTTAAAAAAGCATGTTTTCATGCAAACATCTAGCAAATTACCAAGGGAAGATAAGTACTGAAAAGTATCTGATCAAGAAGAATAATCTCCTCTAAACAGGAGTGCTTAGTTTTTATTGTTGTCATCATGTTTCCTTTTGTTTTTGAGGAGGTATTAAAATCTGTTAAAATAAATAAAAACAAACACAGAAACCCAGTTATCCATGATTTTGTTTGCATGAATTAGTATGAGAAAAGTAATTACCCAAAAATAAAAGCAGGGTTATTTCTGACATTATCATAGCCCAAGCGTGGTATCTCTTCTGTCTCTATCTCACTGAGAATCTGAGAGCAGCCCAGTGTGGACATTGGAGATACTAATGAAAGGAAAGAGGGACCCTTAAACAAGTCTTAAGACTACCTAAATGTTTTGAAGTCCCCACCCCCAACTTTTTTGGTATTATACCACTTCTCAACTGTATTGCGCCATAGAGAGAAGTAAAACAGGACAGATTTTGCTCTGTCAGTGATTATGAGCAGATTGCCTTGAACAGTCAATAAGATGGTGCCATGGTTTGGAGCACTAGCATCTGAATGATTTCCAACAAACACCTGCTTTGGCTTTGGTTCTCCCAGAAACAAGACCCTACTTCTGGTTGGGAAGTAAGTGCAAGGGAAGAGGGAATGTGAAACAGGGAAGGAGAAGCAGCTAATAAGAAGTTTTCTATTAAGCTGGGCACCCAAGAGGGTGACTGGAGCTTGAACACATGGAAAATTATACGAAGTGGTGCAAAATCACCAGCCTCATACTTATCTTGCCTGAGGATTGAGGGAGCTGGGATATTTATATACCAATGGCTGAAGTAATCATTAGTTGAAGGCTACAACTAGGATCTAAAAATTCCTGGGGCATTTCCAGCTTACCACGGGGTGGGTAGAGCAGACATCCTAGGCTCCTGAAAAAGCTCTTGGACACAGAGAATCAGATACAGGTATTCGGAAGTCAGCAGGAGTTCACTGAAAGATGTGAGTGATACCGGTGGGGACTGAGAATATCAGCTACATACATCTAATCACAGCAATATTTTGAGCCCTGATCAATATATAAGTATTTATTTATTTATAAATTATATAGAAAGATGGGTTATCACTCTCTTATGTATATTATTGTATATATGCACAATTTTTTAAAAGGCTGGGATAAAAATAAATTTTTCCTGCAAGCCAGTGGATTGTCTTGCACAGCTCCTGGAGTGTAGGCACTCCTATATGGAGACCACTGTGCTGGGAGAGAGAAAACGTCCTTTCAGGATCCAAACAATTATGAATTGCACAAAATTAAGGACACTGAGTGGTGACCCCTGGTTCTGGAAAAGTAGGAAGGTACAGTGGGTTTGCATCTGTGTTCAAGATGGAAAAGGATTGAGGCAATTCAGACGCACAGGTTTTGCCATCTAGGTAGATATGAAAACAGACACACTAAATACTGACCAAAAGGGAAGAAAGCATGTATTTCTTCATCCAACAGATATTTATGTAGCATCTGTTTTGGGCTGGGCCCTGTGGTAGCGTGAATCAAACAGATCAGCATCTGCTCACAGGAGCCTCTAATATAGTAACAGGAATTTCAGTGATCTTTGGATCTTGATGGCCATTCTCTTCTATCATTTTTCCTCCTTCTTACCATTACTATTATTAGAAACATACAGGTGATGTTTGATCCCATTTGTTGTAAGGGCCAAGCCTTTTACCATCTTGATCTGTTGCATTTACTAAAATAACGATATTAAAAATGTCTTAAATGTGTAAGCTTTACAACTTACAAAGAACTTGCACACATATTATCTTATTCATATCTCACACAAACTCCTGTTACTATTTCCAAATAATACACGGAGAAGCATGGAATCAGGAGTAAGTGACTTGCTAAGATGCTGCTGGTTATAAATTGTTAGAGCCCTGAGATGAGACTGAAATCCAGGTTTTATGACACAGAAATGTGTACATATGTGTGATTTTATTAATCCATTATAGCCAGATGATAGGAAGAATTGTCGGTAAGTTCGATCGTTCTCTCCTCCTGTAATGAAATGATATTCTTAGTTAAACTTGATTAGATAAATGAAGAGCTGTCTATAATACTTCAGCCTCCCCTTACCAGATCATTGCTCTTGTCATGGCTTTCAACAGGCTCCAGAGTCCTCTCTGTACCATCCAACCCTACTCTTATATCAAAATATGAAAATAATCTTTTACTACTAACATTCATACTATGATCTTTCTTTTAAACTCATCTTCCTATCTATCTATCTATCTATCTATCCACCTATCTTTCTATCCATCTATTTTGTAGCCAGTTGCCAGTAATTAAGAGAATTAGAACCATTTTTAGAAATAATAATTGCTATAAATTTCAGAAGAGATTGGACTTAGATACTACTTCATAAGAAGTGAGAGGTTAACCTACAGTGTCTTCAAAGGGTATGTGCATTTTAATTTTTATCTCTCTAATGGCATGTAACAGACATAACCTCAGTTAAATGCCTCTAAATATTGGAAGCAGAAGGCATACATGTATTTAAACACAGTCCTTCCCTGGTCCTATAAACTCATGTCATACATGCAAGCACTTTCTTTCCCTACACCTTAGTCCAGCCTAGGGCCAATGGCTATGTTTGGAGAAGATGTAACTGCAGGGCTTTGGAACAGCTGGTATGCCCATCTGTGAGGAGCTGAGCAGCACAGCACAAGTAAGCAGGGCAGAAAAGGACTTCAAGGATCCTATGAAATGCAGCCCCAGGGGCACTAGAAGCAGATTACAGGGAGAATGGAGCATCTTAGATTGAGGGGGACTTAGGACAACACTGAATGTGAAAGGACAAATCATAAACAACTAGGCCCTTAAAAGCCAGTTGCAGTTCCAACCCCATGTCAGACTTTACACATGACTATTAACTGGACATCCTTTCTCTGCCGTGTTAAGTATAGATGACAATCACAATCAGAAACATAGTTGAACTTTGAAATTCCACAGCAAGATGTATGTATATATATTTGGCCACCAAGTACACTGTAATATGTTTGTCATACAGCAACCAAAATTTTGTACTCTCTGGACCCTTTTGATAAGGTAGACACAACCTGCAATCTTTTGCTAGTTTCCTTGTTCATTTTTATTTATCAAAAGCAAATGTCCAAGCCCAGGATTAATCTGGAGTCTTGGAGGTACACATCATGGGCAGGAACTTAAAAATGGGCCAGAAATGGAAAACGGATGAAGTAAATTCTGACATAGAAGATAAAGGACAGAAACGAATTTGGGCTAGTGTAGATGTAGGTTGTGTGTTCTCCAACCAACGGTGGTGAAGAAGAGCTCCCTTCACTTTTTGGAGACCTTGCTGGTTTGGAAAGTTCATTGTTCGACACCATGGATCTCCAGGTGGGTCATGTTTAGAGATACACCAACCTGGAGGACTCCATGCTGTTGAGCTGTTCACAAGCAGCGGACACTTCTAACCCCATCTTCTCAGGAATTAAATTGGTGTCTTCCATAATGTACATGCAAATCTGCTTTAAAAAGAAATCTTACTCTTCCCTTTCTCACAAATGGGAATAAACTTCCCACCTCTGCATCAAAATATATGTTATTTTTGTGGATATTATTAAAGCTGTGGTGTCACAATGTACTCTATTAGGATGGAAATAAGCATAGAAGATATATTTTTATAAAAGCTAATTAAAAATAACAGGGGTATAAGTCAAATATTTATTTGTGGATTTTAATTATGTATATAAGGAATTTTAGTAATAGGTCAATCTAGCATATAGAACAATGCATTTTTTTCTAAAATTTGAATTTACTGGACTTAATTGGTATTTAAGTATATTATTCATAAATAATGAAAAAATGTTCCTCACTTTGCAATAAATATATATATTGTATTTATTTCGAATTGGGTAGATGTTTTATATTAATGTTATAAAACTGCCAACATAACTATATTATTGTTATAACACAATAACAATGTTGAAATATTCATTCTTATTTTATTTTAATAAGAATTCTATAAGTCTTTTACCAGTAATATGATATTGGGGTTTGATTTAAGGAAGGTGTTATATATAAAAAATTAAGGAATTTACATTTATCAAATATTTTGTTTTTAATGCATTGGTATTTATATGTATATATAAATATACTCTTATTGGGACTACTATGTGATGTATCGAATTTTAGTTTTCCTAATATTAATATATTTCCAAATTCAGTGACTTTAATTGTCATGATATGTTACTCTTTTAATGTACTATTGAATTACATTTGCTACTATTTTACTAAAGATTTGTGCATTTACACTTATAACTGAGATTGATTTAAAGTTTTAAAAACTCTTTTTTAGTTGTATTTGGCTCATACTTAATATTAGAGTCACACTGATTATATAAAATTAATTAGTAGCTTCCCCTTTTCTCTTATGCCAGTGAAGAATTTATAGAGCATGAAGATTATCAATTCTTCATATGTTCATATGGCCCACTTGTAAAACTTTTAGTATAAAGTTCAAAATTATTTTTTACAAAATTAAAAATATTGATTATAACATTTTTCAAAGGTGTTTGCCTATTTATATTTTATATATCTTCATTAATTAATTTTGGTAAATTATGGATTCCCTATTGATTATCTATTTAATGAAAATACATACAATTTTTATCAAGTAATTGTGCATATGATTCTGGCTTGTAAACTTGACTGTTCTAAATATCTATTATGAATTTTCTTTTTCTTTTTATGACTTTAGTTTTATTTTTCTCAGGTTTTTTGTTAAGGTTTCCTAGAGTTTTGTGAATTTTAATTTTCTTAATTCTATTGGTTTTGATTTTACAATTTATTTCTTATATTATTTTGTTCTAATACCATGAGGATTTTTGTTTCCCTTCTTTTTATAACTTTTTGACTTTGAACACTTAGTTTCATTCTTTTAAAAAATCCTTCTTGTTTAGTATTGAGATCATTTATAACTATGGATTTGTCTCTAATAATTGCTTTGGTCTCATCTAAAAGTTTAAAATATAGTCTAGTTAATAAGAACATGAGCCTAGAAGGAGGAGGGCTTAGGTTTGATTTCTGCACATATTGTGAAAGGAACTTTAACTCACTAAGTGTCTTCAGTTGTAATTTATAGTGAAAATACTTACCTTATAGTGCTTAGCAATATTACATAAGATAATATATTTGTAAGTGTATAGTACAATGACAGCAAAATCAAATGTTCAACACAAATAGTAGTATTTGTTGAAAATTGTGCTTTGGTTTTTCTTTTAACTCAATAATCGCTTTAATTTTTAATATCTAAAGTGTTGAGTATTTGTTGCTTTTGTTGTTCGTATTTAAAATTTTCTTACCCACTTCTAATTTTAATGAATTTTGGTCAGAAATGTGGCCTTATAATATCTATTTTCTGAAATTTTCTCAGTTTTTCAGTTTTGAACTACTTTAATAATTGAAAAGAAAATTGTATTCTTTATTGAAGAGGGCCAGTTATACACACACACATATAAACACATGTTTTATTTATATCCATTCCCCATATTCATTATATTATTCATTTCTTTCTGTTCTTGCTTTAAAAATTTTTTACCTGATTTGTATCTGTATTTGCATTTCTTACAACTATTTATTTTGGTTAAATTCTAATAGGTATTTTTTATACATATTTGAACTTTATACATAATTATTACTACTTTGTTCTGTTTAAAACATTTTACTTGTAATTCTAATTTATATGAAACTAATATTGCTACCCATTTCTTTTACTTTGAGAAACATTTGTCATACTTTTTAAAATCTCTGTACCATTTTGCTCAGGTCAGTTTTTTAAATACCATACAATTAGATTTTATTTATTTTTTGATCCTTGAATATTTGCTTTTAAATTGGTAGTTTAATCATTTCATATTTTTTCTTCTCTCATTTTTTTTCTGCTTTCATTTTATACCTCCTTTATGTTTCATGCCTTCTCTGTCTTTTGCTTTCTGAGCTCTCTCACTCAACATAGTGATTTAAAGAGTATTTATCTGTTTTCAAAATTTAATTTGATCTTAGTTTTACTTTGAAAAGCTATATTTTATCATTATTTTTATGGTAATTATCAAAGCCAAGGATAAAATGTAATATATTTTGAATTAACATGCTTATTCCACACTCAGTTTCAGATCTTTTGTGATATAATGTGAAGATTTAGAGTGAAATTATTGCTATTAAACTTTTGAATTTTTATTATTTATGCATATACATCTATACATGTTTTATTTTATTCCAATATTTTCAATCAGTTGCCTTGTACTGTATAACCACTACTTTACTACTCCTTGTTTCACTGGTTTCTATTGATTATAAGTCCTTGCATAGCAAGATCTCTCTATTTCTAAATTGTTTGTTCTGATTCAATCTCTTGAAAAATGTTAAATACTTAGTTTTGTTTTAATGAACTTACTATTTCTTGAGCCAATACATATCTATGTATATATCTTTCTGCTGCTTTCACACATGAATATCTTAGATACCTATAAAAATCTCAAATCCAAAACTTTCTATCCCTCAAGATTGAAAGTGCTTCTTAACCAGTCCATAATGTGAAGGCAGACCCAACAGCTGCTTCACTTCTCTGGGAGAGAAATGGGATGCTTTGCCTTCATAGAACCTGAGAACTTATCACTATCACTTCACTGGGTGGAAGTTTGTGTGAAATATTCTAAGCTCCTCACTTTGTTTGATATTCCAATTATTAAGAAACACAAAATCAGGGATGTTCTAGCACATTCTAGTTATATTTATAGTCCTACTTTTCATCCTAAATCCCGAATTTTTTCATATCCATAAAAGAGTACTTTTCATATTCTTTTCCATTATGATTTGTTACAGGATATTGAATATAGTTCTGTGCTATACAGTAGGACCTTGTTGTTTATCTATTTTATATATAGTAATTTGTATCTACTAATCCCAAACTCTTAATTTATCCCTCCCCACCCCCTTTCCCCTTTGGTAACCGTAAGTTTGTTTGCTATGTCTGTGAGTCTGTTTCTGTTTTGTAAATAAGTTCATTTGTATCAGTTTTTAGATTCCACATATGTGATAGCATATGGTATTTGTCTTTCTCTTTCTGACTTACTTCACTTAGTATGATAATCTCTAGGTCTATCCATGTTGCCGCAAATGGCATTATTTCATTCTTTTTTATGGTTGAGTAGTGTTCCATTGTATATATGTACCACATCTTTTTTATCCATTCATTTATTGATGGACATTTAGGTTGCTTCCATGTCTTGGCTATTGTAAATAGTGCTGCTATGAACATGGGGTACATGTATCTTTTGGAATTAGAGTTTTCTCCAGATATATGCCAAGGAGTGGAATTGCTGGATCATATGGCAAAGGAGTACATTTTAAAAATGAAATTAAAAGTGCCTGTTGTGCCTCCTTCTTGAGCCTCAAACCAGCCTTGTCACACGCTTGTGTTTTGTACTCCGTCTCAGCCAAAAGTACCTACAAAATAGGCATTACCAGGAAAAGAATAAAAGAGAGAGGGGAAGATCCAAAATTTCCAAGGAAAATATCTTAGTCCTACATTTTTTCAAGTTTTGTAAACCCCTTGTTTTCCATTCCAAAAGTTTCATCTCCTCAGACTATGAAGGTACCATCAGGGATTCGGGAAAGACAAAAAAGAGCTCGCTAGGCAGGATAGAATCCCTCCCTTACCCAGTTTTTCTTGTTTCTTCTACCAATATAATGCTGCCTTTCCATAGTGTTGCTTCCCTATTTCTCCACAAGGAAAAATCTGCTTGACTTCCTTAGAGATGTCACAGAGGATTTACAAAGGAATCACTTGGGATTACCTTTGAAGTATGAATAACAGTTTCCTACTTGGGAAATAGGAAAAGAGCATTTTAGGCATAGAGACTAGGAAAAATTATAGCTACTAAATGCCTGAGGACTTAATATATGCCTGAAATTCTAAGTTCTTTCTGCTCATTATCTCATTTAATTCTCAGAACAATGGTATGAGATTCCAGTTTTAATCATCATCCTTTTAGGGGACAGGATAACTGAGCCTTTAGTAATCTGCTCATGATCAAACATCTAGGAGATTAAAGGGCACCGTTACACGGTGCTTATTCTTCAGTATGGTGCAACACTTCTTCCATGCTTTAGCACTTTTGAACTAAAGGCAAAGTGAGATAGGGCATAAAAATTGTGTTTATTTATCTGAAAATAAATGTATTTTCAGATTGTATTATGATAGCCTTCATAAATTGTTTTTTTAATTTTTTTTTATTTTTTATTTTTTTTCAGGAATAGGATTTAATTTTCTCAGTTCTAATTATGAAGATAAAAGATACCTTAGAACAGGAGCATCATATGCTTAGAGCTTGGGTAGGGGGGTCATCAGTTCAAAAAGCAGCTATTTCCGGCCATCCTTAAGCTGTAAGGCAACACTTCTATTTTAGTCTTCCTTCTTTTTTTTTTTTTCTTTTATCTAGAAAATTGCCAAATTTTATTTATTTATTTTTAACATCTTTATTGGAGTATAACTGCTTTACAATGTTGTGTTAGTTTCTGCTGTATAAAAAAGTGAGTCAGCTATACGTATACATATATCCCCATATCCCTTCCCTCTTGAGTGTCCCTCCCACCCTCCCTATCCCACCCCTCTAGGTGGTCACAAAGCACCGAGCTGGTTTCCCTGTGCTATGCGGCTGCTTCCTACTAGCTATCTATTTTACATTTGGTAGTCTATATATGTCAATGCTACTCTCTCACTTCGACCCAGCTTACCCTTCCCCCTCCCCGTGTCCTCAAGTCCATTCTCTACGTCTGCGTCTTTATTCCTGTCCTGCCCCTAGTTTCTTCAGAACCATTTTTTTATTACTCAGCCATAAAAAGAAGCGAAATTGAGTTATTTGTAGTGAGGTGAATGGACCTAGAGTCTGTCATACAGAGTGAAGTAAGTCAGAAAGAGAAAAATACCGTATGCTAACACATATATATGGAATCTATAAATTGTTTTTTTAAAACAATTGGTGTTAAAGATTTTACAGACCTGTAAATTGGAAAACTGAAGCAGTTGACTAGCAGAGGTGAGGCCCTTTACCCTGATACATTAGGTAGAATAGAGCATTCTGACTAATTAACAGTAAATGAAGAATTTTCATCTCTTTTCTTCTCTTTGACCATAGCAATTATACTTATGTATATTGACTAAATTTTGAATGATCAATTTTTTTTTTCAAAATGAACCAGCCCATCCTGGTCTTCAAAGTGGAATTTTTGACAGAATCAATGTTTATCTGCAAATCTAAGTTGTTTTGTTGATATATATCCTGTGAAAACACAAGCAGAGAATCTATTTTCACTATCTACAAATCTTCATATGTCAGTGAAAGGAAGAGGCAAAACAGATATGAGAGTAGACTGGGAGGATAAAAGATAAGTCTGCACCTCTAATACGTAGGTGAGATTGCCTTAATATACATAGAATTTGAAATGCTAGAGCCACTTTTACTGGCATTGAACAACAGGGAAGTTTTAAAATTATTTTGAATCATGGGTTTTCAAGCTTGCTTTCCCAAAGAGTTGACAAGTCTTTGCCTAGATTTTCCACTTTATTTTTGTGTGTGCTCATTGTGCTAATACATTTAATATGCTGATCAGCCAGGGACACATATGATCCTCACTTAACTTTCATCTCATTGACTCAGGGATTACGCTGGGCTCAATAATTGCTTCCAACTATTCTTACCACTATTACTTTATTCTAATGATGGGGAAGTTGTCAACACTTATGAGGGTGGGGGAAAGGAGAAAATAATAAATGCACACAAGGCGTAGACAGTGTTATTCTCTGACACATACATGGCAAACACATTTATATTTATCAGAGCATGTGTCCTTTTGGGGAGGGGAGGGGATAATAAAAGACAATTTTTACTTATTACAAAGTGCCAGGGCTAAGACTTTTAAAAGATTACTTTACTTAATCCTCATTACAACTCCAGGAGGTAGGTAAAATTTTATGCCCACTTTGTAGATGAGGAAACCAAGGCAAAGAGAATTCAAATAACTTACTCAAGGTTACACAGCTTATAAGTCTTGGTCCTGGGATTTGAATGCAAAAAAATTTATCTGCAGAGTTCAGGTTGATAAGTATGCTAAATTGCATCCCAAGATCTTCCCCATGTATATCTATGCAAGCACAACACATATGTACACATATACATACACATGCAGAACAAACACATTCTTGAAACTCACACTCTTCAAGCACATCTGCCAAGAGTCTCATACACAAACTTACTCGAGTATACTTTTAGAGGCATTTTCTTCTTTAATTCACACACACATTTATACCTATTTCTCATGTAACTGACACAAATCTATACAAATATGCATGGATAAGCAACCATTTTTGTTAGAGAAATGCTGACTTTAAGGTACTGAAATCATCTTGTACTAGATCATTTGCAGAGTATAACCAACAATAGGTGAAAGAAGTGTTATTTGATGAATAAATTTCCCCTTCAAGATAAAATGACACACACACACACACACTCCAAGAGTAGTTGGGTGAGTAATGGTGTGTGCCAAATTGAGGGGTTGGGTTGGGGCTAGGGCTAGGGGAGCATGTAAGTAGGAAAGAGCAAAGACAACATTGCATTCAGAATATCTAGGTAATTCAAGCAAAGAGCTCCCCCTCTAATCATTTTGTTCTTCATATTTAAAGTATTGTCCAGTTATGCATATAGTGTCATGGCTCAATAAATACTCAATAAATATTAATTAGCTATGATTTTGATTTGCATAATAAACATATACATATTGATTCTTTTAGTGCATTCTAGGTCTGCATGACCTTAACGCTTCCTTATTTTCTGAGAGTTTGAATTGAAGCCAAGTAGTTATATCAAAATCAGACAGGATTTTGAATCATCTTTCAGAACTTTAAGGTCCTTATATGAAAGCACCAAATGCCTTATTGGCTCAGTTTTTTACACCTGTCACCTTTGTTAGAAACGAAGACTGCGAATCTCTTTTCATCACTGAGATTCCCAGAATAAAACCTTTCGTGTTTACTAAAGGAGGACAAAGAAAGGAACATGATTGGAGGTGTGTGGGTACTTACGCACCATTAAACCTACCTGCTGTCACTCTCTCCTCTCACCTTTCAACGGCATGTTCCCATCTTTGAAAACCTGAACCTGGCTCTTTTATTATTGTTACTATTTTTCTGTGCTACTGATGTTTTGTAGTGATGAGTAGTTCCTAACTCCTGACTGACTTAGGTTTTGGTGTGGTTAATTAAAGTTAAGTGGTGTGTGTGTGTATGTATGGGAATGAGAGAGAGGATGCCAAATGAAATCATTCAAATTATTGTCACTCAGTTGTCATTCGGATTGATGTGTTTTTAATTTAGTTTTTTCTTAATAATTTAGTTGTTCCAATATACAAATTCTATTCCTGAGTAGTGGAGCTGACATTTCAAGATTTCTGTCACTTCCAGAGAAAACATTAGTTATTTCTGATCGATCCCATCCAAATAGCCTTAGTTTAAGTGTAAGTAACAGAACCAACAACCCTACTGCACAATGATGCTAAATTATTCATTTGGGAAGTGAGTTGTTTTTATTCAGCAAATGAAATGTTGGGTTTTAGCAATGGTATGGATTAAAAATTAACGTTTTGTCACTTCACATATCATCATACTTGAACATATAATACCTAATAATATATCTAATATAATATCTTAGATTGATAGTTTCTTAAACACAATAGCAGCAAAATCAACAACAAAAATGCAAAGGTAACATTTAGTACATAAAAAGTATGTAGTGTTATGATTCAGTTTAATTTGTTTTTGTTTTTCTCTATACGGATTATGGTATTCTAATCAATATAGATTAGAAAAAGTCTTAAGGCAGCTTTTTACATATTCTGTGGACAAAGAGGGTCTGCTCTTTCAATAGATCCCCCTGAATTTTCAATGGCTACCCATTAAAGTCTTCCATTTCATTCTTACATATTAAATATCTATCCCTATAGACAGTGTTTTCAAAAAATAAAATAAGAATAATAGACTAATGGTGATTTTTCATTTTCTTTGGAATAATTTCTTTGTTACAATTTGTCTTTGCACTAAAAATGTGATTAAAACATAGATTCTAATTTTTATTATTTTCTATGAGATGCTCTTTATAGGAAAAAACATTTTTTAATATCAAAAAAAGATAATTAAATGATTCTGACCCTCTTCTCCCTTAGTAACATTGTGGTTTTCTTTATGGTTTAAATATTTACTTCTTTAATATTGGATGCTGTCAAAGAATTAAATAGTTATTGCTTGACTTACTCCCTCCTTCTAAATATATTCAATTCAACAAATATTTTTTGAGCACATACCACAAGTAGCTTAGATTCTCTATTGTGTTTCCATCAATTTCTGACATGTTTTACCAGTAATTTATGGACAATGATATTTAAAGAACAAAAATCTGAAGGGTTTCCTTCTTTATAATAAAGAAGGAATAAATGACAGTAGATCTATCTTTAACCTTAGTCACTTGCAATGTTGTGTACTCGAGTGAGAAAAAGAAGTGGAATTATATTTATTGCTTGTTAATTTCCAAGTATGCTCAAGGAAATGGCCCTTTACTGACCCATGTGTACCACAGCAGTGAACAAATATTGCTCTTAGAGATATACAGAAAATAAATCCTGCTCCCTATCCTGAAGGAACTCAACCCCCATGCCCTCTTCCTGTCATCCTTTCAGTGTACTCTCTTCATCACACTCAACAGTACTGTCACTCTACATCGGTGGGAACAACTACCAAGTACATGTAGGTCTCCTCTTTCTCATCAAGAGGTAGCGAAGCTAAAACCTGAACCCAGGACGTCTGACTCTTGACATAGCTTATTGGTTGGTAAAACCTTTACCAACTAAAGTATTGTTATTTTTAATGACAAATAAGACCAGAGTCTAAGTTATCCCATGGAAATACCGTATTAATTTTGAGAAGATAACTGAAACAGATAAATATTTGCCATTACCACCACAAAGCTGCTAATTGACTTTAAATAAATTTAATACCAACATACATAACATTAATTTATCTTTGCCTTAGTTTCATCCTTTGTGAAATGGGATAATATAAGGATACCTATCTCACAGGATTGCTGTGGAGGATAAGTGAGATGATCTTCCAAAGAGCTTGCTGTGATGCCTGGCACATGATAAGCCTCAAGAAGTTATTATATTATTGTTACTATAATTTTATTTAGTTCATTACTATTAGGTAGAAATAAAAGAGGAAAAAAACACAGAAAGCAACTGGAAATTGATTTTTATATATTAATTTATAATAAATATTTAATTAATATATTTTAGTACATTAAACTCCTTACAAAATGTCTAACTTAATGAGTATTCAATATCTATCCAAGTACTTTCATAATATAAAAGACTATTCTATTAATTTATATGATAAATATTTTTTAAGAACCTTCTTTGTGGCTGGCATCTTTCTGAATGAAAGATTTAGGATAAAAATAAGTTATGTTTTAGCCTATTTATTATTCACGTGGCAGAGTATCAGTTTTCTGTTTCTGCCAGAAGAAGTTGTTTAAAGGAATAATTTTCCAAAGCAAAAAAAAAAGTCTTTGGAAATCTTGCTGAAGTCATCTCTCAGTTTCTGGAGGAGGTCTCTAGAGCACATTTGTCTATTTTTGAGGAGATATTCCTTCTCAGCTGATGCCCACAGCAAATAGAGCTGAACTGTCTCTGCCTTCCAAGACTGGAAACCTGTAACATAATGTAACTTTGCTGAAGACTGATAACCAACTACCATTTCTATGTGTGTATTAAGTGCTTATAACTTTAGTGACATTTAATTTTCAGAACAGTGCTATGAAGTGGGTGTTATTTTTAAAAGATAATGAAGCTGAAGAGAAATGACAAAACGTGTGGCTATCAGATCTGGGAATCTGACTGCAAATGCTTTTCTTTTTCCAATATAGTCTACTGCCCACTTTAGGCTTATTTCCCAAAACTCATGTCAAAATACAGAAACTATTTCTATCTGGATTGGTAGCACAACGTGCCAAGAACAAGGCCTACTGTTCATTCATTATCTGGTCCTTCATTAAATGCCATTTGACATTTTGAATGAAAAGTGTCAACATTATGGCAAAAGATCACACAAACAATACAAGTGAAACATGACTTGAACTTCTTTCCTCTCATGCCTAAATTTCTTATCTTGCATCAGGATTCCAAAAATACACTTCCAATTGCTTACCTCTGCTTCCTTTTATTTCATTTCATTATTGTTCCAATTGTTAGTCTCATTCCTGGTTCATGCACTTTTTCTCAACTGATTATGCAATCCCTGAAGTGGCAACCTCAGACTCATCTACCTTCCAGTTGATTGCAAAGGAGTCATAAAACACATCTAAGGAAAGGTTATATTTGGAGGAAAAACAATTACAGCTTTCATTTGTTACTGCATATTATAGTGGTTAGTAAAAGAATAAACAGTCAGTCTGCTTATTTTAGAAAGGCAGAGCAGGGCTCTTTGGAGAGTGCTAGAAGGCTTTCACATTGGGTCCCCACCTGGGAATGACTTCACCTCTTCCTTGTCTGAAAGTAGGATCATGTAGGATCATCATGACCTGCACCTGGAGCAGATCATGAAAGGAATCAGAACAGACTCCAGTAAAATACAGAAAGAAAAAGAGGCAGAATTATACAGGAGAAGGAACATGGTTTTTGCTGATTCAAGCACTCCCTTGATGGTGTGTTGGATGGCTTTAATAAGCAGTGGATTTTTGAGCCTCAGTTTCCTCATTTGTGAAATAGAAATATTAAGCGAAGTTACCTTATCTCCCATACAGAACTATTGTAGGGGAACAAAAGAGATAATGCAAATGACAGGTTTTGGTAAACTGTAAGTTACTGCCAAACATTTGTTATTATAATGAAATAGACTCTGCTGAGTGAATGGCAAATTAAGTCCTTGGGTACATTCAGTTCTTTTTAGATAATGGCCGATTTCTTTTCAGAACAGAATTAAGCTCCTATGTGATCCCCTAGTGGACTAGAGGGAGGGGTTGGTTAATACACCCGCCAAAACGTCCATACTAAATCCAGAGCATGACTTATGGACCTTTTAAGAGTTAGCATCATTAATGAACTTACAGACTTCTACTACAATGCTCACATCATTCCTCTAAGAAATGCACTTGGGGAGAAAAGAGTTATATTTGGGAAGAGAGAGGTATAGCTATTGCAAGCCTCCTTTTTATAGTTTAGAGAAAGTAGAATACAAGGAGAAATGCCTTAGTAAAGTTATATTACTTGAGTAAAGCCGCAAAGTACGTTCATGCATTATCAATCTTAGGTTCAATGGGATTAATTAATAAAGGCTATGCATGCACACCATAAGATTAGTTTACTGAATAATTCACGGAGAAAAGTCTGTTCAATTTTCAAGTGCTGACACTATAATGAATCATTGACGTGACTAATTTACCTTCCCTGAATTGACTGATAGGTTTTAAATTGAAGTGATCAGTAATTTGGGCATATTGATCACATTTCATGTCACGTATGTATATTTTTAAGAAACCCAAAGACTTTTGAAGGACTGGAACATGTTTTTCTTTACAGGGAGACTGAGGAATCTCATAACGGTTCAGTTGGAATTTCTTCTTTACATCCACATGTGTCAACAAGTTCCAAATGCTGGTCACAACTGATAAGTTGAAAGAGAAAATCATGTTGGTAGTGATATGCAAAATTCTCGGGAGCTCAGGTAGGAAGGCTGACAGAGAAATGCCTACTATTATTCTTTGTGACAGAATTCTCGTCCACATTGCCAATGACTAGCCTCAGTGAATTCAGTACAGCATGACACCAAACAGTAGAAAATGTGGCAAGCACAACTATGTTTTCCAAATCAGGAGACATTTTGGCAAGAAGAAACTTTTTTTTTTTTTTTGGTGGTCCCCTGAGATAGTCTAAAATGTGTATTGGAGAATCACATTTTGTTACTTAGAAGTAGAAGCCAGGAAGAGTTACATGTATTCTAATGACTGTGTCGTATTCATCTTTGTATGAGTTCTGTCCATCTCCAAGCCTGGCCCGTGTAGGTGCTTTTATACAGTTGCTGAATTAATTGAGTAATGATCTTAAAAAAATAGGGTAGTGGATGATGTAATCAGTGAGGTATAGGTCCTATTTACAGGAAACATTGCTGTATTCTTTTCACTATTTCATCTGCATTAGGTACCTCTTATTAGGAAGAGTGTTGTTCTAACGTTCCTCTTAGACCACCTCTGTAATTGCCATCTTAGTTTTCATATCAGAATTATTATTATTGGGAGTGGTGTAAGCACATAAATTCAATCTGATTTGCCTTCTTCAGCATCGCAATTTGAGAAACAGCTGCATCACTTTGAAATGAAATTTTATCTTAGAAAGAAGAATAAATGAAAATAAGAACACATTTTACTAGCCTTGCTTATATTTCTTCATCTGTTTTCTAATCCTCATTTTATTTTATTTATTAATTTTTTTAACATCTTTATTGGAGTATAACTGGCTTCACGATGGTGTGCTAGTTTCTGCTCTATAACAAAGTGAATCAGCTATACATACACATATATCCCCATATCGCCTCCCTCTTGCATCTCCCTCCCACCCACCCTATCCCACCCCTCTAGGTGGTCACAAAGCACCGATCAGCTTGGTGCTTTCTAATCCTCATTTTAGACACTCTTATGATTCTCTGTAGAGAAGCATTCACTCTATAATGGGTCTGTCCAGGACTTCATTGAAGAAAAAAAAATTTTCAGATATTTAAAGTGTCTCATCTAAAATGTGCCCTCATGATATGGATTCTGGGGACCATAATACCTAGTTCAGTTGAAGGTTTAATTTATGGCTATTCCCTTTCTGTCCTTTTCTTTGAGTGGGTATTGCAACATTTTAAGTTCTCACAATATTTTCTTTCTTATTTTTTTTTCTTCTATGTGCACATTCCACTTTAAAGTTTATCTTTTCCTCACCTTTTTCCCTTTTATTTATCTATCCACTTTCTCCTTAGAGGTTCATTTTTTAAAATTTTCCTCACTTTTAACATTATAGCATATAATGTACCTGTGTTTTTATAAACAACCACTGAAAATGCTATTTACTATATTATTATATTTATTATATTATGTAAGGATCTTCATATAAAGACACAAAAGGTAAGCTCCTTTTGCAATTCAGGATTAAGAGAAATTAACATTTCATTGTATTTTCCCTCCCGCCGCAACCAGTAAATGCGTGCATATATGTGTGTAGTTTCTTTAGCTCTCAGAAAGCTGAAGTTGAGAGCCATGTTTTGATTTCCATTTAAGAAGTTTTCTTTATTACAGATTTCCTATGTACCACTTATGCCTCCTTTTTCATGACTCCTATTCCTTTGACCCTGTTATTGATGGCTCTATAATATGTCTTTAGTTTATTTATTTATTTATTTATTTATTTATTGCCTAAGCCCTGCGGGCTCTTTCATAAATTTTTTATTTTATTTTATTTTACTTTATTTTTAACATCTTTGATTGGAGTATTATTGCTTTAAAATGGTGCGTTAGTTTCTGCTTTATAACAAAGTGAATCAGCTACATATACATATATCCCCATATCTCTTCCCTCTTCCGTGTCCCTCCCACCCTCCCTATCCCACTCCTCTAGGGGGACACAAAGCACCCAGCTGATCTCCCTGTGCTACGCGGCTGCTTCCCACTAGCTATATATTTTACCTTTGGTAGTGTATATATATGTCCCTGCCACTCTCTCACTTCGTCCCAGCTTACCCTTCCTCCTCCCCGTGTCCTCAACGCCATTCTCTACGTCTACATCTTTATTCCTGTCCTGCCCCTAGGTTCTTCATAATCATTTTTTATTTTTTTTTACATTCCATATATATGTGTTAGCATATGGTATATGTTTTTCTCTTTCTGACTTACTTCACTCTGTATGACAGACTCTAGGTCCATCCACCTCACTACAAATAACTCAATTTCATTTCTTTTTATGGCTGAGCAATATTCCATTGTATATATGTGCCACATCTTTTTTATCCATTCATCTGTCGATGGACACTTAGGTTGATTCCATGTCCTGGCTATTGTAAATAGTGCTGCAATGAACATTGTGGTACATGACTCTTTTTGAATTATGGTTTTCTCAGGGTACATGACCAGTAGAGGGATTGCTGGGTCGTATGGTAGTTCTATTTTTAGTTTTTTAAGGAACCTCCATACTGTTCTCCATAGTGGCTGTATCAATTTACATTCCCACCAACAGTGCAAGAGGGTTCCCTTTTCTCCATACCCTCTCCAGCATTTATTGTTTGTAGATTTCTTGATGATGGCCATTCTGACTGCTGTGAGGTGATACCTCATTGTAGTTTTGATTTGCATTTCTCAAATGATTAGTGATGTTGAGCATCCTTTAACGTGTTTGTTGGCAATATGTATATCTTCTTTGGAGAAAAGTGTGTTTAGGTCTTCTGCCCATTTTTGGATTGGACTGTTTCTTTTTTGATACTGAGCTGCATGAGCTGCTTGTATATTTTGGAGATTAATCCTTTGTCAGTTGCTTCATTTGCAAATATTTTCTCCCATTCCGAGGGTTGTCTTTTCGTCTTGTTTATGCTTTCCTTTGCTGTGCAAAAGCTTTGAAGTTTCATTAGGTCCCATTAGTTTATTTTTGGTTTTATTTCCCTTTCTCTAGGAGGTGGGTCAAAAAGGGTCTTGCTGTGATTTATGTCATAGAGTGTTCTGCCAATGTTTTCCTCTAAGAGTTTGATAGTATCTGGCCTTACATTTAGGTCTTTAATCCATTTTGAGTTTATTTTTGTGTATCGTGTTAGGGAGTGTTCTAATTTCATTCTTTTACATGTAGCTGTCCAGTTTTCCCAGCACCACTTATTGAAGAGACTGTCTTTTCTCCATTGTATACTCTTGCCTCCTTTATCAAAAAGAAGGTGACCATATGTGGCTGGGTTTATCTCTGGACTTTCTATCCTGTTCCATTGACCTATATTTCTGTCTTTGTGCCAGTACCATACTCTCTTAATTACAGTAGCTTTGTAGTATAGTCTGAAGTCAGGGAGCCTGATTCCTCCAGCTCCATTTTTCGTTCTCAAGATTGCTTTGGCCATTCGGGGTCTTCTGTGTTTCCATACAAATTGTGAAATTTTTTGTTCTAGTTCTGTGAAAAATGCCAGTGGTAGTTTGATAGGGATTGCATTGACTCTGTAGATTGCTTTGGGTAGTATAGTCATTTTCACAATGTTGATTCTCCCATTTCAAGAACATAGTATATATCTCCATCTGTTTTTATCATCTTTAATTTCTTTCATCAGTGCCTTATACTTTTCTGCATACATGTCTTTTGTCTCCTTAGGTAGGTTTATTCCTAGGTATTTCATTCTTTTTGTTGCAATGGTGAATAGGAGTGTCTCCTTAATTTCTCTTTCAGATTTTTCATCATTAGTGTATAGGAATGCAAGAGATTTCTGTGTATTAATTTTGTATCTTACTACTTTACCAAATTCATTGATTAGCTCTAGTAGTTTTCTGGTAGCATCTTTAGGATTCTCTATTTATAGTATCATGTCATCTGCAAACAATGACAGCTTTAACTCTTCTTTTCCGATTTGGATTCCTTTTATTTCTTTTTCTTCTTTGATTGCTGTGAATAAAACTTCCAAAACTACGTTGAATAATAGTGGTGACAGTGGGCAACCTTGTCTTGTTCCTGATCTTAGAGGAAATGGTTCCAGTTTTTCACCATTGAGAACGATGTTGGCAGTGGGTTTGTCATATATGGCCTTTATTATGCTGAGGTAAGTTCCCCTATGCCTACTTTCTGCAGGGTTTTTATCATAAATCAGTGTTGAATTTTCTTGAAAGCTTTTTCTGCATCTATTGAGATGGTCATTTGGTTTTTCTCCTTCAATTTGTTAATATGGTGTATCACATTGATTGATTTGCGTATATTGAAGAATCCTTGCATTCCTGGGGTAAACCCCACTTGATCATGGTGTATGATCCTTTTAATGTGCTGCTGGATTCTGTTTGCTAGTATTTTGTTGAGGATTTTTGCAACTATGTTCATCAGTGATATTGGCTGATAGTTTTCTTTCTTTGTGACATCTTTGTCTGGTTTTGGTATCAGGGTGATGGTGGCCTCGTAGAATGAGTTTGGGAGTGTTCCTCCCTCTGCTATATTTTGGAACAGTTTGAGAAGGATAGGTGTTCACTCTTCTCTAAATGTTTGGTAGAATTGGCCTGTGAAGCCATCTGGTCCTGGGCTTTTGTTTTTGGAAGATTTTTCATCACAGTTTCAATTTCAGTGCTTGTGATTGGTCTGTTTATATTTTCTATGTCTTCCTGGTTCAGTCTTGGAAGGTTGTTCTTTCCTAAGAATTTGTCCATTTCTTCCAGATTGTCCATTTTATTCGCATATAGTTGCTTGTAGTAATCTCTCATGATCCTTTGTATTTCTGCAGTGTCAGTTGTTACTTCTTTTTCATTTCTAATTCTATTCATTTGAGTCTTCTCCCTTTTTTCTTGATGAGTCTGCCTAATGTTTTATCAATTTTGTTTACCTTCTCAAAGACCCAGCTTTTAGCTTTATTGATCTTTGCTATTGTTTCCTTCATTTTTTTTCATTTATTTCTGATCTGATCTTTATGATTTCTTTCCTTCTGCTAACTTTGGGGGGCTTTTTGTTCCTCTCTCTCTGATTGCTTTAGGTGTAAGGTTAGGTTGTTTATTTGAGACTTTTCTTGTTTCTTGAGGTAGGATTGTATTGCTATAAACTTCCCTCTTAGAACTTCTTTTGCTGCATCCCATAGGTTTTGGCTCATGTGTTTTCATTGTCATTTGTTTCTAGGTATTTTTTGATTTTCTCTTTGATTTATTCAGTGATCTCTCAGTTACTAACTAGTGTATTGTTTAGCCTCCATTTGTTTTTACTTTTACAGAATTTTTCCTGTAAATGATATCTAGTCTCATAGCATTGTGGTTGGAAAAGATACTTGATACGATTTCAATTTTATTAAATTTACCAAGGCTTGATTTGTGACCCAAGATATGATCTATCCTGAAGAATGTTCCATGAGCACTTGAGAAGAAATTGTATTCTGTTGTTTTTGGATGGAATGTCCTATAAATATCAATTAAGTCCATCTTGTTTAATGTATCAATGAAAGCTTGTATTGCCTTATTTATTTTCATTTTTGATGATCTGTCCATTGGTGAAAGTGGGGTGTTAAAGTCCCCTACTATGATTGTGTTACTGTCGATTTCCTCTTTTATGGTTGCTAGCATTTGCCTTATGTATTGAGGTGCTCCTATATTGGGTGCATAAATATTTACAATTGTTGTATCTTCTTCTTGGATTGATCCCTTGATCACTATGTAGTGTCCTTCTTGTCTCTTTTAATAGTCTTTATTTTAAAGTCTATTTTGTCTGATGTGAGAATTGCTACTCCAACTTTCTTTTTATTTCCATTTGCATGGAATACCTTTTTCCATCCCCTCACTTTCAGTCTGTATGTTCCCCTAGGTCTGAAGTGGGTCTCTTGTAGACTGCATATATACGGGTCTTGTTTTGTAACCATTCAGCCAGTCTATGTCTTTTGGTGGGAGCATTTAATCCATTTACATTTAAGGTTATTATCGATATGTATGTTCCTATTACCATTTTCTTAATTGTTTTGGGTTTGCTTTTGTAGGTGTTTTCCTTCTCTTGTGTTTCCTGCCTAGAAAAATTCCTTTGGCATTTGTTGTAAAGGTGGTTTGGTGGTGCTGAATTCTCTTAGCTTTTGCTTGTCTGTAAAGGTTTAAAGTTCTCCATCAAATCTGAATGAGGTCCTTGCTGGGTAGAGTAATCTTGGTTGTAGGTTTTTCCCTTTCATCACTTTAAATATGTCCTGCCACTCCCTTCTGGCTTGCAGAGTTTCTGCTGAAAAATCAGCTGTTAACCTTATGGGGATTCCCTTGTATGTTATTTGTTGTTTTTCCCTTGCTGCTTTTAATATTTTTTCTTTGTATTTAATTTTTGATCATTTGATTAATATGTGTCTTGGCATGTTTCTCCTTGGATTTATCCTGTATGGGACTCTCTGTGCTTCCTGGACTTGAGTGATATTTCCTTTCCCATGTTAGGGAAGTTTTCAACTATAATCTCTTCAAATATTTTCTCAGTCCCTTTCTTTTTCTCGTCTTCTTCTGGGACCCCTATAATTTGAATGTTGGTGCGTTTAGTGTTGTTCCAGAGGTCTCTGAGACTGTCCTCAATTCTTTTCATTCCTTTGTCTTTATTCTGCTCTGCAGTAGTTATTTCCACTATTTTATCTTACAGGTCACTTATCTGTTTTTCTGACTCAGTTATTCTGCTATTGATTCCTTCTAGAGAATTTTTAATTTCATTTATTGTGTTGTTCTTCATTGTTTTTTTGCTCTTTAGTTCTTCTAGGTCCTTGTAAAAGGTTTTTTGTATTTTCTCCATTCTATTTCCAAGATTTTGGATCATCTTTACTACCATTACTCTGAATTCTTTTTCTGGTAGACTGCCTATTCCCTCTTCATTTGTTTGGTCTGGTGGGTTTTTACCTTGCTCCTTCATGTGCTGTGTGTTTCTCTGTCTTCTCATTTTGCCTAACTTACTGGGTTTGTGGTCTCTTTTCCGTAGGCTGCAAGTTCGTAGTTCCAGTTGTTTTTGGTGTCTGCCCCCAGTGGCTAAGGTTGGTTCAGTGGGTTGTGTAGGCTTCCTGGTTGAGGGGACTGGTGCCTGTGTTCTGGTGGATGAGCCTGGATCTTGTCTTTCTGGTGAGCAGGACCGCGTCCAGGTGTGTGTTTTGGGGTGTCTGTTACCTTATTATGATTTTATGCAGCCTGTCTACTAATGGGTGGGTTTGTGCTCCTGTCTTGCTAGTTGTTTGGCATAGAGTGTCCAGCACTGTAGCTTGCTGGTCATTGAGTGGAGCTGGGTCTTAGCATTGAGATGGAGTTCTCTGGAAGAGCTTTCGCCGTTTGATATTACATGGAGCCGTGAGGTCTCTGGTGGACCAATGTCCTGAACTCGGCTCTCCCACCTCAGAGATACAGGCCTGAAACGCAGCCGGAGCACCTAGACCCTGTCAGCCACACGGCTCAGAAGAAAAGGGAGAAAGAAAGAAAGGAAGGGAGGGAGGGAAGGAGGGAGGGAAGGAAGGAAGGAAGGAAAGAAGGAAGGAAGGAAGGAAGAGAGAAAGAAAGAAAGATTAAAATAAAATAAAGTTACTAAAATAAAATATAAAAAAATAATTATTAAAAATAAAAAAATTAAAATGTAATTAAAAAAAAGAAAGAAAGAAGAGAGACACCAAACCAGAAAACAAATCCACCAATGATAACAAGTGCTAAAAGCAATACTAAAAACAATAATAATAATAAAACAGCGGACAGAGAGAACCCTAGGATAAATGGTAAAAGCAAAGCTATACAGACAAAAGCACACAAAGAAGCATACAGATGCCCACTCACAAAAGGAGAAAAAGGAAAAATATATATATATCGTTGCTCCCAAAGTCCACCTCCTCAATTTTGGGATGGTTCGTTGTCTATTCAGGTATTCCACAGATGCAGGTACATCAAGTTGATTGTGGAGATTGAATCCGCTGCTCCTGAGGCTGCTGGGAGAGATTTCCCTTTCTCTTCTTTGTTCGCACAGCTGCCGGGGTTCAGCTTTGGATTTGGCCCCGCCTCTGCATGTAGGTCGCCTGAGGGCGTCTGTTCTTCGCTCAGACAGGACGGGGTTAAAGGAGCAGCTGCTTCGGGGGCTCTGGCTCCCTCAGGCCGGGGGAAAGGAAGGGTACGGATGCGGGGCGAGCCTGCGGCGGCAGAGGCCGGCGTGACGTTGCAGCAGCCTGAGGTGCACCGTGTGTTCTCCCGGGGAAGTTGTCCCTGGATCACGGGACCCTGGCAGTGGCGGGCTGCACAGGCTCCCGGGAGGGGCGGTGTGGAAAGTGACCTGTGCTTGCACACGGGCTTCTTGGTGGCGGCAGCAGCAGCCTTAGCGTCTCATGCCCATCTCTGGGGTCCGCGCTGATCGCCGCGGCTCGTGCCCGTCTCTGGAGCTCGTTTAGGTGGTGCTCTGAATCCCCTCTCCTCGCGCACCAGGAAACAAAGAGGCAAGAAAAAGTCTCTTGCCTGTTCGGCAGCTGCAGACTTTTTCCCGGACTCCCTCCCGGCTAGCTGTGGTGCGCTAACCCCTTCAGGCTGTGTTCACGCCTCCAGCCCCAGTCCTCTCCCTGTGATCCGACCGAAGCCCGAGCCTCAGCTCCCAGCCCCGCCCGCCCGGGTGGCTGAGCAGACAAGCCTCTCGGGCTGGTGAGTGCTGCTCGGCACCGATCCTCCGTGCGGGAATCTCTCCGCTTTGCCCTCCGCACCCCTGTGGCTGTGCTCTCCTCCGTGGCTCCAAAGCTTCCCCCCTCCGCCACCTGCAGTCTCTGCCCGAGAAGGGGCTTCCTAGTGTGTGGAAACCTTTCCTCCTTCACAGCTCCCTCCCATTGGTGCAGGTTCCGTCCCTATTCTTTTGTCTCTGTTATTTCTTTTTTCTTTTACCCTACCCAGGTACGGGGGGAGTTTCTTGCCTTTTGGGAAGTCTGAGGTCTTCTGCCAGCATTCAGTAGGTGTTCTGTAGGAGTTGTTCCACGTGTAGATGTATTTCTGATGTCTTTGTGGGGAGGAACGTGATCTCCACGTCTTACTCCTCCACCATCTTGAACGTCTCTCCTGCCTTTAGTTTATTATAAAACCTCACAACGTCCTTTTCAGAAAGAAGTATATTATGAATTTTAAAAGAATACATGATAACTTCTACATACAACTATATCATATTCACTATTTTTAACTTTCCTCATTTTTCTTTGCTTCCTTTTGTACTTTTTTAGGTTTGTCCACTTATTATCTGCTTGTCTTCCTCTTTTCTTACATCCCTTTTCTCCTCTTTTCCTGACTTGAGTGTTCAAATCTTCTCTCTGTTCAACATTAGTCACCAGATTCCTAATTTCCTTATCTTTTCCTATGACCTGATATGGAGAAATAATGTGTGAGTAATCAACTTTATGTATCTCTTCACCTCCTATGGGTTCATAATAATGTGAGAACATACTGCTGCTTAACCCATTGAAAGGAGAGGCTGTCTGCTGGCTGTCCACAGTCTCAGAGTTATAAAGGGGTCCTGAGAGATTAGTTGGTTGTGTCCTCTATGGTTCCACTCTGCATTACCAAATCCTCAGAGCTATTTTGCACAGTTTACCACCTTTCACAAGGAGAGAGTGAGGTAGACAAGCATGGATGGTAGATTGCTGATAGCTTACACCATAGCTAAAGTACAGTCTTAAGCATAAATGCCAATTGTGAATCAATGTCACCATCTTCCTAGAAAATACAGGAAGAGCCTAGGAAAAGCTGTGATACAGGATTAAAATTTTTTTTTCCATCTCATTTTCCCATTTAGAACCTTTCTCCCTTCATAATAGCTAAGTTAGCCAGTAAGATCTGGGTTGTTAGCCTTAGGGAGGAGGTGAGATCCAGCCTAAAAGAGGCAAGTGGAGTCATATTGGATATGGACATTTTGGTTTCTTCTCCTGGAGTCTTAAACGTGTGCATAATCTACCTAGTGGATAACCCATCATAGAGAAGAGGCAATCAACTTGAAAATTCACTAGAAGTGGATATATAACATATCAGGCCTTTGTTTTAGAGTAACTGTGATTTATGCTGAGAAAGTAGAAGAGAAAGCTTTTAAGAAATGGGGGAAATGAATGAAGGAAACAAGAAACAGAAAGATCCAACATGTGCTTAGGGAATAAAGTGCCTTGTTTTTCCAAACAAATTATAAACCACTGAAGCTGGGCACTGTTCACCTTAAATCTTTATGTCCTTCAGTTTCTTGGAAGAGTTTATGAGCAAATGAATTAAATTACTAACACCTCAGGAGAGACAGAAAGTTGAAATTCACTACTTCAGCTCATGCATTATGCCCTCTATGTAACATATAGATATTTGAAACAATTTTGACCTAAAAATTACTAGCTACTAATTTCTTCATTGTTTCATTCTTTTTAATAGTAAAGAGCAATAAAATGTTAGGTTATTAAACTTTAAGATTATACTGAAATTCTAAGATTTATATACTACCTTTTAGAATTTATACCCCCATGTTCATCCATCTCACTGCTGTTATCTTTAAACTTTCATGCTCATAAAGTGGGGTTTGTAATCATGTGGTGAATATCTTCCCCTGAAGTGAGTTTTGACGTTGTCAACAAGAAGGTTGATTCTCAAGGCTGGTGTTATAGAGAAATTTCCAGCAGTCCAGTGATATATCTTTCTGTGGGAACTTCATGACCCTGTCCTTCATTCCTGGTCAGTAGGAAGCTGACAATTTAAATCAGATACCATGGGAAAGGTATCTTAGCAACACTCACAGCCCACTTCATTGCTACTGCTTCTTCAGGTATGGATAGTTTTCATTGGTGGTGGTTCCTCTTAGGGAGAGCCGCACACTGAGGTCCCCTAATGTCATTGCATAATTAGATATGAATATGAGAAAATCATGCTTAATGGTTTCTTACAAAATGGAAATCTGGGTGTATCTAGAGCAATAGCTGTTACTAATGGTCCAAATACTTTTCCCAGGCAATGAACATTTATAACTTTTGTGCAGCTAGCTATTTCTGAAGTGCAATGTGGCAGAAAGAAGTTGGCCATTTCCTCTATATTATGCTGAATGGATAACCTTTTGAAGACCCTTAGGACATGTCATAACATTTTATTTTGCCTGTTCTCAGTTCAAAGCACTGTATAAAATCAATCATTTGTCCAGCATTACTGGGGGAAAAAGTTGTTTCTGTAGGTGAATTTCCAAACAATGGGAGTATACTCCTTTAAATTTAAAATTTTGAAATAGGATCGTTATAGGAACAAGATGCTTTTATTAAAACTTTCAATTGGGTAGAAATACTTCTTTAAATGTTATACATTCCCCTATATTTTAAGGGTCTAATGAACATGGTTTATCTAAATTAAAAATCATTATTAGAAAGACCAGTTAGTGTGAATAGATTATCTCAAGTCTCACATTCATATCCGAAATGAAGTTATTGTACTCTTTCTAACTTGCAAATCCCATCAAGTCATCCTCTTGCATAGAATCATTCAATAATCTCCATTACCTGTAGGATAAGTCCATTTTCTAATAAGGTCTTCAAAATTATATCTCTTCTTACCGGTCCAGTTTGTTCTCTCTCTCTCTCTCCTCACCCATAAATTCTGTAACCCTGTGAAACCATGTACAGTTTCCCCAGTGGACCACAGGGTTGCCATTGGTGCTCCACTTTTTCAGAAAGCCCTGTCTCTCCATTTCTACCTGGTGATCACTCAACTGTCATGATTCTGTTTTGTTTCACCTCCCGGACTAAGCTTTTCCTGACCCTTTGCCCTCTTCCACTCATTACTTTGGCCCTTCCAGCCCTATTGTGTCCTACATATACTTCAGTCATGGAAGTCATCAATCTCTGGGTTGCTTATTTGTCTGGCTATTTAACTCCTGGTGACTTATTCATCTTTTTTGTATTCCTCAGTAACTGGGTTTCCTAATACTTCACACATGCTTATAGGATCAGTGAAAGCAATGCAGTGAAGCTCCCAGGGAATTCAGAGACATGTGGGGCTCCTTGCCCCTAACTAAATGACCCCAGCTATTCTGATAGTTGTGTATTCTGTGACTGACTTTTATGGGTTTTTTCATCTTTTCCCATTTTATCAGGTCCTCATCAGTTCTTGCTGCTGTCAAGGTATACCCTAAGCTAAGTAACTGTGTACCCTTATCTAAGCTACTGAAGCCTTCTGTACCTCAGTTTCTTCCTTTTATAGTTATTAGTAAAATAAATTGGGCTTGCAAACAAAGTGATTAATTAGTTGACCACCAATGTTTGCAAGTGAATCAGACTTTGGACTTAAATGAGATTTCACATCCATTTGCGGAACTTGAGAATATAGTGCATTCATAATCTCTATGGTAAGTGGAGCTCATCATCTCCACATTGTAAATCCATACTGACCACATCTGTGAGGCTCTACATAACATTTCAAAACTTCAGCTTAGAACTTTTCTGGGGTAGATGCTGCTCCCCAGGAGCTGTTGACCTGTTGCCTTTTGCCCTTTTATAGACTAGGATACTCTCCCATCATACCCTAAACCCTGAGCATGTATAAACTACATTTGCATATTAATCATTTGGGGAAAAAAGTATAGTCACTTTAAATCCACCACACTGTAGATCCCTGTCATTTTTTCTCAAAGCCCAAGCTGGAATACCCTTTCCTGACTCAGCTTTCCCTGTGCCCTCAAACTCATGGCACTTGGTGTTTCCTCTTCGCAGACACAAACGTCTCGTCTACCCACGTTTGCCAAAACTTTCCACCATCTCCTCCACACTTCTCTTTTCTGTCATGGACAAATTTCCTTCTGCACAGCTTCTTCCCTGAAAACCTCCTGATCTTAACTGACATCTTTCCTACCAATCCCAGGTTACCCTGTCTCCTTCAATGATGTTTCCACACCTGGTTCACAGTCTTTATCTCCACTTCAAGTCTTCCTGACATCCTGGGTGGCTTTCATGTCCATCCATCTACTAACAGTCTCTCCGTCCCTTCTCCTCATTGTCTCTAACGAGGTTTGCCTTCACCCATCTCATTTACCCAAACCCAGAAGACTGTCATCATCTGAAACTGCCCCATGACCACTTTAAATTCTGAATTCAAGCACTCCACTTTCTTTCTACAACTTCTTATCCTTAGAGCTCTCTTATTCCAGTTACATGCACTCCTCAGTATTGTAAGGACCTTCAAAACATTGCCCCTCTAACTTAACCGTATTGTCAGCTTCCTCCTCCCTGCAGTGGCTTAAGTCCACAACCCATCACTTCAGTACTCTGTTATTACTTCAAATCACTTTCCCCACTGCCTCCTAGACTAGGACACACTCCCATCATACCCTAAACTTTCTCCCATTCAGAAAATTCCTTTTTGTAGTAAAAGGAAGTCTGCCTTCTCTGATGCTATATTTTGCCCTCCAAGTTGTGTCTTGGAAATGTCCCCTCCATGAATATTGGGGCCACTAAAAGCCATGACCTCCAGCCTCCACTGGGCCCTCAGAGATGCTCACAGGTCTTGTTTCCAGATCAGTGCTATCTGTTCTATACTCTCCTAAACTTCATTTGCTCGAGCAGCAACTTTGATGTCTCCGCTTTCTTCCCTTCAGCACATCTCATCAATCAGAAATCCTATGATTTCTACCTCACAAACAATGTTCTCAAATCTGTCTGCATGTGGCAAGGCCACTACCTTAGTTCAGTGCCACACCATATTTCCTCTTGATTATTGTAAGAACATTTTTTTAACCAGGCTACCTCTCTGACCCTGCTCTTCTTCACATGCTAACTAGTGTGACCACTTGACAATGCAAATCTGTCCACTGGTTTAAAGATGTTCTTCTTGTACCTCTTAGTAAAAAGCCAAAGCTTCTTTATGTAACATTCAGTATCCCGTGGGATCTCCTGCCTTGGCTTATTATCCTGGTTTATGTCTTTCCACCCTCTCTCCATCTACACACTCTCCATCTACAGTTCCTTCATATTCCTGCCCTCCCTGAACTCTACGGCCATCATGATCTGGACTCTCTCTGTATCCTGCCTACCCCCCGTTACTCCCTCTGACAGGTTTGGGTAATGGCAATTTATCTTTCAATTGTTGATTTTGATGTCATTCCTCTGGGATGCAATCCTTGACTCCCTCTTCAGCAACTGAGAGCAATTAGAGTTTTACTGGCACGCCATTCTCATTACCAAAGGCCCTGTATGTTGAGTTGTTTCTTCTTTCCTTACATTTATGCTGAGGTTTATAGCTTGACAGAAGACCGTTTGGGGATTCTTTGTTTGTTTGTTTGATTGATTTTTAGAAAAAAATACACTTTGCAAAGGGATGAGAGAAAGTGACTTTCTCAAATACTTGCCAAATCCTCTGAGCCTCAACTTACTTATCTGTTGAATGGAGATTATAATAGGATGTGTGCAGAAGAATTGCATGACCAAGTGACTAATGTCATATATTAAATACCTGGAAAATATTAATCCTTAAATAAATTTTAATCACAATATCATTTTGTAAATTTAGCAGAGGAGAGGGTTTTTAGGTCATTATTGCAAATCTGATCCAGATTTTATGTAAGATGTTTCCTTTAAGTGATCTACCCACCCATCTGGCAACCACAGGGAAAATAACTAATGCTTCTAACAAAAACAGAGGTCATAAATGATTAAAAAAGACACTCAGGCAAGTTACCATTTTTTTCTACCGTGAGCAGTAAAGATGTGAAATATCCAAGCCAGAATTTGAGTTATTGTGATCACAATGGTCATGACATAGACTGTAAGCTCTTCACCCTGTCTCAAGCATGTGCTCCTCGCTATGTCTACACAAACTGATTGGATGAGTCAGGGGTGAAAATACCTCGTCAGTCAAGCAATTGATGAGTTGTTTCAATCTAATCTGTTGTTTACCTTCTTTTAGCCAAAGTTAGGCACTGAGGGATGAGTGGCTTCTTAGAAAGAACTGGTCATGAACATAGACTCAACACAAAGAGATTGCATTGCATTAATGAACCCCCAAAGCTACATGGTACAACCTATGTGCCAGTATCTCAATGAGCACGTGCGTATACCATGTATCCTAATGATATTTTCACTAGTGTTGCAGATGGCTCTCTAATGTTTTTACTAAAAAATGCTTTCATAATTTAAGAAACAAAATAAAAGGAATTGCATTTTTTTTTTTTTTTTTTTGTATTCTCATCTGCAAATAAGTAGGTTACAAGTAATTTCCCACCTGGTAACCTGAATACAAGGTTCCTAAGGGAAAACTGTGTGGGTGTGTGGTGTGTATACACATTATTTCTAAGATCTTTTAGAATTCTGCCCCATTGATACTCTGGGAAAAGTCTAGGTTGGCAATTACTTTACATGTTGGGATAAGTTATCATAACATCATAGATTTATTAATGGAATAAACCCAAACATTTATGTCGGCAGACTCCCTACATGATGTGGAAATCCCCTCAGCCAACTCTGACCTGGTCATTCACGCCATGCTTGACACTTCCAATGCAGTTTCACTTCTACTCATGTTCTGCTCCAGACAACTCTAATTGTCATGAAGCTTCTTTTTACGGAAAGCTGATTTTGTTTTTCATAGATTCCATCTTTCTGCTGTGGTTCCACCTTCTGGAGTAACACAGAGTATTTGAGAAAAAGTATTAATATTTCACTTATTCTTCTCCAAAACCAGCTTCTGTAATTGTACCAACTCTGTCACAGTTTTATAATCACTTGTTCACTCATCCATTCAGCCACCATTGATCAAGCTTTTATTAAATATAGGGTATTGTGCGTGAAACTATAAGGGATATAAAGATACATAAGACATGATCCCTTCCTTCAAGTAACTAATACACAGCTATTTGTTAATGTTCATCTTAAAATGTGGTGGGCTGTATGGAACATAAGTCTCCAGAAGTAAGTGTTCTGAAGAATGAAGACTACAATGAGACCACTATTTCTCATGCTCTGAACTCCATACTTTTATTAATGCAGTCTGTGTTTGTGTTGGCCTTATCATAGCTGTGTCTTATTGGGTTTCTGGTCAAATAAAAACTCAAGTCTCTATCTCAGTTAGCTGACCTAGGTGCTATTTATAAATTATGTCTAACTCCTCAGGTGTTATTAGCCCCATGTTACATAGAGGAATTTAAGACTCAGTAAAGTTATATATCAGTGCTCAAGGTCACAGACCAATTAAGTGATGAGTAAAAGAAGGTTTAACTTCCCAGTGAGTATATTAATTGATGACTCTTATTTTTCTCCCCAAAAGTAGAACAATCTGAAAGCATAAACAGCTTCAAAAAAGTTAAAAGTTAGTAGATCCATGATAGGAAATAGGAGTGTTTTGAGATATAGTCTCTTATGATTCTCCAAAATCTCCTAAGTATGGCAGGATTCCTCCATCGACTGGGTATTAGGAAGTTAATCATTGGCATTTCCTGTAGCCGCAGAAATATTCAGGGCTTTTTATCTAAGGCAGCTCTTGCTTCACTTGCAGGACTCCTTGTCTTTGGCTCATTGCATCCCCTTTTCCTCTCTTGATTACATGCCTGACATTGAATATTTCCTTATCATGACTTAAAACCTTTTCTGACTTCCTCCATACTGCTGCTTGCCAGATGTGGTTACACCTTCTATTCGCCTCTTGGGAGGAAATTGTCTACAATTTTTAAATTCCGATTCTAGGCTTTGATCTGGTTCTTCTAGCCCCTACTTACAATTCAACTCTCATGTATTCAGTGCATATTTTTTTTCACATCTTTACTGGAGTATAATTGCTTTACAACGTTGTGTTAGTTTCTGCTGTACAACAAAGTGAATCAGCTATATGTATACGTATATCCCATATCCCCTCCCTCTTGAGCCTCCCTCCCACCCTCCCTATCCCATCCCTCTAAGTCGTCACAAAGCATCGTGTTCAACGTGTATTTTTGAGCACCTACCAAGTGTCAGGCAGGAGTAGACCTCTGCTCATGGACAGGTAAAGTTATATATATTTTGGTGCCAGTATCTGGGATGGGGTGCTGTGCAGTTGCTGTCCCAGTGTGAAAATTCATGCTTTCTATCCCATCACATAAATCTATCTTTATAACGGTCAGATCTTGGACTTTACACATTTGAGTTTTTCTAACTAGATGTTAAGGTAAATAAGTTAAATAAGGAACCCCATTATTCCAAGTCTCTTGACTGAGACAGTGAAGTTCAAATTGCTTATGAAAGTTGTAACATGAAACATTTCAAAGGAGGTGATGGGAATGGATGGTATGAAAGAAATTAGCTATTTGTGGTAAAGAATTGAGTCCCAGGAGTCTGTTGTACCTGCCTCCATTCCTCTGCAGACTTTAGTTTGTACTCTGCTGAGAGCATCCAGGAACAAGGCAGTTAGAGCGTTTGCAATGCCTCCTGATGGTGTTCCTGCTGCAGCTGTCAGATGTATGGAGACATAATTGATGAAATTCTATTTATACCCAGGGATAAACTTAGAAAACCAAGCCATGCTTCCTAAACTAGCAAGTTTAGTGGATCCCCTTGCCGCTGCAGTCTCGACCATCCAAGTGAAAACAATACACATTTTCTGTTTGCGTTAAAGTCACTAATTGGTTCACACCTTTGAATATGTTACTAGTGTAACAGGAGGGCAGCTTCTGATGTCAGAAAGTGTGAGTTCAAATTTTGGCTCACATATTAAGGAATATAATCTTTAATCTCGAGCAAGCTTATCAACTCGAGTAGTTTATCAACTACTTCATTAGTAAAATAAGAATAATAAACAGTGCCCACTTTATGGTGTTGGTAGTGAGGATTAAATAAACCACATTGTATCAAGCTCTTAAAACAGTGACTACATACACAGTAAGCACTCAAAATTAGTTGTTATTTTTATTCTCATTATTATTATTTTACCTCTAATTCAGACAGAGGAATGGGTGGTGCACCAGAAAGTGCTCTGGACTGGGAGCCAAAACACCTGGGTTATAATCTCAGGTGTGCTACTAGCAACTATGTGACTGTATGAGCTCGGACAAGTCATTGAACTTCTCCAAGCCTCAGTTTCTTCGTGTGCAAAATGGGTGTATGTGGGGGGAATGTTACAATGTTTTAAATGCTAAGGTTTCTTTTAGAACCAAAAGTGATCATCATCACCATGTGTTGATGGGCCCTTAGATAATACAGCTTAAAAATGAAGACAAATATTATTGAGGAAATTATATTCTTAAAGACTCCTCAGGAAGCATGAAGGCCTTTAGGAAATACTTATGTCAGAATATACAAATTATAGAATAAGTAACCCTGTAATGCCTCACCTATGGACAGCATTTCCAAAGTAATGTTTTCACTGAAGTAACGAACTATTTGAAGTCAGTGTGGAAACAAGATCAATAGAGTTGTGTTTCTCAGGGGAGTCAGGTACACCCTCATTGTCATTCTCATCACTAGTAGAACATTTAAATACAAGAATAAGAGTGGAAATTCTTAAATTCTGTGCAGAGAATTTCATCATGTCACAGGATCTTACTTTAAGTTGGTTAATCCTAGAAAGTAGGCTCATGATATAGACCCTGAAAATAGAATTATAAATGTTGGGGTATTTCTCCAATATGCTACAGTGCCTGTGGTACAAGGATTCCTATTCGTCTAAGTAGAAATCAGGCTTTACGTAATGTACCCCAGGTCTTTTCCCAGAAACAAAACTGTTTCTTGTTCTATGGTGTTGGTAGACAGAACCTTATACCACAGAACAGATCAAGAAAGGGAGAAACAAATGTGTGAGAATAAGAAAACATTAGCCAAGGAAGAAGAAGGAAAAGGAGAAAGAAAACATGGCTGTCAGTTGCTATAATTGTGATAAACTTGAGGTCAAATCCCAGTTTGCTGGCTGTGTGACCTTGGGTAATTTATTTACTCTCTTTGAGCTTTATGGTTCCAAAGAGTAGGTTGAGGGTAATAATATCTTTGTTGGATTTTAAAGTCAAGGAAATATGGAAAGTAGCATAGAGACCAGAAAGTAGTAGATGTTCAATAGCTCGTAGTGATTATTTTCTGAATGTTGAGGGGGGTTGCATATCCCAAACTATGTTGATCCTGGAGCATGGTCACATGCTTCTTAATTCTTCAAAACATAAGAGGAAACAATGTTCCTAATATTCACACACTTTACTTGTATTCATTGCAAATAATGGAAATGATTGACTGAGTTAGCAGTGCGGCTATTCCAGCTGCTATTTCTTTCTAAATGAGATTATTTAGTAAATATTCTTCAGAGAAGAATTCCCTCATGATTTCAAGACGGTATAGCAAAGGAGCTGCAGCTATACCGTTGTTGACAATGTTATATATTGGGAAGAGCCCGTAACTTTGAATCAGATATTTTGTTTGAATGGCAGCTAAACCATTTATTGGCTTCTGTTTCAGGGGTAAAACATTTAACCTCTGAGAATAAGATTATGTAACTTGAGATGGGAATGGAAACAAGAATAGTGCCTATCTCAAAGGGCTTCTGTGAGAATGGAATACAGATGTATGTGGATATATTTCTTGAGGGAGTAAAGCACTGTAAACACTGATGTTGATTCTCAGCTATGTCTGATCTAGGACCACAAGGAAAGGAACTCCCCCTCTCCTTAGATTCTATTGTTTCCTGGTATACAGGATGAGGTGAAGCACACCTCTTTCTTCTTTATGAACTGTTTTTTCTCCTAGCACGTGACACCAAATGTTCGTGGGGTTTTTTTTGCCACACCAACCAATTCTCCAACTCTCCGGATACTGAATGGGTGTCCTACAAGTCAAGTCAATTCTGACACTAACTACCCGTAGTTAGTGTAGACCCCACAGGTTAAGGGCTTAGTCTCACAAGACTTCCTCCCCCTTAAGATGCCAGTCTCAAGTCCTGGACCTCCTGTACTTCTGAGCTGGCTGTAAATCAGAGTTCCCATGACCCCCTCCTCAGGCTCAGTAATTTGCTATAGTAACTCAGAATTTAGGGAGAGACTTTACCTACTATTACTGGCTTATTATAAAGTATATAATAAAGGATACAAATGAACAGCCAGATGAAGAGGTACATAGGGTGAGGTCAAGAAGGATCCCAAGCACAGAAGCTTCTGTTCCTGTAGAGTTGAAGTAGGCCACCCTCCTAGCATGTGAATGCATTCATCAACCCAGAAGCTCCTCATACTCTGTCGTTTAGAGTTTTTTAAGAACGGTTTCTTCACATAGGCATGATTGAATATTAACTCAATTTCCAGTCCCTCTCCTCTCTCTAAACGTTGGGGGTGGGGGACTTCTAATTATTTTGTCTTTCTGGGTACCAACCCCCAGCCTGAAGCTATCTACGCACCCACCAAGAGTTGCCTCTTTGGAACAAAAGATGCTTCTATCACCTATATCACTTAGAAAATTCCAAGGTTTTTAGAATTCTTGTGCTAGGAACCAGAACAAAGACCAACACTGTATTTCCTATTATATCACAGTATATCATTTTCCATGATCAATAGAAGTATAGAGCCTTTAGTAATTTTACCTTTTTTCCCTGCCAACTTGTTCTATGGAAGCAGCTTCAAATTTGCTAATTGAATTAAGCCAAACTTGTTAATTTTTTCAGCTTTATTGAGATGAAAATCAAAACCACAGTGAGCTATCACCTCACACCTGTTAGAATGGCTACTGTCAAAAAGACAAGAGATAAATATTTGGTGAGGATGTGGAGGGAAGGAAACCCTTGTTTCCTTGTGCCCTGTTGGTGGGAATGTAAATTGGTGCAGCCACTATGGAAAACATTATGAAGCCTCCAAACTTCTTAATTTTGAACCAAATTAAAACCATTAGAACTCTCTCTTTGCCTCCAAAAGCACAATAGTTTTTCTGAATAGAGCATGAAGAAATGTATATTTTGCCTCTTAATTTTTGACATAGCTATTTACCTGAGAAGGAAGTTATTTGTTCTGCCTCAACCCACCCATATTTTCACTGCTAACTCAAGAAAGCTGGAAGAAATAAAGATATATAGTAGCCACCTCCTTACCTCTACCAGGTTCCAGGGTTCTCACCTTTATCAGGTTCCAAGTTCCTTCAGGAAATTCAGGCCCTGGAAAGAAGAGGGAGCCCCACTTTTGACCACTCCTTTATTTCCTCTCTCCTTCTTGCCACTTTCAGACTTATCTCTCTCAGACCAGAGCTTCCATGTGGATGGGAGATGATAACCTATGAGTTAATTGAACAATGAAACCCTGAATCATAGAGGGAAAAAGGTACTCATGGAGAAGGTAAATAATTGTGGAGCTGAGGAACAGAGCAAGTTGGGGGAGGAGTAGAATACTTGGTATTCTGTTTTCAAATAGTGGAAATATACGTGTCTGCTTATTGAGATAAAAAGATTACTAATTAGAAGTAATGAAACTCCAAGTTAACAAAGACAAAAATAGAGTGAATAAAATATCCATTAAGTCAGCAAAAAGAAAGAAGGTAAAGAAGAAACCACATAGGAGAATAAGTAATAATCATACTAAATGGGAAAATTAATAGCAAGTCTGTTAGTCATTACACTAAATATAAATGGACTGAATGTTCCATTAAATGACAGAGATTGTCAAATAGTATTTTAAAAGAAAGCTCAATATATGCTACATGTAAGAAACAATTAGAACAAAGAAATAAAGAATGGTTGATGGTAGAGAATGGGCACCTGTGGTAGTAGTGATAATCTAGCTGAATTTTAATTTCTTAAGAGTTATTTCTGTTCATATACCATAGATTTAAAGGAATACAACCATACTATCTGGTTTGTAGATTTTTCTAAACTATATGTTTCATATTTTGCATTAATTTATTTACTCTTTTATTCAACAAATAAATAGTGACTTCTGCCATTCAGTGACAAAACTGCATATTGTGGCTAATCAAGGACTTTATTTTGTCAGTATAGAAGATATTTGTGATTGGTCAGGTTCTCAAATCACTGCAACTTTTCCTCCTTGTCTACTACTCTGGCTGATAGGTGGAGCTGCAATCTATTTGTTTCAGTTGATGTGAATTTTTATGTGGCATTCCCATTGCCTGTTCTTTTTTGCACTAGCCATCCTCGAAAATTTTATATTAAACATAAGTTAAGAGTCTGAAATGCATTTTGAATGAGAAGGGGCATTATTAATTCAGTAATTAAAATTCTAGATTATTTGCTAGTTGCTTTCTTTATATCATTTTTAACTTTAGGACTATAATTTCCTTTTGGTATTATTTAGCCATTGTTCTTTGCTGAATTGCCATATGGGTGTGCCAGCAGTAAAGTTTCCAAAATGATCTTATCGTGCTTCAACTTCATCTGGGGTCTAGTTGGAAATGCAGATGCTTAGGCCCCAAAACTTCTGAATCATAATCTACATTTTAATTGGATTCTCAGCTTATTTGTTCACACATTAAATTTGAGAGACACTTTTCTAGGAGATTTTTTTTTTTGGCTGATATATTAATTCTTCAACTAAAATTATCATTTGTTACACAATAAAAAATAATGCCCAGATAGGTCTTTATTCAATATTCCCACTTTATTTTATCTGTAGGCGTCTTGAGATTTAATAGGGTGTTCAGTCACAAGAATTGTCTTATCCTAAATTTTCTGGTACAATTATCTCTTTATTTACATTACTAAGGTTATTTTAATTTTTTCTCGGTTTCAGTGGCTTAGATATGTGCATGGTTAACGCTTGTAAACATCTTCAGAACCTTTTTGGAAGTTGGCATAAATAACAAATAGAAAATTCAAAACTGTGTCTTTTCTGATAAGAGAATTTAAGTATGTTGGGAAGTGACAATACTTTAGCTTTCAATTCAGTTGAACTACTTTGGGCACAAAGACAGAAAGGAATTTTTGTTCCAGCAAATGCACAGCAGGAATAGCTGAAACCTAGAGAGAGATAATGCACTAAGTATAGCAGTTAAGTGATAAAGACTTTGATTCCTAAAGTGGCAAGCTCTAAGCATCAAAGCTGTGGGAGCAGCTTAAGGCAGCGACTAGAAATGGCATGGATCTCCTGGAGTTATGAAGATGCCTTTGGGTACCATCAGAGAGGAGGCCGAGTGAGGTATATCCTAAAGGGACAGATAATTATGATTGGTGACAGTTGATTGTAAATCATTCAAAGTACCATATTGTACTAAGATACTAAATCCAAAGATCTTTTTGAAATTACTTCCTGTTTCCCTATAATGTTGTGCACTCCTGGATACTCCTGTTTTTTCCCCTTTTACTTTGCAGACCTGACTTACATGGTCCAGACTTGCCTCCTTGACCTGATCCTTTGAAGATTGCAGTTTTTTCCTTAACTACTTAAATGTCTTGCTTCAATTTTCACTTCCAGAGAAGTGACTGAGAAATACATTTCAAGTCCAGACATCCAGATCCCAAAACAAGAATATCCTGGATACACCTAAAATTCAAACAAAAAACAAACAAACATAATGCTTAGCCCTACATACAAGACTTTTAAGTTGTGTTCTGTAGGGTAATCTGGTTCTTTTAGGGTTGCCTCAGGAGCCCCCAGAGAGGACAAGGGGATCGAGCTGCTGAGATTTTTGGAGGAGCTCTCTCATCAATTTTATATATTGGTGTTTTATGTAGGTTTCATTTGATAAAATAATAGTAATAATAACCATAAAAATAATAAGCTGCTTTAAAATTTACATTACTGATGTTACAGAAATAAAAAAGACTATAAAAGAATACAATGAACAATTTTATGTTAACAAGTGAGTTAACATAGGTAAAAATCCTAGAAACACACAAACTAATGAAAATGACTCAAGAAGAAATAGAAGATTGAATTTGTAAATTTAAAACTCCCCACAGAGAAAAGCCAGGCCCAGATGATCTCACTGGTGAATTCTACCAAATGTTTAAAAGGAGAATTAACACCAATTCTTTACCAACTCAGAAAAAAACAGAAATGGAGAGAACACTGTCCAACCCTTTCTATGAGGTTAGTATTATCCTGACACCAAAACCAGACAAAGACATAACAAGAAAACTATGGACTGATACCTATTATGAATATAGACACAAAAATTCTCCACAAAATACTAGCAGCTGAATCCAAAAACATATAAAAATGATCACACATCATGACCGAGTGAGATTTGTCTCAGATTTGCAAGATTCGTTTAACATCTAAAAAATCAGCTAATGTAGTACACCTTATCAAAACAATGAACCACACAAAATACACATGATTATCTCAATAAACAACAGAAAAAACATTTGACTAAATCCAACATCCCTTCAGGATAAACACTTAACAAAGTAGGAATACAAGGGAAAGCCCTCAACCTGATAAAGGGTATCTATGAAATAACACATGTAACATTAAACTTAATAGTGAAAAACTAAATGTTTTCTCCCTAATATCAGGAACAAAACAAGGATGTCCACTTCTATTCAACATTGTATGAGAAGTTCTGGCAAGGACAATTTGGCAAGAAAAAAAGATATCCAATTGTAAAGGAAGAATTATCACTGTTTAGAGCTGACATGATCTTTATATAGAAAATCATAAGAAAAACTATTATATCTAATAAGTGAGTTAAGCAAGGTTGCAGGACACAAGGCCAATACATACCAAAAATTGTATTTCTATACACTCACAATGAAAAATCTGAGATGAAATTAGGAAAACAATCCATTCACAATAAGATCAAAAATAACAAAACACTCAGAAACATATTTAACAAAAGTGCAAAATTTGTACTGTGAAAACTACAAAACATAGTTGAAATAAATGAAGGAAGGCCTAAATAATTGAGAAGATAGCCCATGGTCATTTATCAGAAGACTTAATATTGTTAAGATGGCAATACTCTCCAAATTGATCTACTGCTTCAAAATAATCTCTATCAAAATTCCAGATGTCTTTTTGCAGAAACTTCTTTTTGCAGAAGTTAACAAGGTAATCTTAAAATTCATATGGAATTTCAAGGGGACCCAGAATAGCCAAAACAATATTGGAAAAGGAAAGCGTATTTGAAGGACTCATTCTTTCCTATTTCAAAATGTACTAGAAAACTAAAGTAGTCAAGACAATAAACAAATGAAGATAAACAAATAGATTAATGGGAGTACATTTTTGTGACCTTGGGTTAGGCAAGAGTTTCTAGATATGACACACACAAATCCATTTCTACTATTTTCTCAAGGCCCAAGTCTTCATTTCTTATCTCTATCATCCTGTTGGCACTTAAGCTGTATAGTCTAGAGTTGGGAAATGTCTTACATTTATACGCCAGACTCCTTAACTCAGTGGTTCTCATCCTTGAACATTGGAATCATTGAGAAACTTCAAAAAAATACTCGTTAGGTCTCACACTCAGAGCATCTGGTTTCATCGGTATGGGGTACACACTGGGCCTCAAAATATTCTAAAAATTCTCCAAGTGATTTTAATATGCAGTCAAGTTTGAGAAACTTATCCTAAGTGAATAGAAAATTCCTTATGACTAAGGCTTGCTTTATGATTCATCACATCCCCAGCACTTAGTACAATACCTAAAATGAAAAAGATGCTTAGTTAATCATTGCTGAGCAAGAATTCTTTTATTACAATTCTTTACCTATGTTCTTCCTACATTTATTTCTCAAAGAAATAGAAATGATCAGATTTAAAGTTTTGAAAAAAAATTATGTTGACATAAAATTAGGTCAGATATTTTGGCCTTGTATTACTTTCCTGAATCCATTAATAGGAAGAACTGAACAACCACAGTTCTGTCCACACTGGAGGCACCACTGGACATTGGTTACATGATCCAGATTGGAGACATCATCATTGTTACTGGACATAACTGGCTTAGAGGTCATGCCTGACTCTGTAAACTTCCCCCCCGCCCATGCTATGCAATATAGAAATAGGAACACACAGAAATAACACTTGTCTTTGAAGAGCTTGCAGTCTAGTAAAAGAGATAGAACTCAATGAGCCGGCTATCTGGTGCCATTCCATTTCAGAAATGATATACTTAACATTAGAAATGTTTTTAAATATCAGGAATGAAAGCAGATGCCCACTATCATCACAGTTGCTTTGACAATAAATGGAGGTCGTGACCAGCATATTGAACAAGAAAACAGAAATTAGAAGAATAAAGTTTAGAAAGGAGTAACTAAAACTGTCATTATTTACAAATGATGTGACCTTTTTATGTAGAAAACCAAGACAATCTCCAAGTAAATTATTAGAAATAATAGACTAGTTTATTAATATGCAAAAAGGAAATTGCCTTACTATGCCCTAGCCACAAATAATCAGAAAATATAACTGCACAAAGGACATTATTTACTATAGTATCAGAGATTATTGATAGCCTTGAAATAAATATAAAAAATAGTTTCACTTGAACAGGTAAATCATTAAAACTGTAAGAGGCATTAATGATCTAAATAAATAGAGATTAGATTTATATTCAAGGTTAGGGAGACAGAATTTTAAAGATATCAGTTCTCCCTTAATTGTGCTTTAGATTCAGTGAAATTCTAATTAAAATCTCTAATAGGAATTTTCATGGAACTTTATAAGCAAATTCTAAAATTTCCATGGAGGAATAAAGAGCCAGGGAAACTGAAGATTTTTGTTCTACCAAATATTAAGACTTATGAATTTATATTAATTAAAGCCCTGTACCTCTATGCAAGGATAAACAAATTGGCCCAAAGAATAAAATAGAGACCTCAGAAACAGACCTGTATATAGATAAATAGATGATAGATACATAGATAGATAGATACATAGATAGATAGATACATAGATAGATAGATAGATAGATAGATAGATAGATAGATAGATAGAAAACTATTTTCTTCCGTAAAGCATACAGCATCAATTACAAAATGAGGGGTTAAACGAGGTACTCAGTGGAGTAGGTGCATAGTAGCCCTGATGTGAAACAGTAGATTAGATAACTTGACATTAAATGGAATTTGATTAAATAGTAGGTAGTATCAGGCAACTGAAAACTTAATGGTGAGGTTTAAACAAGCATAAAGAAAATCAACTACAGGGGCTGAGATTTACACATTGACTTTGTATTGAACTCTGAATTGTCCTCTCAGAGAGCAGCTGTTCCCATTGAGTCTGAAGTCTTTTGGGGGGCTGTTCCAGAGTGTTCTGTTTTCTTAGGTGACCCCACTCTGCAATTCTCTTTTACTTTTATCAGGTTAAATTAAACTGAAGGCAGGGAGCCATCTTCAAGCTCATAACATCTATTGTTATTTTAATCAAAAAGGAGAACTACTGCTTTAAGATATGCTCATGTATCCGTGGAAGTGTTCATATCCTCAGAGAATACGGTGGATTTAGCTAGATTTGGACAGGGAACAGCTTATTTCCTCTTCATTTAAACACCAGTCCTCTGGAAACTTTGTCTTCCCAGAGAAGGCAGAATGGATCTAACTCAAAGTCAGAGCCTCCACCATTAACCCTCAGTGATATTTAACATTAAAAAATATTTACCCTATAATTGTCATTGCCTTAGCACCCCTACTCTTCCACTAGGAGGCTCTCTTATTTGTAACTCTTTTTTTTTTTTTTTTTTTTAATTTATTTATGGCTGTGTTGGGTCTTCATTTCTGTGCGAGGGCTTTCTCTAGTTGCGGCAAGCGGGGGCCACTCTTCATCGTGGTGCGCGGGCCTCTCACTGTCGCGGCCTCTCTTGTTGCGGAGCACAGGCTCCAGACGCGCAGGCTCAGTAATTGTGGCTCACGGGCCTAGTAGCTCCGTGGCATGTGGGATCTTCCCAGACCAGGGCTCGAGCCCGTGTCCCCTGCATTGGCAGGCATATTCTCAACCACTGCGCCACCAGGGAAGCCCTCTTATTTGTAACTCTTGACAAAAAAACTTGTTTTCAAGATTCAAATCCATGTTTGGGTAGGGTGTGGATTTTCCATCATCAATCTAGCCCATGAAACTAATTACTGTCTAATACATCAACATATATAAAATATCCCTTTCCAAGGCTATGTACTCTCCTCATATCAAGCAAGTAGCTAACTACTATTGCTGGTGGTCTGAATGGTGTCTATGCCTATGAAATACTTTAGATTAAGATATGTATGTACTCAGATGTAGACAACTAGAGAAAAGGGAATATTTTAAATGTCACTTAGTCTTAAATTTCCCATAATCGGGAACAAAGGTGGAAACTACAAATGTCACAACACACTGTAGTATAATTGGTTGTAATAAGTGATTACTATGCACTTACTAAGAGTTTAGTTGAATGTTAATATAAAAATTGCCTTTAAATGAACAACATAATTCAAAATTCATAAACCAGTCATCACAGATACAAATCAATCATAGCTAAATGCTTTAAGATCCTCGTGTCTGTGTGTGTCTGTGTGTGTGTGCGCCTTAATCTTTTGTATACATAAAAATGAAGAACAAAGTAATATGGGCCTTAAGTACAATTATCATTTTGATTTGCTTCTCTGCATTTTCTAATTTTTCAATAATTACTTTGTGCTACCTTGTAGTCAGAGATCAAATCAATTATAATTTTCAAATATCTGCAACATTTTTAATAGTACATTTGGCATTTTCTTCCATATTACCTCTTTATGTCTCTGCTTGCTTTCTTTATATGTTGAAAAGGCTCTATATTGAGGTGTCTGGATATAGCTGGAGACTTTGTCTTACTGCTCTCCTGTAATATGCTCTATTTCGAACAGATCAAGATCATACATGCCTTCAAGTCCCAAGATCAAACCATTTCTATCAAACTAGTCAACATGAATAGAGTTTCTTACAAGCCCAGTGATTTAAGCTAGGAGTACATTGCACTTCATTACATTCTGAATACTAATATACTTTGGCTTTTCTTATTCTCTCTTGGCCCAAAAACAGAGGTTTTGACTACGATGAAAATAGGTAGATTTTGATAATTTCTTTCTGATTTATTCAGTGCTCTATAGAGAGAATGATCGTAGTTCTCAATGGCTGCATAAATGAAGTTATCTTCCTCATTGACTCAAACATACAGGCTCAAGGCAGTTAGAATAACTTTAGAGTTAGGGAGAATTTTGGCTTTTTACAAAATTTCTTTTTTCTCACTTTAATTCTATATATGAATAAGAAGCCAAACTGAATGTATTAATTTAATAAGAATTAATAAGAATTAATTTAAGAATTTAGTGAAACTATTTTCTTTCTCAAATATTTTTTTGGATAGTAATGATTTTGTTATGATCTATCTTGCATGTAGATTCACTTTATTACAGTACGTTCACCACTTGGTCACTCTTTTTATTTAACAAGCTAAAAATAAGAGACGAGGCAGTGATTGTGATTGTATTGAATTCCAGCTCCCTGGGTAGAGACTAAGCAGTTTGAATTGACATTTGTGTCACTGTCAAAAACCAACTGCTTGCCACATCCATTGGTGTTAAACACAACATCTGGTTCAGTATAATTAGGTTTTCAAGTAAGTTGATGAGAAAATGAGCCGTATGCACTTATCCAAATGGAGAAGCATGAAGAATTTTCTTTTGATTGACATAGATATATGAGATGGGTTTGAAAAGATAGTGATTCAGGTCTTGAAGTCACACTTGACATCAAACATGACCGTTGGGTATCACTTAGGAAGGGGAATAGATCCCATTTTATTTCATTACCAAACACATGGTTGATGATGACATTTCTTGTATGAAGTGCAATGGGAGGAGATCTCCTGTGGTTGTTCTCTAATTGAGAGTTTGTCCCAGAAATAAAGAGGAATTGAGCCTGATGGCTTCATGACGGTGAGTGCAAAAGCATCGACATTGTCATGGGCAGGGCTGTAGATGTAACTGGATCACTGGATTTCACTCTGTGAAAGAGTGGAAGTCATTTCTGGAGTTGGGAGATTTCAGCCAGCTGGGTGGAATGGAGTTAGGTGACCTGGCCCTTGCTTCTGCTTGTCAGGATCTGAATACTATCTCTACACACTACACTGGAATAATCTGTTGCTGGGAAGGTTGCTTGTCCCTCAGAGTAGCCGTATTATTGGGCCTTTGGCTAATGGCTTCAGAAGCTTTTAAAAGAAGAGCGCTTGTGAGGAAGTTTAACATTTAAATAATTCCAATTTTAAGAACGGGGTCACTAGAGACAATTATTTTAGCTTAGGGAAACCTTGGCTGATCTTCTTTTACAAATTCAGCTCCTAATTTTGGCTTCACTTAGCCATCACAGACATCAATCTACTTGTCCCCATGAAGAAGAAGCAGCAGAGAATCTGTCACACAGGTCCTCTTACAAGACAAGACAAACCCCATGACTCTAAAAGAAGTAGTTCCGTTTTCTTTTAGAAAGAATGGCTATTTTATCTCTTCTTTAATAGGCTTACACAGATGTGGAGCCTATTTAACTTGTAGTTTTATTCAGGGCTTTACCGGTTTTAAAAACAATAATATGTACTTGAGTTAAACAGACCTAATCTCAAATTCTAGTTGTGCCCCTTTCGAGTTATGTGGATTTGGGAAATTAACTTCTTCAGTTTTAATGTGTCTGTATCTGTAAACCAAGGATAATAGTATTTCTTCTACCCAACTAATGGTTGTCGTGAAGACTGAATGAGAAAAGAATACACAAAAGGACTTTTTATATGTTAGCATTCCATGTAAATGTTACTACTCTTTAAAATCAAATTATGGGTTTGAAATATCAAGTAAATAATATTAGATATTCTTTAATTTGACTCTAGCAAAAAAATGAGCAAAATAAGTATAGCAGGACTTACTATCCATGTTTTTCAAGTGAGGAGATAGAGCTTCATTTAAATTAAATGAATTAAGGAAAGGTCACACAACTGGTACCATGGAAGGAATAAAACTCACATTTTAGTATAATTTAAATTGGCATTTGATGAAGTCTTACAGGAGAATCTATACTGAAAATTAAGTATCATGAAACGTAAGGCAATTTATCTACGTGACTTCATAGCCAAGTATAAAATTCTATCCAATGAATGTTGTTTGCATATCAGTGTTAGTTTCAGAACAGGTCCCTAGTTGTGTTTTGTTCTGTACTTGGTTCTTATGCTTTGGACTACATTTATTAGTGGTTCAGATAAAGCCCAGAAAAAAACTTGAAACACTGGAGAATAATAGCTGAACAGAATAGTTTTAAGATTTAGAATCAGGAAGTCTCAGCATCATCAGTAGGTTTAAATAATGAGCCCAACCTGATTAGATGATATTTAAGAGAGGGACTTCTCTGGTGGCGCAGTGGTTCAGAATCCGCTTGCCAATGCAAGGGACACGGGTTCGATCCCTGGTCTGGGAAGATCCCACATGCTGCGGAGCAACTAAGCCCATGCACCACAACTGCTGAGCCTGCGCTCTTAGAGCCCACGAGCCACAACTACTGAGCCCACATGCTGCAACTACTGAAGCCTGCGTGCCTAGAGCCCGTGCTCTGCAACAAGAGAAGCCACCGCAGTGAGAAGCCCGCACACCACAACAAAGAGAAGCCTCCACTCGCCACAACTAGAGAAAGCCCGCACGTAGCAATGAAGACCCAACACAGCCAAAAATAAATAAATAAATTTATTTTTAAAAAGGATGATATTTAAGAGAATAAGTATACTATTACACTCTAAAATTTGAAAAATAAGCCAAATAGGAAGAAGATAGAGCAGTTTTTATGAAAGAGTCACTTAATTTGATGACTAAATCAATGTATCAGTGGTGTGATTCACATGCTCTAACGCCTTGAATACAATCTGAGGTAGTGACTGAACAGGAAGCAGTTAAGGGTACCACTCTCTTTGGCAGACCCGTCCTGGAGAGGAAACCTTATATAGTGGTTAAGGACATAGACTCTAGAACCAGACTGCCTGGCTAAACCCTGGCTGTCTTCTAGTTGTGTGACTTTGGGAAAGTTACTTAATTGTCTTGTGCCTTAGATTCCTCAACTGTAAGATGGAGTTAGCAATAGTACGTGGCTTAGGGAGTTATTATGAGATTTAATAACCCAGGTGCTCAAAATGGGGCCTGGCACAAAGTCACTTAACCATTATGATTATCCCTGTTAATTCTGAATCACGAACTAAGAAAGGCACTTACAATCTGGAATGTTTCCAGGGGAGGGAAGTAGGAGGTAGTATTTGTTGAACATATATTAAACTTTCAACCATGAGCTAATGCATTTTTATTTAATTTTTTCGAAAACCCTGGGAATTAGGTACTATTGTTTTTGTAATGTATATGCAAACAATATAACTCACAGCAAAAACTGTGAGTTAGAAAGGTTATATAATACAACTGATATGTGGTAGATATTTGCTTGACTTTGAAGTAACTTTACCCGTGAAGTAATGCTCATTTGAGGGTCAGCTGACACAACTGAGGAAGTTTAACCTGGCCCAGCAGGGACTAAGTAGAAGCATATTGTCCCCTAACATTTGAAGGACTATCAAGTAGAACAGGGATTTTACCCTGCCCAGCTAATAATATAGTCCTACATAAAGATTCCAGGACAGGGCTCTAGTACGCCTCCTTATCTGCTCAGGCCTGGGTTTACTGCATTAACCTCTTATCTGAACTTCATACCACTAAGCTTTTCTTAGTACAATTCATCCTGCATCCTGTTATGAGATTAATCTTCCAAAAATACTACCACTGTTATATCAGCCTCCAACTGAAAACCCTTCAGTGCTTCCTCCATGGTAGGCAGGATAAAATCCAGATACCTTAACTTGGCATTCAGAAGATTTTATGACCTGCTTGCAACCAATATCTAGAATCATTAACTTGTAACACCAAAAGGGGCCTCAGACATAATGTCATCTTGTCCCTTCATCATCAAATGAGGAAAATTAAGCTCTAAACAGGTACATGATCTATATAGAACTACAGCTAGTTAAGAGAAGAGGGTGAGTGAATATCCAGGTCTGTGTACTACTATTGCAAATAAGACATTCAAAACGACAATGACCGAAGCAAAGGAAACCACCTTGTCCTGGATAGTATGGTAGGTTTTCCACATACATTTCTTCCACGCAGCCGAGAGAGGTTTTTCTTCGACCTCCCCCCTCCACCCCGCCAATTTTAAAAACTTTATTTTTTATAGCAGTTTTAGGTTCACAGTAAAATTGAGAGGAAGATACAGAGATTCCCCATATGTTCCTTGCTTCCTCACATGCATAGTTTCCCTTATTACCAACATCCCTCTCAGGAGTCTTACACTAGTTGCAATTGATGAACCTACACTGACTCATCATAACCACTGAAAGTCTGTAGTTTATAATTAGGATTCACACTTGTATATTTTATAGGTTTGGACAAGCAAATAATGACATGGATATATCATTATAGTATCTTACAGAGTATTTTCACTGCTCAAAATATCCTCTGTGCTCTAACTATCCATCCCTCCACTCCCACCCCTGGAAACCACTGATCTTTTTACTGTCTCCATAGTTTTGCCTTCTATAGAATGTCATATGGTTGGAATCACATAGCATATAGCTCTTCAGATTAACTTCTTTCACTGAGTAATAGGCATTTAAGTTTCCTCTGTGGTTTTTCATGGCTTGAAATATTTGTCTTTTTACAACCTGTCATTAGTGTCTTCCTCTAGTTTTCTTTGACTGATCTGATGAAAACATATAGTGTAACTCCAGGAAAAGTCAAGTGAAATGCCATGCTGTAGTCACTGAGATTTTTGTGCTTTTATTTTGTTTTTATTTTTCATTTGTTGTTGATAATTATGAGCCCAGTGTAAGGTATCCTAGTACTAGTGAATGCTTCTGCATAGTCACCAAAGTACATTCCTGCAGGTTCTGGAGTCAAATAGTCCAGGCTTAACACCTTGGCTCAGTCCATTTCTAGCTGTGTGTCTTTGGGCTAATAAGTACACCTTTCTAAGCCTCCGTTTCCTAGGCCTAACAGAGACCAGTTTATCTTACTTTTTGATACTTGTGAGGTTTTATTAAAATAATGAATTGCAAATACTTGTTCAGCCTTTAGAGTTTGAGCTGAAACTCTGGGGGGGGAGCGGTACAAGGAGTCCAGTTATGCTGAGTCTCAGTCTTTCAGACATGTAGTATAGTTCTTCACACATTAACCTAGTAGGACAAAGACGTTAAACATGCAGTATATACGGTCTGCTGCATTTCGCTCATTGGGAATGAGTGTCATCACACTAAAGGTCCCCAACTTCTGATGGAGCTGGATCCTTTCACAAGAAGGCCCCCATCCAAGCAAACCACAGCCAGTGTTTTCTTCACTTCTGATTTGTGCAATGGGAAAATCAGGCTTTTGTGTCCTGGAGACTTCCAGAAGCTCATGCTTCTCCATCCCTTAGGAAGCGCTTCTGGCCACTGTCCTGGAGGACCAGCGTCAGTCCTATTGCTAACACCCAATGACAGACAGGGCCCCCCTGCAGGACTCAGTTTTCAAGGTGCCTATTTTGAAAGATAAAACACATTTTTTTTTTTCTGGGAAGCCCAAAGTGCTGCTCTCTCATTCTCTCAGCACTCGCCTCCTTTTTCTGTGATGTCTGGCATTTTTGGTTCTCTTGTCCCTTTACCCTTTCATCTAACACATCATTCCTTGACAGAGGCTCACCTTCACTGTCGAGGAAGAATAACCCCAGGGCAGGACTTCGCTTGTCATCCTCCATGGTGAAGAGGAATGCAGAGAAATATTTTAGTTTTTCCCAAATCTCTTTATCCTCTTTGATTTTTCTCATGCTTTGCTGGTTTGCAGGCACTCACTGGGGCGGCCACAGACAATGCATCGGAGAATTTTTTTCATTTGGTTCTTTTCTTCTCCTTTTTTCTCTTTGTCCTTCACATCATTGACTAACCTCTTACTGTCAGAGTCTTCATTCCATACTAGGAGATGCAGTGTATTCACATTTCCATTTTAATCACAGCCTCTGAGGGTTGGAAGGGAACCTGGAGGTCACCAAGCCCAGCTCACATAGGAGCCCTGTCCACAGCTCCCGTACCAGACAGCGTTTTAGCCCTTCCGTGCACACTTGCGGTAGAGGGAAGTGCCCTGTTCTGCAGCGCAGCCCATCCCGTTACCGGAGCACGCCTGACGTCAGGGATCCTCCTTACTTTTAACGGTCACCTGTCTCCTAGTGACACTCAGCCATTACTGAGGTTGTCTCTAGTGCTGTGCAGAATAAGTCTGTTACATGTTAGACATCTTATCTCTTCTCTTGTCCTCCTTTTATTCTGTCTATGCCTTTGATTATTCCTGATACAGTGTTTTCTTCCTCATTTGTTTCTTTAGATTTTGGTGGAAACAATTTAGCTTACAACTGCTGTTTGCTCCCCAAAATTGAAAACAAAAACACATTAGGAACATAAGTTTCTGTCACCAGAATATTTAGTCCCTTTTATTAAATTATATATATAGAGAGAGAGTTCCTTTGCATAATTCTCTAATTATGCTAATTTATGCATCTATGATGCGTACTGTTCCTGTTAGGCTGGTAATAGATGCCAAACTAATATTTCACTGACCAAAAATCTGTCCCTGAATTGGTGATTCCTTAACTTGGTATTATCTTCTGGGAACATTTTAGGGCAAGATAAAAAGAGGTTCTTGCAAACACCAAAAAAAAAACGGAGACAAGAACCAACAAGCTTTTCAAGGTAGGATCATGTTTTAAATTGATATAGTGTCAGGTGTTCTCATAGGAGCTCAGCAGCAGAATGGAACAGAAATTAAGATGGTCTATAAGCCCACTTACGGAGAATACAAAGTATCTCAAACTAAACATCACAAAAGAAGAGAATGTGCATACTTATAGATACAAACAAACACATGGGCTAATAGACACCACCTTCCTATGTATACAAAAGGGGATATCTGGACACATTCAAACATAAGGACAGAACCAAACTGAAAATCATGCACAGCTCTGTGGCAGGTAGAATTACTCTCAGCTATGGAGTATGCACTTATCAACCACAGCCACAGTAATAGGACCGACATGACCCTCCAAATTGGTTTTCTGCATGGAAACAGGTGTCTCTGTCAGCAAGGAATGAAAAACACTGGGAGAGAAGCAGCCTCACCTGCCAGGCCCCTGGGAGTTACCTATAGGCCTGAATATACAGGTGTAGATAAGCACAAAGAGAAAAGCTTTAAGAGAAAGATGCATGAAGTGGAAAGTGCCAAAAATGGTGCATGAGTGGCTAGGGAGGTCTGGGTGAGAAAGAGGTCAATTAGAAAAAAGAGGAATCATATTAGGAAAAAAAATGAAATCCTCCATTTTACATTAATCAAATTGTTTTAGTTTCTCATCCCCAGTTATAAACTGGATCAAACCATCATGGTCTCAGAGACAGAGGAAGGATTTGGCCAGTCTTATGTCTAAGGCCAGCAAGCACTTGGAACACTGTGAAATTATCAACTATAACAACAGTTTAGAATGAGTTTTTTCAGATGTACAGCTGGCTGAGAAAGGAAAAAAATAAAAAGACATTAAATCTAGAAAAATGTGTGTCTCTTTTTAAAAAATTCTTCCATTTTCTTAATATCTAGGGATGGAAGGAGTATTAGAAGGACAGAAATAATGTTACAGGTAGAACGTGAAGTTGAGGTAAAAACAATACAGTAATTCAGGTATTTGGGGGTTTTTTTTTCTACTTTGATAATAACAAAGGTCAGCATAGACATGCAGTAAAGTGATTTTTATGGATTTTTATCAACTTAAGTAACAACACAGTCTTCTCCATGGAGAATTTATTATAGCTGTTTCATCATTGCTGGTTTGGCTATCTGCCCAGGAGGCTTCTTCAGTTATGTCATGTACCTCTTAACCTGATAGGGATTCTTCCTATCTGGGATTGCTGCTAAGAAGCTCTTCTTTTATTATTATTTCCCCCAATAATATTTTTATCCTTTACAGTTTAAAGATCAAGGAACAGAGAGAGTAAGGACCTTGAGGAGGTTGGAGTTGATGGGATCTGGTGGTGGGGTTAAATGCAGCTAAGGGAGGTTGCCCTCCACAGCGTCAGGAGAAAAGATTGGGAACAACTAGAGAGAAGTCAGCAGGTGGCAAGGGAGGACGATTAATGCTTTCTCTCTTGATTGCTGCAGTTCCTGATAATGTAGGAGACAAGACAATTGTGAGCTGGGAAAACTCGAGAAGAGTAGTGAAGATTTGAAATAGCTGTTGAGGGAGTTTGGACGGAGCGACGACTAAGGAGGACACTGGGGAGAGTGGGATCCTGTCCTCACCACGGTTCCAGTCCTCGTGGCTGGGGGACTCTGCAGCGGTCGTTCACTCTGCTGCTGGAGCATCTGGAGTAACACAGTTCACAGGAAGGATTCTGCAGAGCAGCAAGGAGCAAGGGGTGCAGGTATACCAAGGAGTAAAACAGTGGACTATGGTGTGTTGTCTAGGTGGGGTGTAAATGAGAAGATGAGGTTAGGATTAAAATTATTAACTGGAAGAAAAGTAGAGGACTTAATAGGAGATATTTCTACGGTTAAGAAGATAGTATATTGGAAGTAAGAAAAGTAGTGAGCAAGAATACTAAGTTGTAGTCAGAGAGCAAAATATTTAAGATTTCAGAGATGGAATAATTCTGTTACAACAAAGTCACACTTGTTCCAATTGGAAAGGATCACTGAAATGGAGTGGAAGTGAGGGCAAACAGAGTTGAAGATGTCAAGGAAATGTTAGTCTGAGACATTCAGTGGGTTAACGGTGTGGACATTTAAATCACCCAAGCAGTTAGTAGGATCAGAGATGCAGAAAAATGCCATGAGTCAAGAGCCAAAATCTCCTGAAAAAGTGATTGGGTGAGCATGGATTTGGCTAAGTGGCAGAGGAGGTAAGATTAAATTGCAGGAATGTCAAATTGTTTTTATTTGGTGAAGAGGAAAGGGTTTGAACAGTAAAAGGAAGTAAGAACATTCTCCCCCCACAGGCCCTCTGGTGCCCAGAGAGTGAGAAAATGAGCAGTTTCCAATGGATAATCTAGGGAGGTGGCATCCTTGGGGATGGGAAGTAGAGGCACGTCAGTTCATAGTTGCTCCACAGAGGTTCAGAGCAGGAAGCAACCAAGGTGGAATGAAAGAAGGCAGTAACCCGAGGGCCTAGGATTTGGAACAGTGATGAAGGACATAAAGAACAAATGACAGGATAGCATTAGCCAATTGAGACAATGATTTAAAGATGTGTCTGCGCTCATTCACACAGAGGGACTGGGTGAAGCAAGATGGCATTTGTTGTCTGTGCCTCCTTGCAAAGAAGCCCTATTACAGAAGGTAGAGAAGTCAGAAATGAATATTTATCGCACTGTAGATAAATTATCTCATTTAGTCTTCATAAAAACTCCAGAATGTAGGCATAATTATCCTCATTTTTTAATAGATGAAGACATAGAAACTCAGAGAGGTGAAATACTTCTTCTAAGGTTAGTAACTCCAGCAAGGGCTTAGTACAGAAATCCAAACCCAGGCTTGTCTGAACTTTCGTTCTCTTGTACCAATTTAGTAGAATTGACATCTAATTCTGGATCCACACTTTCTCTAGTGAGTCAGTTAATTTCTAAGTCTGATTCTTTATCTCAAAAATATAGCCATAATGTCAACTTTGCCTAACACTGACTTTTTAAATGACAAGTTAGATGTTTGTAGAAACAGTCTGAAATAATCATATAAAACTCTACATACTTACATCAATCCGTTCATTTATGAATCTACTCTTTTTGTACCCTTAAATCCAGGTAAATATACAGGTAAAAATACAGATAAATAAATTACTCAATTATTCAGGCTTTAAATGTAATCTTGTTTCTATAGCATAATACTATATGAGGAATGACTAGATACAGAAAGTAGAAATATTTAACTTTAAGATAAGACCGAACTGTTTTCTAGAAGAGAAAGTTTCTCCAACAGTGTAGAAGGGATCATGTTCATTCACATTCTTTTCACCACTTGGTATTATAATATTTCTTTGTCATTGCCCATATCTACTGGGAGAAAAGTGGTATCTCATGGTGGTCTTCACTTGCATTACTCTGATTACTAATGAGGCTGAACATCTCTTCGTTTATTGATCATGAATGTTTTCCTATTCTGTGAAATGTCTGTTAATACTTTTTGTTCATTTTTCTATTGTGGTTATTGCCCTTTTCTATTAAGATACTCCCATTTTAGAAATGTTGAGTTTGCATCAAGAAGAGGAAGTAAGGTGTACAAAACCCACAGTAACTTGGTAGAAGAGCCTGAACTAGGACTGAACTAATCCAGTATTTTATGTCATGGCTTCCTTTCCACTGAGATTCCTCCTCTTCAAACAGAGGGGCACCTGGGTGAGGCCATTTGCACGGGATTGTGTGGAATATCCAGCTAGGATGGTTCTTGTTACTTCAGCTTTATTTTTCCAACAGAAATGTAACAAAATGTGCCAGACACATCAATTACAAGGGAACCCTGTCAATTCTGATGATACATGGAATTTGTTGTAAAGCAACCACTAGAACAGAACTCCCAGTCTGGAGAAAGATGGGGGTCAATGTAGATATGATTTGAAACCTTGCATAAGATATATGATAGGCATTAGAGGAATGACATTTGGAGCAGAAAATAATAAAATGTGACTTGCTAGAGAGGCTGGCTGGCTGATCAGATTTAGATTTTATTACTACAGCTTCCTTCGCCTTTGTTTCGTGGTATTTATAACACGCTTGATAACTCGCCATTCTTCCCCCTTTGATTGCATATGAGAAAAGAGGGAGTAGGGGATTGGCATGTGAGAAGACAGGGGGAAGTGATTTTCTGTCATTTCTAATGATATCCTCAAATAATAACTTGAGATCTGGAAGGGAAGAATACTGCACAAGGGCAATATTTTAGTGAGTTCACTCATTCATCAATTCATTCATTCCTCCCTCCTTCCCACCCCCATTATTCATCATTTTGAGCACTGAATCATTTTCCTTGAACAATGTGCTGAGATGAACTAGAGGGAAATCGTATTTTTCTACTGAGTGGCATCCTGTGGTCTATATGCATTCTTTGTCTCTTTTCCTGCTGTCAGTTTTCCAGGTTCTGCCACCCTATCTTGCCTTCTTGCTCTTTTCTTTCTCCTCCTTCTTCAGTGGCTCTCAGATTGAGGAGAAAATAGTGTTTATGAAGCCTTTTGTATGCAACTCAGATTGCTCCCCTATCAGATGCACAGGATCTGGCTTCCTAACCCCTTAAATATTGCAATGAAACCACAGATCTTCAAGGTGGGTGGGAGCAGAATGTGGCCCATTGGTCAGTCCCAGTGCATTCTGTGAGATGAACCCTATGGATAGTGGGCTGATTGTCAGAAAGACGTAAGTAGATGGATGGGCTTGTGGGGGTGTGGGAAGAGAAGAGACCTTTGAAGACACCAACCATCTCTTTCCAATATTTGGTACAGGACAAATAGTTCTTTCTTTCCAATAGGACAATATAAAATATAATATTTATAATTACACTGTGTTCTGTCATTACAGAGTGCAAAACATTCTTTTCAAAGCAATATTTTAAATTAATTTCTCTCTTACCTCCCTTGATTTTTCTCCTCCTTAATTCTTTCTACTGTTATTCCCATATTTACTCTATTGATTTATAGAATTAATTAAGCTATTATTGAAGACCTTATAATCCAAACATGCTGTTTTACAGAAGAGGAACTGAGGTCCAGGGGCATCGTTCAGCATGCTTAAATTCTTAAATCCTTAAACTCTGGTCTTCTGACTTCTAGACCATTATCTTCTACTCTTTATGGCCAAAATTTATACTCTAGGAAACTCCCTCTTGGATATCTTCTGACATAGCCTTGTAAACTATCTCCTTTTTTCTTTTTTCTTTCTTTTTTTTAATATTCAGAGACTGAATATCCAGGTGCTCCACATTTCCCTAGGTTAGCTGTCAGTATCAATAACACTGACTTCCTGGTATTGATAAATAGATTTTGCAGTTGCCTCATGGGGTCATTATCTTCTGTTTCAGCTTTACCAAAATGCAATTCAGTATGGAGATAGTTTTTCTGGTGTACTTGTTTTCTGGGATTCTCCAAGATCACAAATATCTTGGTTATAGGAGTGGTTTAATTTATTTTACCTGTCCTTAGGAACCCGTATTTAGTAAAATCTCACATAAAATGTGACAGTTATGCCACATGCATGATAATTCAATCAACAAATGTTCACTGAATACCTGACATATGCATTCTCCTGACAGGCAGTGAAAATATACAGGATAGGTATGATTCTTGCCCTCAGAGAGCTCATAGGCAGCGGCAGAAACAGACATGGGAACAAAAATTTTTAGTTCTATGCTAGATCAGGCATTGTATGCCTTGAAAAACGAGCCACTTTTTTCAGGCTGACAAAGCAAGTTAAGGGAAGGCACAGCAGCCTCAATATGGTGGTGCCTGTGGGCTCAGGGTGGTACCCTTACATCCCCCTCAGCTTGTGACCATCAGTGACGCAGCCTAGAGTGGACGCAGTAGGACTTGTCTATGCAGCAGGATAGTGCCCCAAAGAGACACCTGCATTCTTCCTACCAGTGGGCCTCCATCCTCTGACCATGATGATGAGAGGGGAGCTTGGGCCAAAGATGAACTACTCAAATATGTAACAAGGCATCAATCCTGGTGGAGAAATGGCTTTTTAAACATGGGAGGAAGCCTTCAGAGCTCAGCTACTTATGCCAGTCAAAACTTTGTGTTCTTGTAACACAGAGTGTGAGTGGCATCTTGATAAGCTACCAGAATGGAGGAGGAAATGGTCCAAGGTCAACCAATCTGTCTCTCCTGTTCTCTACTTTATTATACACATGTATGCATGTTTTCCCCCACAAGATCATTGTTCACAGTTGGTGACCTGTTTGAGCAAATAAACCAGGTATACGTGTTTAGCTTTATGTGGAATCTCCAACTTTCACCACTCTATTTTTTGCTTGTTGTTCATCTTACTTCTAGGATCAAAAGAAGGTAAATCCTTCCACAATTCTGTCAGCTTCTTCCTCCACATTACCTGTCTTTCCATAAGGTCCCATGGACTTGCATCTTATCATCTACGTTTATTAATTCAGCTTATTTGGTTCCTTTTGGCTAACCCTCTTGTGTTTTCCTTTTCACATTCTATGGATTCCTATCTGAATCCCCTTTCTGATTATTTCTCCTGAGTACAATGAGTTCATGGAACTACAAACAACATAGGAAGATCAGAATATAGGAAAAATATGAAAGGCTTTTTATTTTTTTATTTCTTTCTACTTTGTGACTTTTTTTTAACATCTTTATTGGAGTATAACTGCTTTACAATGTTGTGTTAGTTTCTACTGTATAACGAAGTGAATCAGCTATACGTATACATATATCCTCATATCCCCTCTCTCTTGCGTCTCCCTCCCACCTCCCACCCTCCCTATCCCGCCCCTCTAGGTGCTCACAAAGCACGGAGATGATCTCCCTCTGCTATGCGGCTGCTTCCCACTAGCTATCTATTTTACATTTGGTAGTGTATATATGTCCATACCACTCTCTCACCTCGTCCCAGCTTACACTTCCCCCTCCCTGTGTCCTCAAGTCCATTCTCTGAGTCTGCGTCTTTATTCCTGTCCTGCCCCTAGGTTCATCAGAACCATATTTCTTTTTTACAGATTCCATATATATGTGTTAGCATATGGTTTTTGTTCTTCTCTTTCTGACTTACTTCACTCTGTATGACAGACTCTTGGTCCATCCACCTCACTACAAATAACTCAATTTCGTTTCTTTTTATGGCTGAGTAATATTCCATTGTATATATGTGCCACATCTTCTTTATCCATTCATCTGTTGATGGACACTTAGGTTGCTTCCATGTCCTGGCTATTATAAATAGTGCTGCAATGAACGTTGTGGTACATGACTGTTTTTGAATTATGGTTTTCTCAGGGTATATGCCCAGTAGTGGGATTGCTGGGTCATATGGTAGTTCTATTTTTAGTTTTTTAAGGACCTCCATACTGTTCTCCATAGTGGCTGTATCAATTTACATTCCCACCAACAGTGCAAGAGGTTTCCCTTCTCTCCACACCCTCTTCAGCATTTACTGTTTGTAGATTTCTTGATGATGGCCATTCTGACCGGTGTGAGATGATATCTCATTGTAGTTTTGATTTGCATTTCTCTAATGATTAATGATGTTGAGCATTCTTTCATGTGTCTGTTGGCAATCTGTATATCTTCTTTGGAGAAATGTCTATTTAGGTCTTCTGCCCATTTTTGGATTGGGTTGTTCGTTTTTTTGTTATTGAGCTGCATGAGCTGCTTGTAAATCTTGGAGATTAATCCTTTGTCAGTTGCTTCATTTGCAAATATTTTCTCCCATTCTGAGGGTTGTCTTTTGGTCTTGTTTATGGTTTCCTTTGCTGTGCAAAAGCTATTAAGTTTCATTAGGTCCCATTTGTTTATTTTTGTTTTTATTTCCATTCCTCTAGGAGGTGGGTCAAAAAGGATCTTGCTGTGATGTATGTCATAGAGTGTTCTGCCTATGTTATCCTCTAAGAGTTTTATAGTGTCTGGCCTTACATTTAGGTCTTTAATCCATTTTGAGTTTATTTTTGTGTATTGTGTTAGGGAGTGTTCTAATTTCATTCTTTTACATGTACCTTTCCAGTTTTCCCAGCACCACTTATTGAAGAGGCTGTCTTTTCTCCATTGTATACTCTTGCCTCCTTTATCAAAGATAAGGTGACCATATGTGCATGGGTTTTTTTTTTTTAAACATCTTTATTGAAGTATAATTGCCTTACAATGGTGTGTTAGCTTCTGCTTTATAACAAAGTGAATCAGTTATACATATACAATATGTTCCCATTTCTCTTCCCTCTTGCATCTCCCTCCCTCCCACCCTCCCCATCCCACCCCTCTAGGTGGTCACAAAGCACCGAGCTGATCTCCCTGTGCTATGCGGCTGCTTCCCACTAGCTATCTATTTTACATTTGGTAGTGTATATATGTCCATGACACTCTCTCACCCTGTCACATCTCACCCCACCCCCTCCCCGTATCCTCAAGTCCATTCTCTAGTAGGTCTGTGTCTTTATTCCCGTCTTGCCACTAGGTTCTTCATGGCCTTTTTTTTTTTTTTTTTTCCTTAGATTCCATATATATGTGTTAGCATACTGTATTTGTTTTTCTCTTTCTGACTTACTTCACTCTGTATGACAGACTCTAACTCCATCCACCTCATTACAAATACCTCCATTTCATTTCTTTTTATGGCTGAGTAATATTCCATTGTATATATGTGCCACATCTTCTTTATCCATTCATCTGTCAATGGACATTTAGGTTGCTTCCATGTCCTGGCTATTGTAAATAGAGCTGCAATGAACATTTTGGTACATGACTCTTTTTGAACTATGGTTTTCTCAGGGTATATGCCCAGTAGTGGGATTGCTGGTTCGTATGGTAGTTCTATTTGTAGTTTTTTAAGGAACCTCCATACTGTTCTCCATAGTGGCTGTATCAATTTACATTCCCACCAACAGTGCAAGAGTGTTCCCTTTCCTCCACACCCTCTCCAGCATTTATTGTTTGTAGATTTTTTGATGATGGCCATTCTGACCGGTGTGAGATGATATCTCATTGTAGTTTTGATTTGCATTTCTCTAATGATTAATGATGAACATTCTTTCATGTGTCTGTTGGCAATCTGTATATCTTCTTTGGAGAAATGTCTATTTAGGTCTTCTGCCCATTTTTGGATTGGGTTGTTCGTTTTTTTGTTATTGAGCTGCATGAGCTGCTTGTAAATCTTGGAGATTAATCCTTTGTCAGTTGCTTCATTTGCAAATATTTTCTCCCATTCTGATGGTTGTCTTTTGGTCTTGTTTATGGTTTCCTTTGCTGTGCAAAAGCTTTTAAGTTTCATTAGGTCCCATTTGTCTATTTGTGTTCTTATTTCCGTGTGCGTGGGTTTATCGCTGGGATTTCTGTCCTGTTCCACTGATCTGTATTTCTCTTTTTGTGCCAGTACTATACTGTCTTGATTACTGTAGCTTAGTAGTATAGTCTGAAGTCTGGAAGCCTGATTCCTCCTGCTCCGTTTTTCTTTCTCAAGATAGGTTTTGCTGTTTGGGGTCTTTTGTGTTTCCATACAAATTGTGAAATTTTTTGTTCTAGTTCTGTGAAAAATGCCATTGGTAGTTTGATAGGGATTGCATTGTATCTGTAGATTGCTTTGGGTAATATTGTCATTTTCACAATGTTGATTCTTCCAATCCAAGAACATGGTATATCTCTCCATCTGTTTGTATCATCTTTACTTTCTTTCATCAGTGTCTTATAGCTTTCTGCATACAGGTCTTTTGTCTCCTTAGGTAGGTTTATTCCTAGGCATTTTATTCTTTTTGTTGCATTGGTAAAAGAGAGTGTTTCCTTAATTTCTCTTTCAGATTTTTCATCATTAGTGTATAGGAATGCAAGAGATTTCTGTGTATTAATTTTTTATCGTGCTACTTTACCAAATTCATTGATTAGCTCTAGTAGTTTTCTGGTAGCTTCTTTAGGATTCTTTATGTATAGTGTGTCATCTGCAAACACTGACGGCTTTACTTCTTCTTTTCCGATTTGGATTCCTTTTATTTCTTTTTCTTCTCTGATTGCTGTGGCTAAAACTTCCAAAACTATGTTGAATAATAGTAGTGAGAGTGGGTAACCTTGTCTTGTTCCTGATCTTAGAGGAAATGGTTTCAGTTTTTCACCATTGAGAACGATGTTGGCTGTGGGTCTGTCATATATGGCCTTTATTATGCTGAGGTAAGTTTCCCTATGCCTACTTTCTGCAGGGTTTTTATCATAAATGGGTGTTGAATTTTGTTGAAAGCTTTTTCTGCACCTTTTGAGATGATCAGATGGTTTTTATCCTTCAATTTATTAATATGGTGTATCACATTGATTTGCGTATATTTAAGAATCCTTGCATTCCTGGGATAAACCCCACTTGATCATGGTGTATGATCCTTTTAATCTGCTGTTGGAATCTGTTTGGTAGTATTTAGTGGAGGAGTTTTGCATCTATGTTCATCAGTGATATTGGTCTGTAGTTTTCTTTTTTTGTGACATCTTTGTCTGGTTTTGGTATCAGGGTGATTGTGGCCTCGAAGAATGAGTTTGGGAATGTTCCTCCCTCTGCTATATTTTGGAAGAGTTTGAGAAGGATAGGTGTTAGCTCTTTTTTAAGTGTTTGATAGAATTGGCCTGTGAAGCCATCTGGTCCTGGGCTTTTGTTTGTTGGAAGATTTTTAATCACAGTTTCAATATCAGTGCTTGTGATTGGTCTGTTTCTATTTTCTATTTCTTCCTGGTTCAGTCTCAGAAGGTTGTGCTTTCCTAAGAATTTGTCCATTTCTTTCAGGTTGTCCATTTTATTGGCATATAGTTGCTTGTAGTAATCTCTTATGATCCTTTGTATTTCTGCAGTGTCAGTTGTTACTTCTCCTTTTTCATTTCTAATTCTGTTGATTTGAGTCTTCTTCCTTTTTTTCTTGATGTGTCTGGCTAATGGTTTATCAATTCTGTTTATCTTCTCAAAGAACCAGCTTTTAGTTTTATTGATCTTTGCTATCATTTCCTTCATTTCTTTTTCATTTATTTCTGATCTGATTTTTATGATTTCTTTCCTTCTGCTAACTTTGGGGTTTTTTTATTCTTCTTTCTCTAATTGCTTTAGGTGTAAGGTTAGCTTGTTAATTTGAGATGTTTCTTGTTTCTTGAGGTAGGATTGTATTGCTATAAACTTCCCTCTTAGAACTTCTTTTGCTGCATCCCATAAGTTCTGGCTCATTGTGTTTTCATTGCCATTTGTTTCTAGTTATTTTTTGATTTCCTCTTTGATTTCTTCAGTGGTCTCTTAGCTATTTAGTAGTGTATTGTTTAGCCTTCACGTGTTTGTGTTTTTTACAGTTTCTTTCCTGTAATTGATATCTAGTCTCATAGCATTGTAGTCGGAAAAGATACTTGATATGATTTCAATTTTCTTAAATTTACCGAGGCTTGATTTGTGGCCCAAAGTATGATCTATCCTGGAGAATATTCCATGAGCACTTGAGAAGAAAGTGTAATGAAAGACTTTTTAAAAGGTAGGTGTGCTGGATATATGTCATTCTCCACTCTTTTATCATGCTTAGTGTCCCAGGAAGCTGACCCATATAGACTCCATCCATGAGTTCTCTTGCCATTTAGCTGCCAATTGGGTTCAACCAATGAGAGGCACTAGAACATCATAAAACAAGAGGATAGTTAGCTAATGGTATTTATTACCTTATCTCTCCTTCTTCCAGGTCAGTATAGATTGCTTTGTCCCTCTACTGAAGACTGGAGTACCTGTCAGGCAGCCCTCCCCACAGAGTTACACCCTGGTTTCAGGAATCTCTTTCTTCTCTTCCCTCTTCAGGCCTAAGGATATTAATGACCCCTGCTGGTACTGCACTTTGCTTTCTTGGTTCCTTTAGGATCTGTGTTGTAGGTGGTAGGATATATGAGCCTGGGCTCAGAATAGAAGTTCTAGGATAAAAGTATAGATTGCTAGTTAAAGTTGGGGATGGTGTGCAGAACAAGAAAGGAAAATGGCCGAGAGAAGCTTAGCAAGTGCTCATAGGTACACTAAGGGAGTTTTTCCTTGGTGTTTTTGTCATATTATCCTCTTCACTTCTCCTTACCCATGAATATTTCCTCCATTCAAAAATACATGATAGCTAAAGTATAGCCATGAAAAGAAATAGAGTGATACTTTAATGGGCAAAAACATAAGCAAAAAAATCTCTTAATTCTGATATATAACAATAAGTCATGACATATTTGAATCTGTGTAATGAGTTTTTTTGTAAATTCCTTGACATGTGCTATGTGTTAAAGAAAGAAATGCTTTAGTTAGACTCCATTTTCACTAATAACATTTCTCACTGGCTGCTTCAATTGATTTCTCCTCTTCATGACACATTAATTTAAATGGAGCAGGTCTTGATCTCTATGATAATTTTCATTTAGTTGGTTGTTAATTATTTTCACAGGTAGAAGAACTGCAGGATAAACCATTTTCCACAGTTTCCCTTATTGCTGCAGTAGTTGTAAATTCCATTTAGCCATAAAAGAGTTTTAAACATCTGTGTTTTCTTTAATACTATTTGTATTAAACATTTGTGTTTTCTTTACTCCTTTTTGAGAAAAGTATTCACCTTTCCTGTCAATTTCTCATGACCAAATTCTAAAATGTGTCCTGACTGCGTCCTTCACTAGCCAAGATATCTTATATTCCATTCATTTCAATGCATTAATTCAATTCTTGTAAATTATGCTGCTGATCTAAATAATAATAATAATGTGAGTGAAAATGGCACTTGCAGTAACTATTCCTTTGATGTTTCAACTTGGTACATGTTTATTTCCTTGGAATATTCCTGCCTTCAGTCTCTCCTACTTGACTCCTTATTATTTCCCCAATGGCAAAGTCTCAATTTCAATATCAGAGTAAAATGAGATACATTCTACTACATGCATTATCAGCATATTATTCATCAAGTGCCAACCATGAGCTGTATATCCACAGTCATGATGGAACATGGCTTAGTTTACCATTTCATTCCCATGAGGAGTGTCATGGCCTTTTTCTTTTCAAGTTCTTTTCTTAAAGAGACACATTTGGTCCTGTCAATCTGTTGGAGTCCTAGAAAACATTGGTTGGAGCAGTTTGTCACAATTTTGGATTAACTACTCACACACTGAAGTGTGGGGAGTTCTTTATGCCCTTTGGTGCTAGGTTTTTTTTTGTTTTTTTTTGTTTTATTATTTATTTATGGCTGTGCTGTGCAGCTTGTGGGATGTTAGTTCCCCAACCAGGGAATGAACCCACGCCCTCAGCAGTGAAAGCACAGAGTCCTAACCACTGGACCTCCAGGGAATTCCCAGTGCTAGTTCTTTTTTAAAATACTATCATAAAACTAAGTTGATAACAATGAGGACTGAATGAGGACTTGTTCTCTTGATGCTTGAATTTCAACTTGGCACATTCAACATATGTTATGTATGCAAAGTGTTATAAATCACCGTATGAACACTAACTACACTTGTTGTCTGCATATATAATGAGTTTTTATTTGAATTTCTTTGTTATATATTTTACATTACTTGAGTAAATGGGGATAATGCATCAACTGATATTTACTCAGTGCCTTTTCTCATCCTTGTACCACTCTTGGTGTTAGAAATAACTCTAAAGGAAAAATGTTTAGATTCTCAGTCTACCCTGATGTAGATTTTTGGTGGGAACAGGAAAGAAACTATAATTGTCGTCATAGTGAGTAGTATTTAAAAAGAATTTGAACAAGGAGGGTGATCTTGTGAAAGGATGGAGTCTATTTCAAGATTCTGGAACGGCATAGAATATAGCATATGGCCTCCACTAGACAAAAAAGAGAAAGGATTGTTAGTCAGTGGCTTTTTTGTTTTAATTTTTCCTTGGTTTTTATGCATTCTTTTTTATGTACTGTTTCTTTTCAGTTTGAACTGTTTTCTAGATGATCCTTAATATAAATGTACTGTTTAAGGAGAAATGCCAATACTTAGTCATCTAGAAAAGCTGCTTCACTCTGACCTAAGATTAATGGGTATAGATAGAAACAGGAAGCCCAGATTGGAAATAGATCAGGTTTCAAAATTCTCCATTATGGAACACTAATATATATAAAAAAGATATAAGTGGAGCTTATTAGTTGCAAAATGAGATGGGAAGCCTCTACCCACATTCCCACTCCCCCTCTGCCCGGAGGGTTTGAAAATTACTATCAGTAGTATACTTCTTTTCTATTGTTAGAGCATCCTCATATTATCCTTTGTTATTAAATTAATGGGGACTGTTGACACAGGAGCCTCAATTCCAATCCCTTTGCCTGTGGCTATATAGTCAGTTGCCAAGAGGGTTGTTTAATGTAAACTAAAGTAAAAAATCAATATAGACAGGGAACAGAGAGAAGGATGGGACCATAGCAAGTTTTTTTTTGTTTGGCTTTTGCTTTTATTGTTATTATACCCCTTGTACCACAGGATGTGTGCAAACAGTAGAATGATGACCCCTCTTCCCACTGACCCCTCAGCAAACACTGGCCATGTACTACTCGGAGGCTACATTTGAGGTGCTGTGCGGTTAGCGCTGGGACCCACTGCTTGAGAAAACTGGGGAAACTCTTCCTCCTCCATGCCTGCTCAGGAATGCCTAATGGAAAAAGTAGGTATTTGGGCCTGAGTTGACAACCATCTTGGCTAGCTCTGTAGACCTGCCAAAACCCCACTTCAGTTTATGCTGGATAGGCAGCAAAATAAGTCAGGAGCTCACCCAGGGCAGGAAGCCAGGGTTTTGAATGGCCATTTCTGTGCTTTGTCCAGCACATCTGTTGGAGGCAGCCCCCTCCTGTCAACACAAAAACTGTCACTGGTGTTTTTCTCTAAAATAGCACTATTAAGTAAAGAACCAGGTAGTTTCACTATTGGTAAAGTATTCAGTGGGTTCTGATTTCAAGGTTGTTGACTTACTACTGGTCTACTGAGTTGATGCTCCTGCAAATGAACCAGAATTATTAAACAAGCTGACAAACACATAAGTCAGAGAAATGACATCCTTAATATTATAAAAAGATTGGATTATCTTTGAACTACTGCTTAGTGACACCTGAGAAATGAGTTATAATCTATGACAAGTGACAGATATATATGGAAAGATATATACATCTGAGAAAACCACAAGGCATAGACCAAGACTGTGTGTCTCTATATTATATTAAACTTTTAGCGTCTAGTCACCTCTCAGTCAGATGAAAAGTTTTCTTTACTGAATACGAGATGTTTTGTAGAATTCTGAAAGCAATTTTAAAATATTATGACCTCTCAATGACTTTGGTTACTGCATAAGACATTTTCATATCTAAACTAAAATATAAAGATTTTATTGAAGCCACATCTCTAATTACTTATAACATTTTATCAATTCAGGAAAAATTTTTATCCATTCACTAAGAAAATCAAATTAATTTTTGATACAAGCTAGAAGTTTAATAACTAAATATTTGCAATTTGATCACCTGATTTGGAAAAGTAACAACCACTCCCTGTGACTGCTTAATATTATGCAGTTTGTTCAATTTGGAGACACATTTTGAACCTGCCTACACTGGTATCATTTTAAATAATTCTTTTAATTTTGTAACACAAATTTGGTAAATTATTAGTTAAGGGCACATTTGTATGCTGATGGGAATAGCCAGGTGAGAGGGGAGGGGAGAGTTAGTAGAGAGACATCTTGGAGTAGATGAGAGAAAATGAAACCTATTGAACAAGGCGGATGTTGTCCCTAGCTGAGAGGCAGAGACTTCACCCTTGGTAGTGGCAGGTTGGGCAGAGTGCTTGACCCTGGCTATGTCAATGGCCTAGTGGGAACAAGTGGACATTTTCTTTAATTCACTTCTGGTTTTTTACTGTAAGAAGAGGAACAAGGTCATCCGCTGAGACTGAGAAGGGTAAGGAAGTGCAGGGGTTTGGAAGAGACATAAATACATGAAATAGTCCTACAATGGAGATTGGAAGAAAAAGGGCCACCAGCTGTGTCCTTAATACCTCTTCAGTTGACAGTAAATTATTATTCCAGAGTTTTAAGAATGTGACTGTATGCCTCTCAGTATAGTCTGTCTGAGGCCCACCAGCTGTTCCCTTGCCTTTGAAAATGTCTGGAAAAAGAGGCTGAGAGACTGTCTTTTTACTTGTGTCCTGGAGACCCTGAACCTCTTCTGATGTCATGTGAAAAACGGTGACCTGAGTCATCCTCCTCACCTGTTTACCCTTCATCTCTTTCCTCTCCTCTCCTCTTCCCTCCACATATGACTGACTGGTTCTTCCTCTCCTCTGAGGTTCTTTCCTCTTCCTTCTCTTCATATTCTCTTCCTTCTATCTTCTTCTTATCATCTGTTCCCAGACTCCTTTCCTTGCCTCTTACCTCTACTAGCGTTCTCTATAGGCATCGCTTAGCTTAAAAAAGAAATTGAGAATTTATCCACCAATAAATTTACATAACATAAATGAATAAATATGTATCTAAAACCAAACTAATTTTTACATTAAAATATATCCCAGTGTATACATTTAAAGGGAGCTGTGCCCTTTTGCCCAAGATAAATGATTCAGGTGACGGAGTAACAAGAAATTTGTTTATTAAGATAAGGATGCCTGAGACACGTGGATACTGACATCTGGTTCTGAGATTGCCAATCCAGCAGGCCTATACTGAGCTCCATCAGAGTGGACATGTGGACACTGGTGAGAGAGCTGTTAGGGGAGCTTCACAGTGTCCCCAGAATATGGAAGATGTGCTTAGGCAGAAACCAGCACCCACATTTTTCTGTTCTGGAGATTTTTGAAGTGGGTGATAAAAGACTAGAGCATACGTTGAGGATAAAATTAAGGGTGGTGGACTATCCCACCCCAGTTTCTGGCAGCCTCATGTAGTACAGATGCTACCCCAGTGGTTCCTGAGGCTCCAGGTGAAGGAGAACAGAAAGCAGAGGAAGGGCAGGAGCTCAGTGGTTGTCCCAGAACCAGGCCACCAAGAAGCTGTGCCCCAACCTGAGAGGGGGTTGAAGGAGTGAGCTATTGCCAGTGGCCTAAGATGGACAGAACTGCTTCTCTGTGTGTTAGGAGATGGAAAGGGCTGGAATAAAGCTGCTCACTGCCCTAGAACACCACCTAGGTCAGCCATGTGGAGACTGCCACATTGACAGAAGTTGCCAGAAGCCCAGGGAATGAACCTGAATTTAGGACTACCTCTACATAGCACAGGTGTAAAAGCTGTGCAAGAGGAGCTCCTCCTTCCCTCTTCCTTTTTCCTGACTCCCAACACCAGAGGAGCTAGGTCGTGGGCACAGGTGTAAACAATGTCCCAGGGCCAGAACACCCCACTCACTCATTCCGAAGTGCTCAAGTAGGGGAAGGAGTCAAATAGATGATGATCCAGCCCCACTCAGCAACCAGAGAATTAGTCCCTGGTGACAGAGGATGTCTTAAAGTAGAGTGGACTAAATTATAGTTACTAAAAATGGCTGGGATCGCCTCAGATAACCTTAAAGAGTGATTTGACCAAGCATGGTTGAGGCAATGCTTAATAAAATATTTACAATTTCATGTTTATAGCTCACTGTGTTAGACTCAATAAACCAATCTCATAAGTATAGAAATAAACTGAGCTTAGAAGGAAACCTTTAAATTAGTGTATTCTAAAATGTTACCCCAAGATAACTTTAAGATGATGTGTCTTCAACCAAATTATCCTCACTAAAGATATTTCTAATTGTACATTTTAAATGAAAGAAAAAGTTCCCATTCAAAAATTAAAAAGTAATATTTTAAGATATTGTTTCTTTTATTTTTTTCTCATTCTTTAAAATTTATACTCTGGGGTATATTTTAATGTAAGCATTAAGACAGGAGTAGATTTACATTTATTCATTTATTTATAAATTATGTAAATTTATTGGTGAGTAAATTCTCAAATTTTTCTTTTTAACTGAAAGAGGTATCTAGATAAATTTTGTTAGAGAAAAGAGGTAGGGGAAGGGGTCCAGAAATGGAAAGCTGAGAGGAAGGTAGAAGGGGAGGAATATGAAGAGAAGGAAGGGGAAAGGAACCCACAGGAGAAGAGCTGGCCATTTGTATGTGGAGAAAAGAGGAAGGGGATGAGGGGAAAACAGGCATGAAGACTTGGTCACCACTGTGCACCAGACATCAGTACCAGGCCCAGAAGCGGTTCAGGGTCCGGCTTCTCAGCCACCTTTTCCAAACATCTGTAAAAGGTAATAGAACAGCTGGAGGTTCTCAGATGGACTACACTGAGGGGCGTATTGACAAATTTTTAAAACTCTGTAGTAACAACATTATGGTTAACTGAATGTGTGGTAGGGGGTGGAGTGGTAGTAGAGAGGGGAGTGGAGGAGAAAATTAGGTAAACTCTAAAGAAGAACCGAAAGCCATGCCCTGGCCCCTGAGGTCATCTGTTAGACTGTTCACGTTCAAATGTGAAAACATCCTTTCAATTCAAAGTTAATGGAGAAATAAAATTTTTGAAAAGAGTATGTATTTCATTTACTTAGAATCAGCTTGGAAAAAAAAGAAAAACAGTACAAACTTAAAAGATATGCTTTAGGGCTTCCCTGGTGGCGCAGTGGTTGGGAGTCTGCCTGCTAATGCAGGGGACGCGGGTTCGAGCCCTGGTCTGGGAAGATCCCACATGCCGCGGAGCGGCTGGGCCCGTGAGCCACAGCTGCTGAGCCTGCGCGTCTGGAGCCTGTGCCCCGCAGCGGGAGGGGCCGCGGTGGTGAAAGGCCCGCGCACCGCGATGAAGAGCGGTCCCCGCACCGCGATGAAGAGCGGTCCCCGCACCGCGATGAAGAGTGGCCCCCGCTTGCCGCAACTGGAGAAAGCCCTCGCACGAACCGAAGACCCAGCACAGCCAAAAAATAAAAATAAATAAAATAAAAATAAAAGTAGCCATAAAATTAAAAAAAAAAAAAAAAGATATGCTTTACCTGCTAGAGAATGGCATTGTATTAGGAATAAACAACAGCATCTCTGTTACAAGAGCCAGTAGAGGTCTAATGAAAGTATAAATTTATTCAAAGTACTTTCTGTACTACCAGAAAACACCTCAAAGTGACTCAGAGTTCACTCACAGAAAAATAATTAAACCCCTGAAAGTTAGCCAGTATTAAGGGCTTAAAATATGCTCTATCTTGTAGTAGGAATGATGGTGATTGTAACATAGAATGCTTGCTTTCAAAGAACTTATCCACTTGTAGGTAAACTGAAGATAGAAATTGTAGTGCAGGCTTAACACGGTTATGATTAAGCACTTATGTTAGTATATACAAAGAGTGAATGTGAGCCAAACTTAGTAGAACTGGATTTGTGATATTACATGGAAGAGTGAGAGAAGGGAGCAGAAGTGTGTGTTGGAGGAAGGAGAATTATCTTTGAGTCAAGATATTGTCCAAGAGTTCAAGAAGAGCAAAACAAGAAAGAAACAGAAGGGAAGAGAGCACAAAGTTTAGACCAGAAGAAAAGAAATAAAAGATAAAGTGAGGGTAGCCAGAGTAATGGTGACCCCAGTGCCGGAATGCTTGCCCATTCCATTTATATTTTCCATTAATTAATGCATTTATTGAACAAGTATTTATCTCATAAGCACCATGCATGGTAATGAGCAAAGAAGAAACAGAGTTAAAGAACACATGATCCCTATCCTGGAAGAATTTACAATTTCTGGGGAACATTGGTTACATTACAGTGGGGGTGATGGATCCTTCACCAGAAAATTGTGTTCATGGAAGCTCAGGAGGAAGTTAATTTACTGCATGCTCCACGATCTAGGATATTTTGTTTTCAAGGATGAAAATAGAAGGAAAAATATGCTGAAATTAATATATGACATTGATTTTTCTTTGTCCAAGACATATTTTCCCACTAATCTATTTCAGATGTATCAGCTGTGGTTCATCTGTTGCCACCTAGAGTCATGGTTTCCCTAACCAGGGATCTTAGCCCTGATTTCACATTAGAATCACCTAATACTAATGCCTGGGATCCCATGCTGGAACAGTTAAATCAAAACCACTTGGGTGGAACCTGGGCAAAACCATTAATTTAAAAAATTTTCCATATGATTCTAATGTGCTTCTGGAATTGAGAACCACCAGCCTATATATATATATATATATATATATATATATATATATATATATATATACACACACATATATATATGTGTATATAGGTATATATAGACTTGGACAGACTTGCTATAGCAGAAGTTTATCGAAGATTTCTGATTGGTTCCAAATGTTAGAAACAGCTTCTTCTTTTGGTGGCACTTATGTCCTTTCATTTTACTTCCCATTTGTATACTACACTGTTTGGTTGAGTCCATATGACATTTGGTCATTGAAATAGATTTTGTTTGTGGAATAGTCTTATTTTGAATGTTTGGCTATTTGCTGCTGGGCCGCACATGTTGGCCAAAACGTAGCTAACCAAATAATTCTTTCCCAGGTGTATATAGTGAAAAAAAGTAAACTCTGACAGTATTTTCATGAGACTATAATTTTCAAATAATTTATAAGTATCAGTTAATTGCAATGTTTAAGAAATGGGTAAATATATCTATATATCAATATATATCTTAAAGAGAATTAGAAACAAATTAAGAAACTTTACATAAAATACAGTCATATATTATTGCTATTTAGCAGAAAACTTCTGCTTCAGCTTTTTCTAATGCAGGTTTAACTCTTACTCTCCTATAGGTTTTGTAGGCAATGAAGCCTAACCCAAATCTTGACATTCTATGACCTCTGTAAGCCTATAGAAGGCTGCCTGGACCCTTTGTATTATGGTCCTTAGTTGGCCTTGGCAGTTTACAGGCAAAACAATTTTCAACTGTCTGCCTGCAAAAAATATTAGAAAATATTACGAGACTAGTGAGCATGGTCAAAATGCTTTCTTCTTTCTTTGTTCAGTCTCCTGTAGGAAATAGTGGATTTCTACCACATTTTCCTTTGCAGTTAGAAAAAAAAATGTGCTGAAAGGTCCATTAAGATAGAGTTGCCCCTACCTTCATAGGGTATATTCAGAGTATACTGTCCATAGGGGTCTATAGTACAGGCAGCAATGCTCTCTTCTCTCTGTGACATCTATTCAGTTATCATACTTCTCCTTTCTGATCAATGGAACAACTACATGTAATAAAATAATTGATTACACTTTACTAAAAGTAACCAAAACTAACCACAACTCTCTACTTGCCTTGAAAGGAATTAAGCTCCTTTCTTTTCTGAAACTTCTAAAAATAATTTGAAGAAATTATTTTCTGGGTATTATAGATTATTACAGATATTGGGAAACTTAAGTAGGACTCATGGCTGATGCAATGCCACAGAAGTTATACTCTGTTTAAAGAAAACAAATGTAATATAAATGGTGGAATTTCTATATCAAGAATTATATTAAAATGCATACAAATATCTAATCATTATGTTATACAACCAAAACTAATATAACATTATATGTCAATTATATCTTCAAAAAAGCATTACATTAAAGTATAGAAATCTATAAATTAATATAGAGAAGCATTGTGATGAGCTTTTAAATTATGACAAATTAATAGAGAAACAGAAGCAATGGTGTTTAGGGTGATTTATACAGACTGCCTCATCAAAATGCTTTCTTAATCCAGGTATCCAAACTAATACAGAAACAACATATATTAAGGATGAGGGAATTCAAATATCTACAAATTGGTTAGGAGCCAATTTTTGCTAAATAGAAACAATTTAAAAGGAAATATCTTGTTTTACTGTCAATTCCATAACTCAAAATTGAAAAAGTAATAAATCGTGGAATTGCTAGTATGGATTTTTCTCATTGACAAAAGCAAATTGATAGGTGAAATAAAAGCAAAAAGAAATAGAGAGCGTGGCCATGCCATTTCACTGTGCATAATAATGATTAAATTTTGCAAAGGAAGCTTCAAAAGAGAAGAAGAGGTATAAGTAAAATTTTATGTCCAGAACCCGATACTCTAAAAGAAAAAAAAATAGCTCAAAAATAAATGGAAGGGTCCAAAAAATAAAATGAGAACAATATGTATAATTAAAACAGTCATGATGAAGAAAGAGAAGCTCCTATAGACACAAAAATGAATTAGAAAAGAGGTTTCATCTCAGTTGATAGCACAGTTTCCTAAATCAGCCTCCCAGTGGTCAGCTACAGAAGCCATAATTATGTTTTTATCTATTAAAGGGGTACATATACAAATTGGGATGTGAAGCATATAGACAAAAATAAATACAAAAGAATAACATGTTGGAATGTAGGAATAATATTTGGAGGGAAAATACCTAAAGAGCTAAGATATGTTATTTCAAAAACGAGAGAGAGAGAGAGAGGCTGAAGTACATGGCAAAAATAACCACAAACCTTTATTTGGAGAAAGAGCTCTAAGAAAAGCGGGGTCCCCTGCTTTATAGAATACAGTATAATTTTTGCAGACTATGGAAGGGAAATGGAACTCAGAAAATATTGTTCTGCTTCTGCATTTTTCTCAGGAGGAGAATATATTGTAAACTAGAAAGGGCAGAATAATAATTGATGCCAAAAAAGGAAAAGTTAGCATAGAAGAGTCTCGGTGGTTTGAATCACTGGCTCTTAAATGTTTGTCTTCTGCAACATAAAAAAAAAATGATAATAAAAACAATTTAGTTGAATTTTTAATAAAACTCTAATTTTAAAGTGTCCTTTATTCTGATATTTTACTTATTTGTCTTTGCAGATTTTACATATTTTTGGGGTTTTTTTTTTGATGAAATGATGGTGATGGTAGATGTGAGTTGTAGTGTCTTTATTTAATGAAATAAAAAGCAATGTATATGTAGTTACTATGTCATATAAAGTAAGTTAGCTGTAATGTTTTTATACAATGAAGTTAAAAGTTAGCAATGTTATGTTAGTTCCTATTTTTAAGTCTTATTGGTTCTTAGAATTCCAAAACCTGGGAGTCGCTTGATTTTTTTTTTTTTTCAATTTTTAAAATTCCTTTGAGTAAAGAATAGATGCACATGATAGAAATCGATGTGGTACATATAGTCACGTACTATTTTTCCTGCTTGCAGCCTCCAGATTCTTGTCCTCTCAGTTTCCTCCCAGAAAGCCAATGAATGGAATGAATTTTGTACATAATTCTTCACAAATTCTGGAATTTGCATAAAAATTACCCTTGCTTTTTACACAAATGGCAGCATACACAACTGATCTATACCTTGCTGTTTTCACGTAGACACGGGAACCACTATTTTAATTGTATTTTGAGTAGGAACTAAATTTAGATATTAAAATGATTTGTTGATGTGCTTGTGGAATCAGTGTCAAAAGTTCTTTAAAATGCTGTAGGATGAAAGAAGTGTCATACACAGGAAGGATGAAATGTTGACTTGATATTTCACAAAGCAGAAAAAGGATAATTTAAGAACCTACATACTGGTGAACTTGACGTCATGAGCAAGCCGGACGTTTTGGCTGATGGCTTAGGCACAGATTGAAAATTAGGATCTGTTGATGCAGGGAACAATCATGAATTCATAACACTGTGTAAATAAAAACTTCATCGAGTTTTCTGAACTGATATAACAGAAGAATGTTATATATTTGTACATTTTTAGTATAACTAGCCATTTAACAATATTTTTCAGGATCTGTGTTTGGGCTAGAATACAGCAAGAGGATAAAGTACAGCTCAAAACTGATTGAACAGTTTTATCCAGAAAAGATTAATTATTTCTTGAAAGGACCATAAAAGCTAACTTACCCAATTAGAGTGTTGCTTGGTTTGGCCTATTAGCATTTTATGAATGCATTGGTGACAAAGTGGGTGTGATTAGCAAATTTATGAATAATGCAAATATGGGAGGAAAAATGAATGGGTATCATATTAGAGTCAGAATTCAGAAATATGTTGACTTTATGGAACAATAAAAAAATTAAACCAAAATTAAATTTTAAAGGGGTTCAAAATATCAACTATCCAATTAGAGGTAAGTGGATCTGGCTAATAATTCATATAAAGAAAATCTGGACATTTTATAAGTTAACTGCAAATATATCCTCAGCACACATTAGGCCCTTCCAACTTGAAGACTGGAACTTTACTTAGATCTAGAAATCTTCCTTTCTTTTATTATTTCCTCCCTTATGTTATTTCTGTTCTCTGTTTCTGTAATTTTGTTAGATTTTCCCTTTCTGTTCCTTGGTCCCTTTTCACTCGCTGGGTCCATGCTGTAAGTTTAGAGTTCCCCAGAAACTACACAGCTACACTTATGCTCTGAATAGTCTTAACTTGTGATTTCCTTTCTTTCATAATATGATCCCAAATGTTTCTATCTTTTAAGAATTTTGTAAAATGCTGAAACTACTTACAGCTTTCTAGCTCTGTTGTAGATTTGCTTCACACACCTACACACACATTTACGGCACATAATGGGAGTTTGAGAGGTAAGATGGGTAAACATTGTATTCACTGCTCTGTCTTGATCCAATATCCATTAACATAAACCGGTAACACCAAATATGTTCTATGATCATATGAACATTAATGGAAATATTGTGCTCAAGGAAAGAGCAGTAATAATTTCACTCACCAGAGCCTATTTGAATACTGTATACTGTATTCAGTTCTATATAATAATATTGAAACAATGTTATATGATGAATGTTTGAAGGAAATAGATATATTTTGCTTAGACAGAGGCAGGGATAGTCATCTTCAATTATTTGAGGGAATGTTATGTAGAAATTAAACATATTTTAAATATCTACAGAAAACAGACACAGAATCAAGTTTTTGGTTTTTGTTTTTTTTTTAGGACAAGGTGGTGGACTTCATTTTAGAATAAAGAATAGCTTCTGAATAATTAGATCTGTACAAAAGTAGAATGAGCTACTTTCATAGTTGGAAGTTTTCCAGCATTGCAAATGTTTAAACAAAGACCAAGGGATGACTTATCATAAATATTTTAAAGAATAAAATGTTTGACCTAATAGTACCTCTCAAATATCTAATCCCAAGTTGTCTTTTTTTTTTTTTTTTTACTTCCATATATCCTATCTAGCCTTAGATTAAGATTTGTTTCTCTTACCCAGATTCATCTGATTCCTAATTATCTGCCTGGTTACTACCTTACCTTGCACTCTGATTTCCATGTGCCTCCCAATTCTTGACCCACTGCCTTGCTCACCTCCAGACCCTGAAAGTGTCCCACTTCAGATTTTCCACTTAATTCCAAAACCTCATCCCCAAACCATCTACCAGGTTTTATGTATCGCTTTGAGTAAACTTTGCTCTGATGCTTATCCTCTGCCCAGGGTTTTCTTTCATGTCCTTGTTCCCACAAATATTACATCATTGCATTTCATTATAAGAGCCTTCTCACTGGGCACTGCCACCAATCTATCTTCCTTCTCTTTGAGGCCTCCTAATCTCCCATATACTAACATGCACCCTTCCAGCACATTAATCTTTCAAAATGCTACTTTAATTATTGTTATCTTCCCAAAACTACTGTCTCAAAACCAGTGTTTCCCAGTAGCTATTCGATAAAGTGTACATTATTCAACTCGGCTGCCATAACAAAATACCATTGACTGGGTAGCTTAAACAATATAATTTTTTTTCTCACAATTCTGGAGGTTGAGAAGTCCAAGATCAAGGTGCTGGCCCATTCGGTTGCTAACAGAAGCTTTCTCATTGTGCCCTCACATGGCAGAGAGAGAGAGAGAGAGAGGGCTCTCTGTTATCTCTTCTTTTAAGAGCACTAGTCCCATCATGAGTGTCTCACTCTCATGACCTAATCTAACCCTCATTACCTCCCAAAGGCCCCATCACAATACCATCTCTTTGGGGCCAGGGCTTCAGTGCATAAATCGGGGCGGGGGGGGGGGCATACAAACATTCATTCCATAACAAAGAGTGTCTTTATGGTTTGGTTCCAAACCATATTTCTAGCTTTATTTCTTTGTACTCCTTTATATACCTCCTCTTCTTCAACTAAATCTGTTTATTCCTGCTTTCTTCATGACATTTTCTGCTTTCATGACTCCCTTACAAAATATACCCCTCCGCTCTTCTTCAAACCCTACCCATCTTTAGCTTATTATATTTCTTCTATTATTCTCATAAACTGTTTCAATTCTATATTTTATTTAACTTGCACATGACTACACAGGGCTGGGAGCACATAATACTTCCAGACTATATTGTAATTCTACTTTAATGCAGAGACCATGTCATAGACTTCTATGTACTGAGCACATAGGTCTCAGAAAATAATTCTTGGCTTGATTTGCCTTCAGTTCTTCATTCATTCAACAGCATTTAATGACCACCTATTTTGTGCTAGCAGGCTAAATATAATTCTCCACCATGTGATCTGGTTCTCAAAACTTTTTACCCCTCTAAAAATGTCCATGTCAATATGTGGAGGAAAAAGAGCATTTCTCTTTTCACCTTTTTCTTTATAACTTGACACAGTTAGACTGTCTCACTCACCTGCCTCACTAGTGACTCTCAGAGATTTTGCTTGTGCCATAAGCCTAAGATCACCATTGCTTCTTCAGGTTTCATTGTGAAACAGAGAAGGTAAATATAATGTTCTTTTAACTTCCTCAAATTTCAAAACATCTGAGAAAAATAATTGAAAAAATTGGGCAAAATAAATTAATTCTTTCTCCTCCATCCTGTTGATTAATATTAAATTTAGCCCAGTGTCTGACAATTATAAGCGCTGAAAAAATAGGTTGAATGTTGAATGAAATAATTCTCAAGACAGTTGCTGTAATCTGCCAGCCTAGAAACCAGAAACATTAAAATTAGGACCTAATCTCAGAGATCATCTAGATAAACTTGTTCACTTTCTAGATGATGGACCAGAAGTCCACAGAAGCTAAAATGTTTGCCCCGAAGTCACACAGAGAGTAGCCAACATAGATTAGGACTCAGATTCACTCTACCGTCTTCCCATACTCTTTTAACTACATCCCATAGTTTAGACCACACTACTTTGGTGAGTTTAGATGGATAAGTTAAAGATACGTTAAAGAAGTTTTGGGAAAATATGACAGAAAATGATAGTCATAAAAAGAGCCAGGAAGAAAAACATATGAAAGAGAATAGATTTACTTTTTAAAAAAGCAATTGGTGATTGCTGTCTTTCTTTTACAAGTTTAGTAAAGTTCTGCATTAGAAACAAAGGACAAACTAAGAGTCTTGTGTTCCTTACAAGCTTCAGGATCTTTCTTTTTTATTTTTTGTCTTTGAATCTGCTACTTGCATCTGTATTTTTGGTGTTAATCTCTAAAGGGCTGAAAGAGTGATTAAAAACTCTGAACTCTATGTTTAACTATTTGAAAACTGCTGCTTTGTTTACATGATTCTAGAAAGGGCAAAACGGTTTGACTGTCTTGTGTCTGATTGATCTGATATTTGGACATTATGCATACTCAGCCTTAGAGGAATAGAAATGCAGCTGTTTGGGGGAATGTCTGCATGACTTTTTTACCCTGGCTTCTCTCCTAAAGTTCATTAAAGGCCATATTTCAAAAACACATAAATCCACATACAGTTAAAACAAAACCAAAGGATTATATTTTTATGTGAGAATAAAAATCCTTATTCTTAAATGCGTCTTCTACCTTCTGCCTTGGGGGAAGTTTCTGGTATCTGTGTTCATTTTAAGCCTGTCTCATCTGTCCTCCTTCTTTGAATCTCTGCCTTGTTTTGTCCAACCTAGAGGATAACAGCATCTGATACTTGATATATCTTGTTTCCAGAAACAATAGCCTGTGGCGCTTCCATTATTTATTCTCTCTCCTTCTGTCAGTGACATAACGGTCTGCCACTTGCCAAGAACTCTGCTTTTCCAGGCCAGTGATTCCATTCCCTCTAGCATTTTCTCAGATTTAATTTCTTGAGAAAGAAAAAAGAAAAAAATTATGGCTGATAGTTCTGCCAAATGGAGTTCAGCTTTGAATGAATTAGGCTGGAATTTAACATATGCTTGTGGCCAGTATTTTAAATGTTGATGAAAGTGTAGTGGTGGTTGTGATGGTGGTAGGTAATGATGGTGATGGTGGTGGTGATGGTGGTGGTGGTGGTGATGGTGGTGGGGATGGTGGTGGTGGTGGTGATGGTGGTGGTGGTGGTGGTGATGGTGGTAATAGTGATGATTTTAGTAATGATGATGGTGTTGGCAGTGTTGATAATGGTTGTGATGATGGTGGTGATGATGATCGTATCTATTTGTTGGTCTGTCTTTCTAAAGAGCCAAGTAGTTCTTGGGTTGATTTGATCCCATTATGGAATAATAGAGAAAAAAATATAAAAATAGTCTAATAGTCTAACATGACAGCAAATAATTTCTAATCAGTATACTATTTGTCTGATTCTCAAGAATGGAAAATAGATAAATTACTTTTCTTGAGAATAAAACATTTTGTTATATTGTCACTCTAATGCCTGCTGCAATCTCATATTTTTGTTAATTTTTTATGGACGATTCCTTGATAAACATAAGAAATAAAATTGGAGAGTGTCTTATGTTTATGTCATCTGAATAAATCAGTCTGTTTATCAGAATGTACTTAATAAGCTTCTTCCAAACACTCAATACTGATTTTGTCACTGAGAGGATTATTCTGGTCTTTGTTTTCAGGTCAATATATTTTAAGTCTAAAGATAAGATATTCATTTATTCTATAAATATATATTGAAAACCTTCTGTGTCCTAGACACTGTACTAAGAAGAGAAGATTCAGTGCTTATCCCCAAGCTCTAATTGAGAACATGGAATTGCAAACACCATTGCATAACAAGAAATTTGTTAGAATGAAAACACATAAATTGTACTGGAAATCATAAGGGAAAAAAATCTAAGTTTTACTGGAGTGGTCACGGAAGGCTTTATTTGATGTGGGAACATTTTAGCCAAGATTTGGAGGGAAAATTTAAGCAGTGAGGCATTCAACTAGAAGGAACAGAATGCATGAAAATACACTGGCTTGAGTACATCTGTCTTATTACAATCACTGCAGCTAACTTAGTGTTGCTATCGTATATTATTCAGGTAAGTGTGTAGTGTGGGAGAATACAGTACTGGCCTGAGACAAGGCTTGGCAATCAGGCAGAAGCTGTTTCATGAAAGGTCTTGTAAGCCATTTCATGTTGGGATTTTATTCTCTGTTGAGTAATTTACAACAGCAGATTGGCATAGTTAAGTTTGTAAATTAGAAAGATTATTGAGAGCTGGAGTAGAGGATATATTTGAATGAGTAAGACTGAAAGCAGGATACCAGTTGGGTGACCTTGGAGGGTGAGATCTGGTGAGACTCTGATCTAATACAGTGATGGTAATAATGCAAAAGTGATGACTAATAAACAGAATATAAAGGAGATAGTATCCTAAGGAGTTAAAAAAAAATTTAATGTGGGGAGATTTAAGGATGATTTCCAGGTTTCTGGCTTGTTCACAGACTGAACAATGCAAGACAGCATATACTTAGTTGCTGAACTATGCAGTTTCAAAAATAAGTACTTTAAAGCTTATAGGAATGAGCAATAATTGAAGAAGACTCCTTGCAGGTGTCAGGATGTAAGCTGATATCAGAGAAGTGGTACATATAGCACTCTATAGGAAAAGTAATTTTCCTAAGTGACTTAGGACTCACTTTCTTGTTTCCTGCTTGTGTTCTGGAGAGTCACATGACTCCCACAGAAGAAACTCTCCCCCTTCTCCTTACCCTGAAAAAGTAGGGTAAATGGGTGTAATCATGGTCCATAGCCCTTTCCAAAATAAAATTATATTTCTAATTAGAGAAATACATACATTCTCTATCACAGATCCCAGTTGAGAAGGGCAGAGCAGGAGGAAAGGAAAAAGAAAGGAGCTAATTAGTAGTTATTTTCACAAAAGATGGGGAAGGAGGCAGAGAGTAAAGTTTTACTTTTTAGGTTGGGAAAAACTAATCTGCAGTGCCCCCAATAAAACAAAATAAAATTCAACAATAAAATAATCGCACTGGCATTCTCAAATATTAAAATGTTATCTTTTACTGCCTTCAAACAAAGTCTATAATATCAAGGAGCAGATATTTGCTACTTTATTAGGAGTGCTAAAATATTTCTTTTTGTTTTATCTCTTCCTATTGGCCTCATTTTTGCAAGTTGGTGCAGTGTTTGGAAAAAAAATGTGATTAGTGCCCATAATAAAAGAGCCAACTGACAGAAACAAAACAAGAAAATAGAGTAGGGTAATTTATCACCTTTTCCAACCACACTGTGGGTAGATCAGGAAATTCCAATACATTTAAGAATAACGGTATTCTTGTTTGTATTTTCAAGATGAGTGTATTAAGATATGTCTATGTGAAATATACATCAGTACCTCTGTGTGACACAATGTTGTTTGTTTGGTTCAGAAGATAAAGTGTCATGATTATAGAGATGGGAGAATGATCTTTCCAATGAAGCTCCATTGGAACTAGACCTGGACGAATGGTTAGATATTGACTAATCAGAGAGAAGAAAGGATATATTATGAAAAAGGAACCGTATGTACAAAACCTGAAGGTTAGACTAAGGGCTAAGCATGTTGGAGGTATACTTAGGAAATCTCTAGGCTGAGCTTTAGACTGAATAACAAGAAATAGTGGAATATTGAAAGTATTGTATGAGATAGCATATTTTCAAGGTTAGGCGTTTAGATTTGGGAATATCTTAGAAGATTTTGAATAAGAGAGGGAGTGAGTGACATTGCCACTTTATGAATGATAAACGTTAGCATTATTAATACAAATGAAATTAATAATAGCTAACACTTAGTAAGTGCTTATTACTATAAGCGCCAGACACCTAATAACTAATTTAATCCTGATCATACCCAATAATGTAGATGATATTATTATCATCCCTACTTTCTAGATTTGTGAACTGAGAAAGTAGCCAGGGAACTTGCACAAGTGACACAAGTAATGTTATGAGAGAGCAGGTTTGTGAACTGGGCACAGTCTGGCATAAGGTTTGTTATTTGTAAGACAAAATAAAAGGAAAAGAAAAGCTGAGGAGTCTATTGTCTGAGACTTTGAGGTACTGAACATTTGTGACTATAGAGGAGGAGGTCCCTACATGAGCCTTCTGTTTTATAGGGTTGGCCAAAAGGTTCATTCGGGTTTTTCCATAAGATGGTATGAAAAACCAGAACAAACTTTTTAGCCAACCCAATACTTTTACTCAGAGCACAATGTTCATTCAGGTCAAATTTAAGCTTATTTAAAGAGAGAGACTCTTGTTTCCTGTTGCAGAGATGGATCTCACAACTAGGCCTGAATCAACTTGGTCCCTGGAACAACACCCCTAATTCTCTAACTGGATCCACTAGCGATAGTTTCTTTCCCTCAAGGACAGTCATTTTCTTAATTCCACTCACAGAGTTTTGTTTCTGGAAATGTTGCAGTCTATTGACTATGAACATAGTGTAGTTGCTTTTCCGTGCAAATGCATAAAATTCCTATTGTACTATGTTTACTACTATTGGCTCTTAAGGAAAAAAAAAACATAAGTAGCTCGGCAACATTGTTGGAGACAGAACATCTGTTTGTTTTGGAATCCAAGAGAAGCTCTCCACATGGCTGCCCTCTAAAGCAGATTGGTAAGCAGCTTTGGAAAAAATTATCCCAAGGGCTTTCTTGTCCACATGACTAAGAGTTTAATGTCCGCTAGACTGATTCCATCATTTTAGTGGTTACATGATA